>NC_057396.1:38555081-38902230 GCF_019320065.1 Cervus canadensis
TGTGTCTCCACTGGCAGTTGGATCCTTTACCACTGGCGATATGCAAGTTATTTTATAAAACTAATAAAAATAGAAATTTTTAAAAGATAAGAAAGAGAAAACACTATTTTAAAATCTTGCTTTGTTTTTACCAGTGCCAGCAACTTTTTTCTTTTCACTTTCCTTAAAAGAGTATTCTTTAGTAAGAGAAATGTGATTGCTTATGCCTCATTATGTTTTAAGATCTCAGCACTTTGGATAACCCCTGGCTTTAATAACTGTCATGGCTACATGAGACACGTACCAGTCTCCCGGCGAGGAACCAAGTTTAACTGAGTTGGCTCAAGAGATTTAACAAAAGAAAGAACCATTTATAGAGGTTTAGAAACCACGAGGGATGGTGCCCAGGTACTCCCCCAAACTAGCAACAGCAGGGAGCCAATACCAGTTCCAGCCAGGAGGGGCGAGAGGAGAAAATAGTGTGATCGGAAGCCAGTGACATCTGGAGCCATGGAGGTGGGACCATCTAGGTTGAGCTGTTATTAGGGAACGACACAGCCACTTCCAGAGATGCAACGCTGAAGCAAGAAGGATGCAGGGAAGGAAATGCCCAACCTCTCCCCCTATCCCCCACCTCCTACTGGTCTGTTGGCCAAACTCAGCAAGCACGGAAACCCGCATGATGCGTCCGGTCTTATAGGTGTCATCTGGGAGCCCAGAGCAGAGAGGATGGATCCTGGGGCAGGGCAAGGAGAAGGAGAGCAGGCAAAGGATAGCCAGCTCAGATAGCTGAAAATTGTCCTTACTTACAGAATTGTAAGTGAACTTTTCTAGTTTGATCCACCAGTTTGTAGAAACTTTTGAGAGTTGCTTGTGGTATTATTAGTAGTTATAGTATACTTATTCCACATATTCGAGGGGACATTTAAGCCACTTGCCCATTTTATGATGATTGGCTTGCTTAAAACTAGATATGTTTCATTAATCCACTTGCTCACATATAAACTGTGTCATATGTCACTGAAAGCAAATGAAGACATGAGGGTGTGACTTCAGTCCCTTAGCATTGTAGAATTTCCCGTGTTCCCTCAGGACATCTCACAAACTGGATGTGACAGTGACCTTTCGACATGTGACTGAATGAAGGCATCATTGCCAGTCTGCTTATTTAATACTAAAGAAACGAAATAAGTAATAGTTCCTGATTTTCTTCCCGTATGACATGGATCATCTTGGATATTCCCTGGGTACGCATCCCTCACCCGGAAGACCACCGCACTAGGGCTCAACTCCTATCTTAGCCAGGTTCCATGGCTCCTCGTCTCTGTCCAAGGTCTCAGGGGAGAGACCCTGATAGGCCCACCTTGGTTGGGTCAGTGTTAATCAGCCACAGTCAGGTGACAAGATCGTGGGGCATAGATGCGGCCATAAGGAGTCATTCCTCAGTATGTAAGGGTTCCTCTTAGAGAAGGGGAAATTGCTGAGAGCAAAGTTCTCTCCAAAAGGTGTCCTCACACGCTTATAATTGTCTTCCTGTCCCGCCCCCTGGAGATCCTGGTCAAGCCTCCCACCTCTTCAACCACATTTACAGACAATTTCTTGGGTCACTTCCACAGAAGACTAATCATATCCACTGCATGGAGTTTTTCACATGGTTGTACATCAGAGGGCAGCCTTGTTTCCTTTGCAGTTGTCCCCGGGTACAGCCAACATTCCCAACAATGCTGGGGTTCACAGGGCCTTACGCTGGTTGGGGCAGACTGTTCTGGTCAGCTGGGTTCAGCAGACAAAGATGGACGTGGTGATGACTTCAAGGATCTGGTACATTAGACCCAGAAACACTTGCAAGTTGTCCCTCTGTCATGAGTCCTATAGTTTGTAAACCACAGAAGTTGTGCATGCACGTGAACAAAGAAAGCCTGACTTTTCAGCCTTCTGGGTGGGGAGGTTCCACTTGCTGAATTCCCCAGGAGCTTGTTTCACTTGACAAGAACAAGAGAATAATAATGTACTTATGATCATTACTATCATAGCTGTCATTGATTGAGCACCAGCTACATAGTGTGTTAAATGCTTTACACATATTATAACATTTTTGCACCTTGTAATAAAGGTAGTAATAATATCTCTATTTTACTGATGAGAAATCGAGGCTTTGAGTTTTGCTAGTTCACTCAAGTTTACACAGTGGAAAGTGGCAAGGTCAAGGTCAGATTGCCCTTGCTGCAAAACACATACAGCCCATCAACAGATAGAATCCCACACTTGGAACTATCAGGCTAGAGGACGTAGAGGCTGGGCCAGTAAGACTTTTCAAAAGGTTAGATCATTATGATTTTATTGAGATGTATTAAGGGAAGCTAGAACCATGGCAAGTTTAAGATGGTTTTCAGTAGATAGTGAGTGAATGAAAGCATGAATCTTCCCAGGTTTGAAAACAGTAAAAGTTTGAAGGCAGTATTCCAATATCCATCTCTGGTGCTGAAATGAAGACTGTATATATAAGCAGTGGTCCCAGGTGCTAGGAATGGCTCTGCTTCTAACTCATTTTGTGCCCTTGAGCAGATGACATCTCCCTTCTGAGACCTTAGTTTCCTCATCCGTGAACAGTACACCGACCAAAGCCCAATGGTTCACCCGAGGAGTAGTTGCATGACTGAGGCCAAGCAAGAGCAATAATTGTGTCAGACGCTGCATCTGTGACAAAGGAGGATTGCAGGTGTGTTAGAGCCAGCTATTATTGTCCATTCTCTCAAAGCAGATGCAGTGCTTTTGGGGACAGTCAGAACTGGCATCAGGTCCAAATGGATGGCTGTGTTTTTAAGGAAATATTTACTGCTGAAGGGAATGCTTATTCATTCTCTTTCTTGTCACAAGGCATTTGACTCATGCTTTGAATGTTTGCTGCTTAGATTAGAGATGATGGTCTTGTGTTCATCACTAACAAAAAATGCCTCTGGAGCCTGGTCCTTCTTCCCTTTCACTACAGGGCCAGCTGCTCCAAGCCCTCCAGCTCTGGGAGCACATGGGTGTGTCCTATGCCGTGGGGAGCAGGGACAAAAGGCTGGAAGTCCCTTGGAAGACTTTGGGAGACTAGAATATGACGGCCTCCAGGAGGCATTGAGCACCCCTCAGGGTTCCCTAAGTGGAGATCTTGAGAACCTGGAGAGACTCAGAAAAATGGTCCAAACAACTAACTGCATCTTGGTGACTAAGTCTAATACAAATCGGGATGCCCACCTCCATCTTGTGGCAAGAAGTTCTAAAAGAGACCATCCTAAAAGGAATCAGCATTAAGTGAGTATGGATGCCAAGAACTTCTGGATGAGCTTGGCTGCCAAAGCCATTCTCTGTTGCCCAGTAACGTGTTCTTATACTGTATCTCATGTGATCCTTCCTGCTGAGAGGGCCACAGAGCCATTTTATCTGTGTCACCTTTCATGACTGCTCAAGATTTCACAGTTTTATGTACTATAGAAGGGTTTCACTGATGGCTCATCCAGTAAAGAATCCACCTGCAATGCAGGAGACACAGGAGATGCAGGTTAATCCCTGGGTCGGGAAGATTCCTTGGAGGAGGAAATGGCAACCCACTCCAGTATTGTTGCCTGGGAAATCCCATGGACAGAGGAGCCTGGCAGGCCACAGTCCACGGGGTCACTAAGAGTCAAATATGCACACTCATATACACTATAGTTGGCACAGCCCCTCCCACTGCCCGCCTGCCCTGTGTAGGATTTTGGTGGGATCTAGGCATTTTTGCCTTAATGAGGCCCTTCTTTTAAAAAAAGACAACTACTTATTTACTTTTACTTTTTTGCTGCGCCTTGAGGGATTGCATTTCCTTGACCAGGAATCAAACCCATGCCACACTGCAGTGGAAGCACGGAGTCCTAACCACTGGATGGCCAAGGAAGTCCCCGTGAGCCCCTTCTTGCTTACAAAGTCTATATCTCTGTTGGTGTAAAGATAAATATGTTAATGTTTTGTATTAAAACATTTTCTTTGACCTAAAAGCTTTTTTTCCTTCTGATTTTTAAAAGTGATTAAAACATTTTCAAGGGCCCTAGGCTCTGTTCTTACCATATGTAATGGATGAGTCAGCCCTGCCCCCTCCCCTTCCTATTCAGAACATAGTCTAGTGACCAGCAGCGTCAGCATCACCTGGGAGCTTGTTAGAAGTGCAGGCTCTTGAGTGCTGCCCCAGAATTACTGAATCAGAATCTGCAGGTTAACGAGCCCGCTGGGTCATTTGTATGTATATTGTAGTCTGAGACATGCTGTCTGCCACACTGTCCCATGGTACCGCTGGTATATCAGAATCAGAGGTCACACTGTTCCCCCAAATTACAGCGAGAAGCTTGGTCACAGAAAAGCCCATGTGGAAGGTACATCTAGCGCTAAATGGCTGTGTAAATGCCAAGAATTCCTGGACAGCCCTGTGTGCAAACACTGTTCTCCTCTATTACCCAACTGTGGTTGTTCAGTCACTCATTTGTGTCCAACTCTTTGCGACCCCCTCTTTGGACGGAAGCATGCCAGGCTTGTCTGTCCTTCACCATCTCCCAGAGCTTGCTCAAACTCATGTCCATTGAGTAGGTGAGGGCCCCTCTTTTCCCCTCCCCCCTCACACTCTCAGTGGATAAGGCGGACCCAGGAGGAGGGGGTCCATCTGCTTCTGAGTTGGTTCTTCTAGCTCTTCTATGACGCTCCTGGCCTCCAGAGCCATCTCAACAGGGGCAGAGGTAGGAGGCCCTGCCCTCAGCACCTCAACTCAGAGGTGACACCTGGTCTCTTGGGCCGAGATAGTTATATGGCCCCAATAAACTGCAAGGAAAGCTGGGAAATGCAGGGGAGCATGGACATATCCAGAGAGTATGAACCATCTCTGCTCCAGGTGAAAAATCAGTGAGACAAGTAACAGCTACCACAGAGCCTGAGGCCTCCCAGAGGCAAGAATTTAATAAACTGGGATGTAGACCACTAGAGACTCAGACTTGCAGAGAAGACTTTTAAAAGCTGAGAGAATTAACACATGCTCTCCTCAAGGTCTTGCTTCTCCAATAAGAGGGAGAGGAGTATCAGCTGGGCAACAGAAAAAGGTTTTGGCAGCCAAAGTCATCCAGGAATTCTTGGTATTCACATACCCACTTAATGCTGGCCATATATTCCACATAGACTGGTCTCTTCTAGAACTTCTTGCTAGTGGAGGTGGGCATCGCAACTTGTGTTACACTTAGTCCTCAAGGTGTACATGCAACACCACTAAGATTTTAGGTCTGTTGCAGCAGTTACTGTGAATTATCCTAATTTAGTATCCAAGTCCACTTGTCATATTCCCCTTCTTCCACTTCCCCAAAGGGGAAGACACATACCACCTGTCACTGGTGCTGTCCTCTGTGGCTTGGCCATCCAGCCTCTGCCTGCTCAGTGCTGTAACCCCACCCACTCTGTGCCTTGCCCTTGGTTTAGAGGCTTGTTATGTTCCATGTTGTTGGGACAGAAACTCAAGATCCCACTGGAAAAAATAAATAAGTAGGGTGCAGATTCTTGGTCTTCTGACTCTTATGTGTCTGTCTGTGAGGAAGGAAAAAAATCAAGTAGAAATAAAAGGAGCTTTCACAGCCATCAAGGATAGGAAGGGTTATTTCTAGGGAGCTGTCTTTTAATTGGCTTTGCATCATCTTCACTGAGAGGCTTTATAAAACAAAAAAAGGCTACTGTTGGCCTGGAGGCAGGAAGGCCAGGTGTAGACTCTGACTTGCAGGGCTCAAGAAGGATTGAAAATGCCAGCTGGCATCTAGTGAGTGCTGACTATGTGCTGAACATCATTCTAAGAAGCTTACATATAGAATATAATTTACATTGTTATCATCATCCATGTTTTACAAATGCAGAAATTGAAGTACAGATAGATGAAGTAACTTGCTTGAGGTTCATGCAGCTGCTACACAGCAGGGCTGGGGTGTGATCCCAGACAGCCTGGCTCCAGAGCCCCCGGGCACAGCCATCATGCTCCCTCAGTTCTGGATACCCACTAATTAGAGGTCTCAGGGGCACCTCTGATCAGGGCTTTGAGGAAGACACATTGAGCCACTTCTTGAAAAAGGAGATATTCCCTTTGACATCCCATAATCAAATAAATTTAAGGCTATCTACATATCCTTTCTTAATAGTTTTTTTTTTTTTTAAGTTTTCCTCCCTGTATTTTACTTATTATTTTATTTTTAAAAATTTTTATTTGGAGGATAATTGCTTTACAATGTTGTGTTTGTTTCTGCCAAAGGTCGACATAAATCAGTCATAGGTACATAGGTCTCCTCCTTCTTGAACCTCCCTCCCGCCCCCACCCCTTCCCACTCCTTCCACCCCCTAAGTAGTCACAGAACCTGGCAGAGCTCCCGGCATCATACAGCAAATTCCCACTGGCTATCTATTTTACATATGGTAATGTATATGGACCAGTGCTACTCTCCCAACTCGTCCCACTCTCTCCTACCCCTGCTGTGTCCGCAAGTCTGTTCTCTATGTCTGGATCTATTTATTTGTCTATTTATCTAAACCTTTGACCACACTGCAAGTCATGTGCGATCTTCGTTCCAGGAACAGGGATCGAACCCACACCCTCTGCATTGGCAGTGCAAAGTCTTAACCACTAGACTGCCAGGGAAGTCCTGGGGCTATTTTGCCTCTTAAGGGCTGAGAAGGCCTACAGGACAGACACCTGCCTCATAGTGATATCCCCGAGTGTATCACAATGTGGAACCGTTATTTTCAGAGCTCCTACTATCACCTAGAACACCAGGGTTCCAGAGGACATAACTTGGGCAAAGCTGGCTTGGGACACGTGTGCTTGAGTGGTGGCGAGGCAGATCCCATGGCCACTTTCAGGACTGCCAGGGCAGGGCCAGTCCCACTCCCAAAGCTTCTCCCTGGGAGGCAGATGGTGGCCGGGTGTGGGGCAGCATGGGCTCTGCTGGTGTCCAGTCCTGCCTGGCCACCCTCAGCTCTGTTGCTCTGGAGAAATCACCACAGGGCACTGAGTCTCAGTTTCCTCATCTGCTGAATGACATCCTCCTTCTAGTGCGGTTGGGGGACAGTGTGAGCCAATAGACCTAAAGCATCAGGGACACAGGATGCTCTGATGAATGTGAGTGTTGTCATCGTCGTCCGTTGTCTATTTTGCTTTACATGTGGTCCCACGTGGAAATAGGATACTAGGGTTGGAGGCTTCCAAGCCTAGTTGTGCCTCTTCTCTGTTCCAAAGAGATCAAGGGACTCCTCAGTCCAAGAGAGAGTTTCCTCCTGAGAAGGGGAAGAGGATGCTCTTGGGTTGAACTTGAGTTGGATTAAAGAATGGGGAGGAAATGTCAAGAGGCGGGATTGAGCTGAGGGACACACTCACATTTAGCTTCAGCTCAACATCAAAAGGGAGTATTAACCCAGGATTGCAGCAGGTCTCAGAAGATCCAGAAAAGGAAAAAGTTGATCTTCTTGCTACAGGCAGAATCTGCCCCAGGGAAAAAGTTCTGATTATAAATGAGCTGCCAACTGGCAGCATGTGTGAAGTCTGTGCCAGCACTGACCAGTCACCTAGCAAGGGGCATTTTAAACAGTAATGGAACTTAGAATACATTTCAGATATTCAGAATACGTTATTTCAAAAAAGACCTTGGACAGAGAGGGACCCTGTGGTTACATGGAAAGGGCTTGGTGCTGGGAATCAATCTCAGCTGGTCCCCTAATGGTTACGAAACTTGTCAGTCATGTCCCTCCACTGAGACTCAGCCTCTTCATCTGAAAAACAGACGTCATAATATCTTTCCGCAGCATTTCTGTGATGCACAAATGAAACAAGTGGATCTGAACAGCTTAGACAATAGAAAACTCAAAACAGCAAAAGGTTAATATTAAAAACTGGGAACATCCTTTAAGGATTGCTGTCAGGAGACAGTCATAAAGACGAAATAGCTTACTTTTAGAAAGCTGACGGACTCTCCCAAAGTAAAGTCAGTTGAGCAGACTCAGGATGTTGGTGAAATTAAAGATGCCAAGCGTGAGAGGCTTCCCAGTAGATGTAGAATTACCATGTGACCTAGCAATTTCACTCTGAGGTATATACCCAAAACTTGAAAACAGGTGTTCAAACAAAAACGTGTACAGTAATGTTTATAGTAGCAGTGTTCACAATATCCAAAATGTGGAAACAACTTAATATCCATCAACTGATGAACAGATAAACAAAATGTGATATATCCATGTGGTGAAGTATTATTTGGTCATTAGAAGGAATGAAGTGCTAACATATGCTACAGCCTGGATGAATCTTGAAAACATGATGCTAAGTGAAAGAAGCCAGACACAAAGGCCACATATTGTATGAGTCCGTTTACATGAAATACCCAGAACAGGCAAATCCATACAGACAGAAAGCAGACTAGTGGTTGACAGGACCCGCGGAGAGCGGAGGAATGGGAAGGGACTGCCTAGCAGGTATGAGGTTTCCATTTGGGGTGCTGAAAATTTCTGGAACTGGATCATGCCACCAAATTGTATACTTTAAAATGGCTTAAATTTACAATTTATTTTATATGTATTTTTACCACAATTAAAAAAAGTTTCCTGGTAAAGAGGAAATGTGACCCCAAGGCTAGATTCCCTCCTCCTAGAGTGTGGTTGACAGGAGGGGCGGGGGCCTCAGAGCTTGTGAGCTAGAAGCTGAGGGCTTGTGTCAACAAGTTTACCAAGAGCTTATGGCAGGCAATCCTTGTGTGGGGGTCCCAGGGGGATCCTTATCAAGTATGACATGCTTCCTGCTCTCAAAATGTATACATGTTATTCTCACTTAAGGACAGATTGACAAGTACTATGTATAACCAGGGAGGAAGGGCGGGGCAGTGAGACATTCACTCTGCCTCGGTCATCTGGGCAGGCTTCTCAGAGAAGATAGTTGAGGAGGTGGAATTTTGGCAGACTGGTGAGAAGGGGAAGGTTTTCGGGAAAGGCACAGGGTGTGGGGGAGGGTGCAGGGGAGCATTTCAGAGTAGGGAGCTGGCAGCTATGGATCAGGCACAATATCCATAAAGCAGCAGGTGGGGTGGCGGGGGAGAGGGTCCTGAGAGGGAATTGGGTCAGATTGTAGAGGGCTTTGAAGGTAGAGCTGGGGAAGTGGGGACTTGCTCTTTACACAGTGGTGGGGGCGGGCTGGGAAGGAGCCTTCTAAGTGAGGAGTAACGGGACTAAGCCCATGTTCCAGAACAGTCAGGGTGGGGGATGACGGACTGAAGAGAAGGAGGCTGAGGATGGGAAGGTGGGCTGTGGTATTAGCGCTGCTGGCCTCAAGGAGTCCCTCACCCCACCCTGAGCAACGGCAGGGGGAGTGGTAAAACCAAATCTGGTGAGCTCTGCATTAGCCAAGATTCTTGTTTGCATGGAACAGAAAGGCATTTGAATTAGATTAGACAAGAACCAGAATTTTCCTAGTCACATAACTGAGACGTCTAGGGCAGTTCCAGAAATGACTAGACCCATGGGACTCGTTCCCTCCATCTCTCAACTGCCTTCAGTATGGGATCTGTCTCCTCAGGCAGCCTCTGCCTCTCAGTGGCACTGTGGTTCTTGCAGTTCCCAGCTTATATCCTCCTCTTAGAACATTCCCTCATAGCTCAGTTGGTAAAGAATCCACCTGCAATGCAGGAGACCCCGGTTTGATTCCTGGGTCAGAAAGATCCTCCAGAAAAGGGAAAGGCTACCCATTCCAGTGTTCTGGCCTGGAAAATTCCAGGGACTGTATAGTCCATGAGGTCACAAAGAGTCAGACTGAGCAACTTTCACTTCACTTCACTTCACTTTCAGAACCCCCAGAAGCAAGGACTCCCCCACTTCTTCCAATGAAAGTCACCAAGTTAAATTTATTGGCCCATTCCTTTTCTTTTTTTTTCTGCAAGGGAAATTCATTTTATTTTTCCTTAGTACAATAAGAATTTTAAGAATGTCCATGGTAGTAACAGTTAAACACTTTTATTTTAAAATGGGCAATGATATTTTGTTCCCCAAAGCTATTCATAAAAATAATTACAATGCATTGATTCTCAGTAGGACAATTAGTGTGCAGACACAGGTAAGCCCAGGTGAGAGAGTGTGTATTTGGTGTCCTATTCCCTGGATAGGATGCTGTTTCTTCCACCAGTATTGGCCCATTCTGACCCATTCGGTGTTCTTCCCTCAGTGAATTGCCAGGGCCAGGGGAGTGGGGTGCTCTAATGAGCCTGGCCTCATCCCTCCCCAACAAAGGGATGATGACACTGTTGCTGCTACCAAAAGAAGGGGGACTTGCTGCAACAAGGGGCATAATTTGCAGCTGTCCCTCAAAGCACCAACTCTGAGCCAAGATTTTTACAAATCTCATTTCATCCATGTAACCATCCTAAGGTGGAATCAATTATCTTCCTTTTGCAGAAGAGGAAACAGAGGCATAGGCTAACTTGTCCTCCCTCCCCACTCCCCAAGCACTTTCTCTATTCTGTGCCACATGGGCATCTCCTAAGGAGGCAATGTGGAGCCACTAAGAAGGCTTACAACCAAGAGAATGAGAAGGAAATCACATGATCTTTAAGCTGAGAGACACTCAGACTGCATTCGGTCAGGCAACTCATGCGGTGGTTGGTTGGAGAGCCTCACCACTTCATTTTTGGAAGACTGGAGGTCAGTCCAGTTGTTGGAGATGCTCCTTCCCTGTGTCCCTCCTGTCCTGGGGGCAAGGCAACTGGGAATCCCTGTTGGTTGGGAGGTGGATGAGTCCGGGGTGTGCATCTCTACACATGGAGTACAACCTGGCGGTGATTCAGAAGCATTCACTGCAGACAAATTTCACGAACACCATGGCTTCCCAGTCCTTAGCAAGACATTGCAGAAGAAGGCAATGGGGCATTTGTCAGGCAGGGAAGAGGGGGTAAAGGACATTCATACTTAGAGCAGAAGATGTACAGAGGCACTGAGGCACGCTTGGTATGACAAGTCTTCCTGATGATAAAGTTCCCTGGGAACCCAGAATCATTTTATCAGAGAGAGATAGGCTGTCATGGAAATGTCTTCATTTAGCATCAGCATCAAGCCAGAAGCTCTGCCCCCTACCAGGTGATTCTGCTTTCCTAGTCTTCATTTTTAGGAATTAGTTTGGAATTAATTCACAGCTAATGACATAGTCAAAGCTATGGTTTTTCCATTAGTCAAATCTGGATGTGAGAGTTGAACCATAAAGAAGGCCAAATGCCAAAAAATTGAGGCTTTTTGAATTGTGGCATTGGAGAAGACTCTTGAGAGTATCTTGGACAGCAGGGAGATCAAACCAGTCAATCCTAAAGGAAATCAACCCTGAATATTCCTTGGAAGGACTGATGCTGAAGCTGAAGTTTCAATACTCTGGCCACCTGATGCAAAGAGCTGACTCACTGGAAAAGACCCTGTTGCTGGGGAAGATTGAGGGCAGGAGGAGAAGGGGTTGACAGAGGATGAGATGGTTGGATGGCATCACTGGCTCAATGGACATGAGTCTGAGTAAGCTCTGGGAGATAGTGAAGGACAGCAAAGCCTGGCGTGCTGCAGGTCACAGGGTTGCAAAGAGTTGGACACAACTTAGCAACTAAACAATGACAGAGAGTCAGCCAGGCCACTCTCTGCCCTTCCAAGCCATGTGCCAGGTTAAAGGCCTTTGACCTGGTGGCAGCAAGCAGCATAAATCTAGAGCATTTCCTGTTTGGGAAGCAGGACAAGTGATGTAGCATCGAGAAGGCCTGGGCAGGGGTGAACCCAACCAGCAGACCTTAACAGTTGCCCAGATCCCCACTTGGGTCTGACACAAGGCACTCTGGGTGAATGGGGACATTCTAGAAATACTGACATCCCCAGGGGACTGGCCCAGCCTAGGGTGGAAGGCAATTTTAGATGCTCTGAATTCTATTTTTGGAGACTGGATCACATTAATTCACTACCGTTCCAAATGGTGGCCAGCTGAGGAGGCCTTCAGGGAACCAAGCGCTGTTTCCCAGCACAGCTCTGGTTCAGCCTGTCCAGAGAGTGCGGGCCAGTGCCCCCTCCTCGCATGCCCTGGGTTTTATGCATTTCCTACTTCTCTGCTGGTCCACAGTGCCCAAGGCACTCAATACCAAATCTTTCAAAGAGAATTCTTCACACACTAATACAAAAGGATGGATGGGACTTCCCTGGTGGACCAGTGGTTAAGACTTCGCCTTCCAATGCAGGGGGTATGGATTCAGTCCCTAGTTGGGGAACTAAGATCTCACATGCCTCAGGGCCAAAAAACCCCAAAACTGAAAGCAGAAGCAATATTGTACCAAATTCAATAAAGACTCGAAAAATGGTCTACACCAAAAAATCTTAAAAAAAAAAAAAGGGAGGGGGGATGAACTACCAACTTAGGATATGACTCAAGACTATTTCAGGGATGTTATGTGGCTTGGACTCTGGCTAACTTAGGAGAAAAGGGATCAGAGCCGGAGGCATCCAGAAGCTTCCCTGCCTTCCCTCCTGAATCAGGCAGGGAGCAGACTCTGCGGAGGGAACAGCTCGTCACGTTTCCTGAAGAGCTGAGATCTCCTCTCACACGCTTGTCTGCAGTAGAGGGGACAGAAGACAGGAGAATGGGCAACATGAATGTCTTTATTGGGCTAAATCTGAATTGATGAAAGGACAATTATAACAATGTGTTCTGGGAACTTTCCAGCTGAAAACCCAGAGGAGCAGTCCTGGTGTACTTGTTACAGTTCATATTCCTCTCTGTTTCCAAAGCCAGTCCTTACAGATGAAGGGGAAGGGTACAGGGAAGCTCCTGACTGAGACGAATCCCGTCCTTGAGACTCTTTCATGGAAACTTTAGGAAGAGAATAAAAGACACCATTCCCATTTGTGCCCGTGCTTGTAAAAGTACAACATATTTGAATGTCTTTGCTAGCAGAATCTTAAATGCTTCAGGTGAGAAACGATGTACAGGGCAGGATGATTGACTTAGGGGAATGTTGCATGTGTTGAGTGTGGTCTGGAGTGAGTATGTGTATATGTTTGCGGACCTGTGTACTGCATCCCAGCTTTCACCACCCATGCCTGCAAGTGCCTGATGGCGGCTCTGTCTCTTACCGTGGAACTCAGTGACTTGCTCTAGCTGGTTTCCTAGTATATACAGAGCTTGGCTTTGTAGATGCTCAGTAAATATCTGCTAACTGGAAGAATCGATGCATGATCTGCACACACATCTTGTGTTTCTCTTTCTTTTAGATGTAGTCTTGTCTCCATGTCTCCATGTGTCTGTCTCTCTCAGCTCATGTCTCTGGTCCCTACATCTTTTCCTATTTCTTGTCATCTTTTTGTTGTCTCTTTCTCCTTTATTTCTCCCCACTTAGCCCCATACACAAACAGATATTCCATCTGTTTTCCTCAATCTGTTTTCTTAAATTCTTTGTTTTTTCTTTTCTTTTTTTGGCAAACGTTTTATTTTTTTTTAACAGCTTTATTAAGATACAATTCCTATATCGTATAATTCACCCAATCAAAGTATAAATAAATAAAACATACAATTCCAGTGTTTTTTTATATGTTCCAAGAATTGTGCAGCCATCACCACTGTTTAAAAATTCCAGAAAATTTTCACTACTCATAAAGAAATTTGTACCTGCTAATAGTTACTTCCCATCCTCCCACATCCTGTGAGCCCTAAGCAACCACTAATCTACTTTCTGTCTCTATAGATTTCTCTATTCTTGCCATTTCATATGACTGCAGTCATATAATATTTGGTCTTTTGTGGCTGGCTTCTTTCACATAGCATGAAGTTTTCAAGGTTTGTCCGTTTTTTAGCATGGATCAGTACTTCATTCCTTTTTATGGCTGAATAATATCCCATTGTCTAGATATACCATATTTTACTAATCTGTTAATCAATCGGACATTTGGTTTGTTTCCCCTTTCTGACTGTTGTGAATAATACTGCTATGAACACTGTGTATGTGTTTTTGTGTAGATGTAAGTCTTCATTTCTCTTGGGTATATACCTAGGAGTGGAACTGGCAGATCATATGGCAAATCGATGTTTAATCTTTCAAGGAACTGCTAATGTATTTTCCACAGTGGCTGTATCATTTTACATTTCCACTAGTAAAATAAAAGTGTTCCTATTTCTCCACATCTTTGCCAATACTTGTTCTTATCCGTCTGTTTTATTTTAGTCATTCTAATGGGTAAGAAGTGGTATCTCATTGTTCTTTTGATTTGTACTCCCTGATGGCTAATGATGTTGAACCCCTTTTACATGTTTATTGGCCATTTGTATATCTTCTTTGGGGGAATGCCTATTCAAATATTTTATTTATTTTAAAATTGTTTTTTGTCTTTTTATTATTGATTTGTAAGAGTTCTTTATATATTCTGGATACAAGTCTCTTATTAGTTACAAATACTTCTCCTATTCTATCGGTTGTATTTTCACTTTCTCATTCGTATCATTTGCAGTGCAAAAGGTTTTAATTTTGAGGAAGTCCAATTTATTTATATTTCCTTTTATCAATTGCATTTTTGGTATTGTATTTAAGAAGGTATTGCCTAACCCAAGGACACAAAGGTTTATTCCTATATTTTTATTTAAGAGTTCTATAGTTTTATCTCTTCAATTTAGGTGTTTGATCTCTTTCAAGTTAATTTTTTTATATGGTATAAGGAACAGGTCTGGCTTTATTATTTTGAATGTGGATATTTACTTGTTTCAGAAATATTTGTTATAGAGACTATTCTTTCCCCCACCGAATTATCTCAGCGTCCTTGTTGAAATAAATTGGCTATAAATATAAGGGTTTACTGATGAACTCTCAATTCTGTTTCATTGACCTATATGTCTATTTTTGTATAGTATCTGATATCACACTGTCTTACTGTAGTTTTATATATTAAGCTTTGAAATTAAGAAGTGTGGATTACCTATTTTCTCCCTTCTTTTTTGAGATTGCTTTGATTATTCTTGGACCCTTGCATTTCCATATGAAATTTAGGATCTACTTGTTGGACGTTGAAAAGGATTGCTTTATATGTATATAAATATATATATATATATTTTATATATATATCTCAACTGGGGGACTATGCCATTTTAGTATTTAGTCTTCTGATCTGTGAACATGAGATGGCATCCTGCTTATTCAGGTCTACTTTAATTTCTTTCAACAATGTTTTGTTGTTTTCAGAGTATATGTTTTTCATTTCTTTTGTTGAGTGTATCCCCAATTATTTTGTGCTTTCTGATGCTGTTATGAATTAAATGGTTTTACTAATTTCATTTTCAGATTGTCCACTGCTAGTGTGTAGAAATATATGGTTGATTTTTGTATATCAATCTTGTGTCCTGCAACCTTGCTGGACATGTTTATTAATTCTAATAGATTTTTTAGTGGATTCCTCAGGATTTTCTACATATTAGATTGTGTATTCTGTGAATAGTGATAGTTTTACTTCTTTAAAGCTAGAATTCTTCGGGCCTACTTCAGAGCATTTTTATTTTATTAGAGAGTCCTGAAAGGAGATTTGTGGCTGGCCTAGAAACATGCTAAAGCAATTATTCCCCCAAATTCATTGATACCAATTCCAAAGACTCACTGTTTGAAAAATAATTGACTTCAAACCTGGCATGGCTTAGAAATCCTATCAATAGCTATATTAGTTTGCTAGGTCTCCCATAACAAAATACCAAAGATTAGGTGGCTTAAACAACAGGAATGTATTTTCTCACAGTTCTGGGAAAGTTCAGGATCCAGGTGTTGGCAGATTTGGTTTCTCCTGTGGTCTCTCTCCTTGGCTTGCAGAAGGCTACTTTCTTGCTGTGTCCGCACATGGTCCTTCCTCTGTGCATGTACAACCCTGGTGTCTCTCTGTGGGTTCAAATTTCCTCTTCTTATAAGGATGCAAATCAGATTGAATAAAGTCCTAATGGCTTCGTTTTGATGCCCTCACCTCTTTGAAGACACTATCTCCAGATACAGTCACATTTTGAGGTGCTGGGGGCTAGGGCTTCAATATATGAATTTTTTGAGGACACAGTTCAACCCATAACAATACCCTTATTGTATTTTTTCTGAGGCATCTGATATCTGGTTAGTTGCAACTAGTGAAGCCAGAATTTATTTAAATAACCCATTCACAAGACCACCAAATGACGGGAACTGCAGCCAGAATTAAAAGGCACTGCCTCTAATCCCTG
Organism: Cervus canadensis; assembly: GCF_019320065.1. Taxonomy (NCBI): domain Eukaryota; kingdom Metazoa; phylum Chordata; class Mammalia; order Artiodactyla; family Cervidae; genus Cervus; species Cervus canadensis. Next base: position 38,571,316 of record NC_057396.1, read on the forward strand.
AGGTAAAGTACCCTCACTTGTGGTCCTGGATGTTCCTTGAGTTCATTTTAGTCAGTTTACCCTAGAGCCACATCAAGGATAGTCAGTGACCAGCCATCAAACTTACACATGCATATAACACCTAGAACCTCTGTTTATATTGCTTGCTTTAAAAAGAAAAACAAAAAACAGCAAAAGTGATTCCAGATCTTGCTGTGTAATAGCATGGTGACATACTTGAAGAAGGAGTCCTTTTGTGAAGTGAAATTTGAAGTTCTTAAATGGAAAGACTCCTGTGAAATGAACTTCAAAGTTCTGAAATGCAAACGCTCACTCTAATTTTGTTCTTTTTTGAGCAAGAGTCAGTTTTGGAAGTTCAAGATGTTAACTATTCTTTGGTCTTTATGTCTTTGCTCTTTAATTCTTACAGTAGCCCAAAGCAAAATTAGTTTTGTCTATAAAAACTGAAAATCAAGCTTTCTCTTCAAGTCATCTGAACGGAAGACATATCCCAAACTTGACTGGTGAAATTATCTCCTCTTTCCTCTACTCTCTTTTTCAGCCTTTTATTTTTAACTCTCTTACCCTCTGTTTGTTTTTACTGACATCTGGCCACACACCATTTTAGGAAGCAGGCAGTTATAAATCACCCACAGGGAAATCAATAAAATCCAGCTCAATCCATAGTAAGACTGATTTGCTCCCAGATAACCAGGATTCTGCAGGCTCAGGAGTTAAGCCCATGGGGGGATCTGCAAGGAGGGTGAGGGGTAAGGAGTGCCTTGTGGTCTGATACGAAGGTGGGCAGCCAGCTCCCAGAAGCTCAAGGAAGGGATGGATTTTGGCCACTGTCCATGCTCTTCTCATCTGGCCTCCAGGGAAAGCTCTGTGTTTCCATTTCATCCAGCTCAGATTTTTCCAACCACATCAGTGGCATTTTCTTATCTTCCAAGGATCTGCTTCAGAGCTAAAGTATCTTCTTTAAGCCTCAAGAAAGGGCAGTAGGAATGAACTGCTGAATTTGCTGGGGAGTGGGGAGGAGACAGAGGAGGTTACTGTAGCACAGAGGCAGGAAAGAAGAAAGAAGTTCTATAGAGCTGTCTGTTGTCAGGCCACTACTTTCCATCCCCACCCAAGGAGTCAAAAGTCTGAACGTTATTGGGCAGAAGCCGAAAGCTAGGCCCAGAGAAGTCATGACTGGCCCAAGGTCACAGAGTGGTTTCATAACAAGGTCACAAAGAAATGGCCTCACTGCTTTGAAATCCTAATTTTCTTAGCAAAGGGAACTTTGCTCAGGAAATGCAAACTCATGAGCAGTCAGAACTAAAAAAGAAGTAAGACTAGAGAGAAAAAATATCAGTTAGTTCATTTATTTAAAAAGAATACATCAAATTGCCCACTGTAAGGGACAATTTGGACCAATCATTTCTGCCCTCCTGGATAATGGGAGTGTACTAACTTTGTAAAGAGAATTTCCTAGAAGGAGCTTCTCGTCTCCTTCCATCAAGGAAAATATTCTAATTGCAAGGCCCAGGGTGCTGGAAGTTGGTGAGACCATCTGTGGGTGCCCTGAGAGCAGGGCCTCTCCTGTCTAAGGAGGGAGAATCAGGCTCAGAAACAGGACCATGAGGAAAAACTCAGAATGCCTGATTTTACTCCACAGGTGGCCCTGGTTTCCTCAAGTAGCACATCTCTGAGCTTCTCAGAAGTCTTGTCCACTTTCTCCTTAGGAGTTTTCAGGAGATGTATGTATTAATCTGGGTTAAAGAACTATTTGATTGAGTTCAACATTTGCCATATCCTAATTATATCTGTATCTGTTGCTGGGGATACATAGATGAGGAGACTGGGTTTTGAAGGATGACTAGGAGTCTGCCATGAAACCCACTGAGCTGCTGTCAGTGAAGTGGGGGAAACCAACCTGAAAACAAATAACTGGAATTGTGTTAGAGCCAGGTTGGTCAGCTTTTTCTGTAAAAAGCCAAATAGTAAATATTTTAGACTTTGTAAGTCAGATATGATAGTATATGTCTCACCTACTCTACTCTGCCCTTGGAGTGCAAAAACAGCCATAGGCAATGCAAAAATGAATGGTTGTGGCTGTGTTTCAATATAATTTTATTTACAAATAGAGCCAGTGGGTTAGATTTAGTTTGCTGAATCCTGACTTTGAGAAGTGTCATCATAATATGGGAACCAACCCTCTCGAGGGTCCATTTTCTGGTTCGTTATCAGTTTCTCTTACCTGGAAGTGCAGATGAGAAATTTCCAGAAGCTTCTTAAGAATGACTCAGCTTAAACTCTGCATTGAACTCTATGCTGCTAACCTGTTAACTTAAGGACTTAACCTTAATTTAACAGACAGAAGCTATGTGAATCTGACATTAAGGATAATACCTTCTCCATGATGAATCAGTGAATCCTTGGCCAGAAAAATCTCTTCTGCTCTGGTGCTGCTGTTTCTTTTCTGCCACCACCGCTGCTGGGTTCTGTAATGCCCTCATCATGGTGTGTTGCACAGATCCCTGCTTGGAGCCAGACTATTCTGAGCTCAAACACTGCTTACAGTGCTTGTAATGCCTGGAGCGAATTGCTTAGCCTTTCTGAGCTTCCCATCTGTAAAATGGGAATAGCCAGACCTTGCAGGGCTGTTGTAAGGACTTTTTAAAGGATGTAAAGAGCCAGGAAGAGCACCTCATGCAACAAATGTGTGTTCTCTTCGGTTGATGCCTTGGTATTGTTGCCACGCGCCTGCCATCTTTCCACTGTGGGAAGATGACAACTCCTCTGGAGAGAAATCCTTTATGGTCTTTCCTGTCTCAGATCATTAAGCAGCTGTTGTTGCTCATGCCTGTTCAAGTAGCAACACAGTGAAATCCATGTGCCGCAGGCCACCAAAGTTTGCTATTGGGATGGCCATTCCCAGGCTCCTGCCCTTGCCCTCCCCACCCCAGCCTCCAGGCCACTTCACATCACTGTTTATCATAGTGTGTTCTCAAGCTGTGCTTGAAGACTCAAATCCCACAGCTATTTGCATAGATCTGGACACCAAGGGAATTGCTGCGTTTGACTTAAGCACATGGCTTTTTGTGGCCACAGCCTCCACCCAAAAGGCATCTTTTGAGTTGACCAAACTGCAAGTGCAGTTTGAGTCAGATTCTCTTAGTGAAGATAAGACCCCAGCCGAGATCCAAAACTGCTCCTGTCTCTTCCATAGGCCTCAATGAATGAGAGCTGTGAGCTTCTTCCTTGTCCAGCAAACTGGGGTCCTCATCCCAAACTATAGGAGAGGGTGGGAATTGTATTCACACAGCAACCCATTGCTGGGGCCTTGGAATCTGCTCTCCTTGGGAGGGTTAGCAGTCAGATCACATCTGATTCTGAGCTGAGGAGTGGGTGGTGGAAGGTCCTGGTGGTCAATCACAGGAGGCAAAGACGTTTGATATTTACACACTGCTGTACATGTAAAAAAGGATACCTAAACTACTGTATAGTGCAGGGACCTCTGCTCAATGCTATGTGGCAGCCTAGATGGGAAGGGAGCTTGTAGGAGAATGGATACATGTATATGTATGGCTCAGTTGCTTTGCCGTCCACCTGGAACTATCACAATATTGTTAATTGGCTATATTCCAATATAAAATAAAAAGTTTAAAATGTGTCAATCAAAAATAAAGAAAATAAAATCACAAAATTTGATTCAAACATGTTTTTATGTTCATCATGCCATCTTTTAGGTAAGAACATGCTGGCTGCTCAAACCTAGTCCCTCTCACCTCTGGAGCCTGAGTTTAAGAGAGAGAGAGAGAGAGAGAGTGTGTGTGTGTGTGTGTGTGTGTGTGTGTAGTAGGAGGTAGGGTGGGAGACAGGCCTTGTGCAGGAGGGCTTTGGGCTGGGGGTTCTGGGAGGGTGCTGAGCCCATCAATGAGGGCAGGGAAAGCAGAATGAGGAGCAGGTTCTGAGGAAAGGGGCATGGTAATAAGGTTAGTCACGGAATAACTTAGGGCAAATGCATTTGCTCCAGATCTGAGTTTTTCAGATCAAACTCCCACGTAGGCAGCAGAACAATAAGAAGAGAGAAGCCTTTGGTGTCGAAAGAGACCCTGTACAGCCAACTTTACAAAGACTCAGCTGTTTGTCCCAGTTGGCACTCTTTTTTGCAAGAGACAAAAAAGTCAACATAAGCCAGTTTAAGCAGAAAGGGGTATTCATCAGTTCTTGAAACATAAAAGGCCAGGGATATCAGGCATGACTTGAGCAGAGCCTTAGATGATAGCCTTAGAACTTAGTTTCTTTCTGGATCTTTGCTGTGCTTTCTTTCACACTGATTCCATTCTTAGACAAATTCTTTACCTTCCCAATGAGAATTCTATTTTCACCCTCTTACACTCAAGGTCTGCACTTAAGAATCTCATTCCAGAATGACCTGCAAAGTCTTACTGTATCTCATTGGTTCTGGCTTGTCACATGCTCACCCTTGACACAATCACTGTAATAAGGGAAGTGATACGAAGATGGCCTCAGACTGCCTCTGCCCTGAGGTTGCCAGTTAAGACCTCTCATCACTGGTTGTCTGATTGCTCTCAATAGTCCCCGTGGACCCCAAAATAGTGGGGCACAGTCCAGCAACATAATCAGACCCAGTACTGCAATGGGGAGACTGAGGGCTGCGTGCTGAAGGAACCCATCCCCACACAGGCTGGGGACATCACAATCAGCTCTCCATTCCCCCAGACGGCTCCTTCACCAACCCGTCCTAATTCCTGCCTTTGACCTTCTGAAGCACTTATGGAGCCCGACTCTGCCATGCAGCTCTGTCCAGGTTATCGGGCCTGTCCCCACAGCTTCTGAGAACTGGGATTCCCGACGTGGAGATACACAGGGGACAGGTAGAGCTATGTCTTCTGTTTGCCTTGGGTCGTGCAGCTGCTTCCTGTCTACCCCGGGGGATGCTGGGAGGAGGACTTTAGTTCTGCACCTCAGCTAGGGTTGCCCTTGCTGGCCCTGAGGTAGGGCTGTGACCTGGAACAATCCAGAGCCCCTGTCTGGAAACCTATCCCAGTGCTCTTGTCTGTCTCCATTGAGGTTACAGAGGGACAGAAGGTGACTTTGCTCTTGAGGGAAAAAACAATACCCCATTTTGGGCACAGGAGGCCCAGGTTTTGGTCCTGACTCTGTTCCCCAATGGTGTGACCCAGCACAAGTCACTGAGACTCCATTTTCTCATTTGTGAAATGGAAAGGTAAAACCCTTCCTCACAGAGCCGAGAGGGTTCAAAAGCTAATAAATAACATTTACATAGTGTGCTGTGTGTGGACGATGCCAGATGAAAAACAAGGGTTGATTCTTAGAGTCCTTTCTTTCAAAAGGAGGATCCACCAAGTACTGAGCCCTGAACCCTGCTATGTCCCACAGCTGGGGCACAGATGAGAGCTCTCTGCCTTCAGGCTTGGCAGATGCGGCCAGGATACAGGAAACCAGTGCGCAGCAGATGGGGGCAGCTGAGAGGGCACACAGCATCCGGGAGAGGTCAGGGCAGGCTTCCTGGGGAGGCAGCCTTGAAGGACACGCTGGGAGCCCCGGTGCCCAGCACAGCACTGACACTGAGCAGGCACCCCCACGGCGTTTCTCGAATGAATGAATGAATGATTTAGGTCAGCCACCGGTCAGCCACCAGTCATCCACCTTCTGACGTTACCAAACCAGTTCCTGCATGTAGACCCTGATGGTCACTCCCCAGAACAAAGCTGGGAAGGGAGAGGAAGGAGGGGCCATGGAGGGAAGAATGGCCAAGAGAGGCAAGCTGGGACCTGGACATTTATTTATTATTTTTGTTTGGGGATAGGGGTGTTGCTGAGTCTAGGGAGAAATTTTGTTTTATTTTATTATTATTATTTTTTTGACCACATCATGCAGATTGTGAGATCTTAGATCCTCGACCAGGGATCAAACCTGGGCCCTCAGTAGTGAAAGTTCGGAGTCCTAACCTCTGGGCCACCAGAGAAAGCCCAAGAAATTTTGTTTTTGTTTGGAACAAAATTCCCAAGGTGGTGGCATGCTGTTCCTGGCTTTTCAGACAGGTTGCTGCTGGTGGTTTCCTTTATTTTCTCAGGACACCATCTTTTCTTCCTTTTAACAATTCCATTATTTATTATGCAGGCAAGTCAGGTTCTGTGTAGGAGAACAATGGGAAAATATACACATAAATATTTAAAAGATGTTAGATTGAATTTATTCATGATTCTACTTGAAAGTGTTAGTCACTCAATCGTGTCTGACTCTTTGAGACTCCATAGACTATAGCCCACCAGGCTCCTCTGTCCATGGGATTTCCACTGGAGTGTGTTGCCAATTCCCTTTTCCAGGGTATCTTCCCCACCCAGGAACCGAATCCAGGTCTCCTACATTGCAGGCAGATTCTTTGCCATCTGAGCCACAAGGGAAGATAACTATTGAAGATATTTGAAGATAACTGTTTTTAATGTTTGGGTTTTAACCTTCTTGACTTTCACTCCTTACCCTCATGAATAGATACAGCCATATTTTGATCTACATATATTTCACAAAAAATGTGTACACATAAAAGTATATATGATTTTAAAACAAAAGTAGAATCATGCCACCTGTTCCCCCACACACACCCCCAGTCAATATTTTACAAACAAACATTTCCAAACCATCAAACTTTTATGCCTTTGAACCATTTTGGACAGAATGTTCTAAAATGGACCGTGTTCTCCAGTCTTTCCCAAGGAGCCAGATGCAAGCTCTGCTTCATGCATACCCTGTGGACATTCTAACTCTGTAGCAGGGCTGAACACAGGGGATGTGTTAGTTGCTCAGTCATGTCCCACTCTTTGCAACCCCATGGGCTGTAGCCCTCCAGGGTCCTCTGTCCATGGAATTCTCTGAGAATACCGGAGTGGGTTGCCATTCCCTTCTGCATGGGCTCTTCCTGACCCAGGGCCTGAACCCAGGTCTCCCTCACTGCAGGCAGCTCTTTACCATCTGAGCCACCAGGAAGCACAGGGCCTGAAAGGCTAAGACAGGCCCAGGTCCAGTGACTCCAGGGCCTGGGCCACACAGAGTGCTTGTGTTTGCTCTTTGGAGTGTACTGCTTCCCTTCTTGTGGTCAGTTGTGTCTTCTCACTGTTTTTGATCTGCCATGAACTGGAAAACCAGAAAACCAATCCTGGAGAGGAGCTTATGTAGGTTTGAAGTCAAACCCTCTGTTCCATGAGGTATTAGTGTTATCAACATTTTCTCTCCCAGATGTGAGTAAATGATCATTTCTTAAGTATTTACTGTGTTCTGGATACTTTACATGCCAATTGTACTTAAATCTCATAACAACAGTTTGAGAGGAGTATCTTAATTCTGTCTTACAAACGGCAGTCTGATCCCTTCGAAGTTCATTGCTTTGTCAAGAGCCATTGAGCTGTAAGTTTCAGAGCTGCAATGGAACCCTTGGTCTGTTTCACCCCTAAGTCCCAACTCTTCTCGATGTACCACATCTCATGTTTGCTTCCAGTTCTGAGCTGGGTTTGGTTTGGTGTCATTGCCAGAGGCAGGGCCACTGGACTGAGGAGATGCTTCTGCATGGAGCAAGGCTTGGCCTCCATGAAGGTCTGAGGCCAGGCAGACAACTATCTCCTCAAGCAGCAACTCCAGGGCCTGGACAGCAAGGAGAGCCCCATAAACTCACAAATCACCCGAAGAACCCATGGGGTGGAGCCTCATCAGTCTCTAGGGAGAGCCAGTCTCCACTTAGCTGGCTGGCCTTCTCAGATGGTGCTTGTAGTTGGCACTACTTATTGGACTTAATTTGAATTAGGTTAACTAGCAGGAAAAGTCAAGGGGAACATGTTCGCAGGATATAAATCAGAGGTGATAATTTGTGGCTGCAGACTGAATCTTGACCAGGGATGTGTTTGTTTTGACAAACATTTATAAATTGGAGAGATTTAATATTTATACATCTGGGATTTGTGCTTTTCTTGAAAAAATAGGAGATCCAGCTAACAAAGATGGATATTTTTTCATGAATCACCTCCGCCAGTTGAATAGTAGTAACTGCCCCAGTTAGATGGTACCTATGCTCTGTGGTAGGCCACACCCTATGAAGGCTCTCTTTCATCTCAGCTGCCTGGCTCCTGAAGGATCTGAATCTGTCACCTTTGCATGAATCCCTATTTTTACTGAAGCTACCTGCAAAGCCTTCTTAATCTGTTTGTTAGTGATATGGTTTCATTCGTTCCTTCAACCAACATTTAGTGGGTAGCCATTCTGGCCCCTGTATGTGGGCCATAAAAATATGAAGACTTATTAAAGATAGTCATAAAAATATGAATAAGGTATAGTCCCTGCTGTTGAGGTGCTCAAATTCCAGCTGAGTTGAGGCTAGTGCAAATCGCTCAGGGAGAACAGAGAGAAGTGTGGTAAACTGAATATTCCTCCCCCGCTCCCTGCCAAGAGGTCTGTGCCCTAATCCCTGGACCCTGAATATGTTACCTTAAATGGAAAAAAGACCTTTGCAGATATGATTAGATTAAGTTTCCTTAGATTTGGAGATCATCCTGCATTATCTGTGTGGGCCCAGTGTAATTCCAAGGGTCCTTATAAGAAGGAGGCAGGGAGAAGTCAGACAAGAAGGAAATGTGAGGGTGGAAGCAGAGGTCAGAGAAGAGAAAAGATGCTACGATGTTGGCTTTGAAGATGGAGAAAGGGCCACCAGCCAAGGAATGCAGGCAGCCTCTAGAAGTGGGAAAAGCAAGGAGATGGATTCTCCCCTAGACCCTGCCGAAGGAACACAGTCTGCTGGTATGACTTCAGTCACTGAGACTGAGTTGGGACTTCTGACCCCCAGAACAGTAAGATAATAAATCTGTGTTCTTTTAAGAGACCAAGTTTTTGATAATTTGTCACAGGAACCATAGGAAACTAATATACGAAGGGAGAATTTTTTTCTGGGGTGAATGAAGGACTGTTTGAACTGGATGAGTAGGAGCTTATCAGGTATAGAAAGGGGATGACAGGCAGCCTATGCATAGGGAAAAGAATTGTGCAAAAGGTGTAAAAAAGCAGGGTGTGTTTGGAGGTTAGCTGCTGGTCCATTGTGGTTGGATCATAAGGTGTATGACGGCTGAAGTAATAGATAAGGCCAGTGAGAGGGGTTGGAATCTCACCTTAGATCTCATCCCATGGGAAAAGGGACCAGTTCTAAGTCAAGATTTCTTATTATCTCAAGGAAAGGGAAGGGCAATCCAATTTATGTTTTAGAGAGACTGCTCTGGCTGTTTGGGGAGGGTGTTTGGGAGGGGCCAGACCAGAGGTAAGGAGACCTGCCGCAGTGACTCAAGTCCCATGGGGTCGTGGCAGGGATAGTGGCCACGGGAAGAAGGCAAGTGACCAAAGACACCTAAACTAGGATTGACAAGACTCAGAGTCTAACTGAACGTGGGGAGAGATGCAGAGGGAGGAGTGATGATGGCTGTGTTTTGAGCTTGAGTGTGTTCACTGGGACACAAGAGTGGGCTTGCGGGAGGCAGGGCTGGGGGCGGGAAGAATGATGGGTTCTGTTTGGGGCGTGGTGAGTGTGCAGGGCCCACGGTGCATGTGGGAAGAGTTGTCCAGAGGCAGTTGGCAATCACAAGTCTATAACCCTGTTCTCTGGGGCAATGTTCGTTATCTACATCCCTTCTGCTTCCGGCAAGAGGTGAGGAGCATGGGGCTTGGGACTGAGGGGCCTAGTGGTGTCCTGGGAAACATTTAATAGTCAACTCTCTAGGGAAATAAGACTTTGATATATAACATTTGCTGATTCCTGTGGTAAAAATACTCCCATCATGACCAATTTTAAGCTACTAATTTGACATCACTGAACATGGGGTTGGGAAGAGCTACACAGTAGCAGGTCATTAGATAGTGTTCCCTCCATAGAGATACACTAGAAAAAAATCATCTCAAAAACACAGATAATAGTAAAATGTAGTAAAATAATCAAGACATCATCATTATTGTGGCTATTTAATTCCTTTGTTTCTAAGGTAATTTAATTTTTCATAATATCTGTGTTTAATGACCAGCTCACAAAACACTTGGTGATTTTACACTCAGCTCTTACGCGCCCATACTAGCGGGCACCAGCACACCACACTGGAGATGTTCCTATGAAACACAAGATGGAAGAGCCTGGAAAGCCACCTGCTTTCCAGACAGGCTCAGCGACTCCCCGAGGTCACACACCTGAGGAGGGTAGAACCAGGTCCAAGCTCTAGGAGGCAGTTTCTGGTCCTCCACTGACTGGAGGCAGCACCGGGTCTCCCTGTTGGCCCCTCTGTGCCCTGGCCAGCCCTGCAGCCCTGGTAACACCGTGTGGTCCTTAACCCCAGGAGGATGACTCATGTCATTCTGGAGCGAGTGACTCAGGGAAGGGGCTGCTGGGCAGCCTGGAACAAAGAGAACCAAGAGAGATTTATTTCTCCTGGGAGCTCAATGCGAGACTCGGATATTTTTCTGCTGTTCCCGGTACCTTTGAACTGCCTCTGATGAAGCAATTGTACATATTTCCAAGAAGAAAAAATTTTTTTCAAGTGGACTTGTTTTTAAAGAAAGAATTGCTGAAGTGAACAAGCTGGAGTGGCAAGCTGGGGAGATGCTCTGGCCAACTTCCTGTCCTAGCTGGGGCAGGGAGTGGGGAGGGGGCGGGAGGGTGGAGGTCTGGCTGTGACTCGACAGCTTTTTAGGGCGTGCAGAAGCTGGATCCCAGGCACTTACGGGTCTCCAACCCTCCACTTCCTCCTGAGCAGTGTCTAAGTTCCAAGAGACTTCCCACGTGAGGAGGGCGCCTGTCATTTGACAAGACGGCCCCCTGCTTTCAGTCCTTGCTTAGGAGTAACTTCTGAATCCACCTTCTCAAGGCACCTTTGGGTTTGGCAACTCTGCTCCTAGGTGTGCAGAAATGGTGCTCTCAGCCCCACGCCCCCCACCCCACCCCAGGGATGTAAAAAATCCAGTGAAGATGTCTAAAGGCCTCATCGAGCAAGTCACAGCAAAGAGCCATCTCTTCTCTTCTGAGGTGTCTGGGTAATGGGGCCCAAGACCTCTCGGTTCTCAGATTTGGGGATCTTTGCTTACCTCCCTGGAGAGGAAGGGCGCAGGCCCCCTTTCTCAGGGACTCACCAGAGCTTACCTTCTCGTTGCTCCCACTCCACCTCTCCTGTCTTCCCCTCATCCCGCCATCTTCACTGGTCTTGGGTGGAGAGAGACTTACCCTTAGAATGCTTTTGACCCAATTTTTTATTTCTGAGCACCAACACATACCATGGAGAACCACAGCAGCTATACCAAAATATAATATCATTAAATAGGACACAAATTTGCCCTCACCAGCATTTGTCAGCTCTTGTCTTTCTGATGATAGCCATTCTAACAGGTGTGAGATGATATCTCATTGTTGTTTTAATTTGCATTTCCCTAGTGACTCTTGATGTTGAGCATCTGTTTATGTACCTGTTGGCCTTTTATGTATCTTCTTGGCAGAAATGTTTATCCAGCCCTTCCAGTTTGCCTAAGGGCTAGCCCTTTGTGATACATAAGGCAGAGACAGACTCCCTTTTCTCTACTTCCTGCTGCCACCCCAATACCCCTCTCTCCCGATCCCCTTCCCGAGCAATGGGCACAGAAGGGCCTCACTATTTACTGAAGGGGAAAGGCAGTGGGGGAAGGGAGATGTGAAGGGAAATGAGGAGTCTGATTCCAGATGTGCCATCTATCTGCTGTGACCATCCTTCCCCACCCGCCCCCCCGTCAGCCGAGCATCAGCCTCACTCAGGCACTCTTCCTCCAGGGGCTGGCCCTGCCCCCACTCCTGGATATGGTGCTGGCTCACTTTCAGGACTAGAACAGGGTCTGAATTAGGGGAGGAAGGCACCCCCAGCCAAATGGGCCCATAAAAGATCCTCTGGGCTGGAGAGCACAGCCAGACCCCAGGGAATATCAGGAGTACTCAGGGCTCCCTTGCCCAAACACTGCTAGGCCAAGGCCCCTTTGCTCCTAGTCCCTGGGCCAGAAGGGTTGTGGTGAGGATGGGAAGTAACTCAGGGGGTCCCTTCCAGTTCCTCGTCCTCTCTTCTCTGTTGCCCCCAAGGCCTCTTGCTTCCACCCTTCTACACCCAACCTTTGCTCTCCACTCCTCCTTTTAATCCAGATTTGCTTACAGGATGGAAACTTGGGGCTCCTGCTGACTTGCTGAGGGCTGTGCCCCCTCCAGTCATCCATTCTCTTATTTACCCTATGCAGCCTGAGCACCTGCTCCGGTTCTCAAGCTAGGTTTCATCTCTCCATTGCAGAATGACATTCTCTGTACTTTGGGAGTCGGCACTGGGGTGGCCAAAAAGTCTGGGGCTTTGGAACCAGATATGGGCTTCCCAGAGGGCTCAGTGGTAAAGATTCTGCCTGCCACAAACCCAGGAGATGTGGGTTCAATCCTTGGGTTGGGAAGATCCCCTGGAGGAGGGCACAGCAACCCACTCTAGTTTTCTTGCCTGGAGAATCCCATGGACAGAGGAGACTGGCAGGCTACAGTGCATGGGGTTGAAAAGAGTTGGACATAACCGAGCATCCTTTGGAATCAGATAGACTCGGGACTGACCACAGCCAGAGCTCAGACAATCACAGTACTGCACCCTCTTTCTGTTAACCCACCATTGTAGCCATTGACTGCCCAAGAACAGAGAAAAATGTCAGCATCACCAGAGTGCACAGCCCCTGATGGTCTGATGATCTGCTATCTATTTGTCAGTACGGAGGAGAAGCCCTGTCCAGGCCAGGACTCTGTCTCCTTTATCTGCCAGGGACAGAGCTGGGAACTCTGCCTCCCAGGATGAACACCAAACTCTTACCCAACCTTGGTTGGGTTTTGGTGATGCTGTGGCTTGGAGAACTCAGCTGTCCAATTCAGAGGATGAGAAAGGAACTCACTGAGTGTATACTCTGTGTGGGTACCTTGTGTATTTCCTAATTTAATCCTTTCAACAACTCAAAAAGGTAAGTTCTGTTCCCTCCATTTTGCAGATGAGAAAACTGAGGCCAAGAGGAGCCTAATCCAGCAAGAAAGAGGCAGAGGGAGAATTACAATCTAGTCTCCCAAGGTCCAAAGCCTTCTTTCAACATCCTGAGGTTAGGAAGCAGGATGGAACTATCCTGGGGATACCCGCAACTTGAGCTCACTTACTCAAGATACAGGACCCAGGGGCTTCCCAGGTGGCACTAGAGGTAAAGAACCTGCCTACCAATGCTGGAGACGTAAGAGACACGGGTTCGATCCCTGGGTTAGGAAGATCCCTTGGAAGAAAGCATGGCAACCCACTCCAGTATTCTTGCCTGAAAAATCCCATGGACAGAGGCTCCTGACGGGCTATAGTCCACGGGGTCACAAGAGTCAGACATGACTGAAGCGAGTTAGCAAGCACAGGACCCAACTCTGCAGTTGACCAGGTCTAGGGACCCACAGAGGCACGTTTCAGTATTTTGAGCTGATCTCTGATGCCCAAGGAGACTTCCCAAGTGTGTCCAGGACTGCCGGGGGCAAATGCAGGGAGTTGGGGGCATCTTCACTCTCCCAAGATCAGAGGCACTGCCAGGGGACTCCTGCTTTCACGGCAGAGACACATCGAGTTATTATTTACTGAAAGCAAACTTTCAACATAAGAGGCCAGAAGGCTGATGTGTGTAGTAGGGCTGAGGGGCAGGGGTTCTGGGACCTTCTCTGGCTGCTCCTCACCCACAGGTGTGGTTTGGGTCAAGTCCCTGCCCCTGTGCGGGTTTGTCGGATGGGAGCAGGGGCAGGTCTGGCGCTTCTCCAGTGTCCTCTCTGTCATCCTCTGAGTTTGCAGAGAACTGAGAGGGATGTGTGTGCAGCCACCCCAAACAATTCCCTCCATCAAATTCTTCATCTAGAGATAGACCAGTGGTATTAATAGCAACCTAATCTCTTTTAAATTCTTTGTGCTGCTAAAATGAAAGCAAAAATTCAAAGCTGGAAGGACAAAAAAAAAAAAAAAGAAAAGAAAAACCCTCCCTTCTGAGAATTCTGAGTCACTCCAGAAAGGTCAGTGGAGTCTAGGTTAACCCATTGTTTCCCAGAAGTGCCTCTGGCTCTTCCTACACCCAGAGATTAACAGAGGGAATGTGAAAGCCACTCAGTTTGCAGGCTGTGCTCCTGGGATTCTGTGGTCTCAGAGAGGGGTTTGGTCTCTTCGGAACTGGTCACAGGGCTCAGGGAGAGGCAGCCCAGGGGCCACTGTTAAGAGGCCATGCTTACCAAGATCACCACCCGCAATCCAGTGGACGTGACCCTGCAGGGAACTGGGGAGTCAGACAGACCTGTGGTTGACTTCCAGCACTGCCCCTCATGGGTGATGTGACTTTTGCCAATCTTTGAGCCTCTGTTCACTCATCTGCAAAATGGGACTGATCATGATGTTAATAATAATAGTATATACATCACCTACCTCAAGGGCTGCTGAGAACACCAAAGAGGTTGTAAAGGCCCTTGTGAAATCACTCCTGACAGTGGCCCCCATACCTGCTGGCACATAGGCAGCCCCATAGGAAGCCATCCTCCTCCCATGGCTGAGGTGTGCAGGATGGAGGTCTTCTGCCAGTTGTGGGTGGCAGGACTGTGCATTACGGCCACTCTGTCAGAGAAGCCCCCTCCTGCCCATGGCCTGCAGGGTCCTACAGTGACCATTCTCAGGGGCAGAGTCTGTGCTGCTCACCTAACAAATGTGGGCCTTCCTAGGGTGAACGATTGGATGAACAAACTAATGGACAGTTGCATAAGTAGAAGACTAAGAATATGAGTGGGTGAACACATGGACCCACAGACTGATGGCTGGGTGAATGGGCCACCCTACACAGTGGGGGTCACAGAACCTCTAACAGTGGGCCCCGTCTTCTGGCCTCATAAGACTCCTGGCCTGACAACCTGTTGCTTCTGCTATCTTATCTTATCCCCACTGGGAATGCATTCCCCATCTCTCCCTTGCAGGGCAGTGTGCCCTTGCTGAGTTTGGTGGCTACACTCTAGCAGAACTCCTGATGGAGGAGACCAAGTAGAAGAGGGAAAAGATGAGGGGCCTTCGACTCAAACTTGCCTGGGTTATAATCCTTAGCCTGCCATTTATTAGCTGTGTGGTCTTGAGCAAGTTGCTGCACCTCTCTGATCCTTAGTTCCTTAATACATAAGATGGAAATAATAAACAAGATAGCACATGAAATACACCTAGCCTAGTGTCCAGTACTCAGCAGACCACCTAGACATGTCTAATGAATAAGAAGGAATAAAATTATATTAGTTTGCTTTCTTTGATGAATAGCCAGAGGGAGACTAACATATTTAAATGAGGTTTAGAGAATTTTGACTTTTTCAGTAATGCAACGATTGTGTAGTTATCCCTGCAGAGACTTAGATAGTTTTGCATCAGGTACAAAGGTAGCTGGACCAGTCAAGTTGCTTCACTTCACTGCATCTCAGTTTTCCTTCCTGTAAAATGGGCCAAGCTACATAGCTAAGCAACATCTGGGGGCTGAAAGAGTCAAAAGAGCTGATAGCTTTTGGCAATGATCCACCTAACCCTTTACTGACTAGGTTGGAGAGGCAACAAGAAACGTCCTGAAAACGGGTTAAAGAAGGAGCTGCTCAGAGACCAAACATTACTAAATATTTTTTCCTTTTTTGGGTTGGTGCTCTAGATCACCACTTCCTGGAGATTATATTCTAAACTTGCTGTGATGGATGCGAGGTCCGCGTGCCCACGAGCTCCAGCGGAACCCAGATGTCATCCTGAGGGAGGGACTCTGCTTTTACCTTGCTATTTTAAGCAGCGAGTTTATAATAATGGATGGGAGAGAAAGCAACGGGGCAGGAGCAGCGTGAGAATGGCCTGGGTGGGCGGGGCTCCTGGGTCTCTCCCTGGAGAACTCGGGGATCCATCCTGTCAAGTGTGAGACCTCAGCCAGCCTCCACTCTGCTTTATCCTGCAGTAGCTGACACCTCTTGGTGTTTGTCTCAATTTGTTTCTGTTTTACTTTGTTTTTTGACCCAGGGACTGACTGAAGGTCTTTCTTAAGGAGCGGGAGGTAACGGAAAGGAAGTAGAGATATTTCTGATGCAACTTTGGAATACTGTGGCCCTAGAATCCTATGGGATGGGTCCCTCAGGTCTGTGGTTTGCTGTCATTAGGAGGAGTTCAGGATTTCAGGGAGTCCTAGGGTTGGAGAAAGCCCCTGAAGTAGGTTAGAAATCTTATGACCCTTGCCCCAGCCTTTGATGAGACTCTCCCAGGAAGGGGAGCTCACTACTTTAAAGAGCAGCCCATTTCATGTTCTGATGGTTCCAACTACTAGAAAGCTTTTCCTTGCCTTGATCTCACCTTTCTGTCACTGGCCATGCATCTACCCTTTGGAGACAATAGAACTGCATGAATGGCTTTCAGATATCTGCAAATAGATTTTATTTCTTCCTGTACCAGCTCTTTTCCAGGCTAAAGGTCATTAGTTCTTTTTTTAATGACTTTTTTTATGTGGACGACTTTTAAAGACTTTATTGAATTTGTTAAAATATTGTTTCTGGTTTTTGTTTTGGTTTTTTGGCCACTAGGCTTGTGGGATCTTAACTCCCTGACCAAGGATCAAACATGCACCCTTTGCATGGAAAGTGAAGTCTGAATCACTGAACCACCAAAGTCCCTTTAATTCTTTAAACATAAATTCTTGTCCTGCTTCCCCTTTTTTGAATATACCCCGCATTGTCTGAATCTCTCTTAGCATGTAGAGCACGATACACTTCATGTAGATTAAGACAAAAGAAAAGTGAAACTGTTACCTCCCCTGTTTTGGAAACTATACTGTTAAGACAGCCTGGAGACCTGCACACACATAGCATATCATTTAAAAAGTTTTCTTGGGACGTGTAGTCCACTTTGCGGGTAGAACTGGGGCATGTGGATATTTTTCTGCTGCCCTCAACCCTGCTACTCTATACTTTACCCAGCACTACCGTTGTCCCTCGGCTTCCCTGGCGGCTCAGATGGTAAAGAATCCACCTGCAACATGGGAGACCTGGGTTCGATCCCTGGGCTGGGAAGATCCCCTGAGGAGGGCACAGAAACACACTCCAATATTCTTGCCTGGAGAATCCCCATGGACAGAGGAGCCTGGCGGGCTACAATCCGTGGGGTCGTAAAGAATCGGACATGACTAAGCGACTAAGCACAGCATAGCACTGCTGTCCCTGCTGCTGAAATCCAAGTCGAGGTGATAGAAATTCATCACAGAGCTCACCTTTGGGCAAACCTGTTGCTCAATATACTTATACAGAAACCATTTGGGCTGGGAGGCACAGCTCTGGTCCCATAGCTCTTGTTCCCAAAAGTCAGGTTAAATCTGTCCTCTTGGCAATGACCCACCTTCCTGTCTCACCTCCTCCAGCTATTCTGTTCAGAGAAATTTCATCAGCATTTCAGTATTTATGGCTCAGTCTAAACACCATTGCTAATGTGAAATCTTCCTTAAAATGATATTCCACTCATCCCAATTTCCCAAGTTAGGGACCCTTTTCTGGGAAAGCATCTCACTTTCAAAGTGTTTACCCTCTTTATCTTGTTTTCTGGCTGTCTCCCCCCACAGGACTCCATGCTCCTTTTGGGCCAAGACCACGTCTTCATCTTCATGGTAGAGTAGATGTGAGTGTTCATGGTGAAGGTCAGCTCACAGGTCCTGTGAGATTTCTTGAGCCGACCAGCAGGGGTCACCCCAACTGTTTCACAGTTGAATGGGGTTCCCTGTGACTGTAGAGAAAGACAAAAGTCAAGATGGTGGTCACAAGGACTAACACTCCCAGAGATAAAGTTCCCCAATTCTTAAAATACAAGTCAACATGGATTTCTGGGTATCTGTGATCAGTGGATACCTGTGGTATCGAGATCTGGGTATCTGTGATCCCCTTGCCTGACTCGGGAAGCTCGGTTAGGAGTTGTGTGTTGGGCGGGGGGGCGTCAGTAAGAGCTGAGGCTGATGCCACATCTGAGCCACACCATAGCACAGTGACTCTAGCGCCTTCCTGAGCCCTTTCTTGGGACAGGTGGGACAAGAAGAACTCCTGGGGTTGTGGGTGGTGGCAGGGCCTTCTGGCTCCTTCTCCTGTAGTCTCAGCACCTTGCATAGGACCTGGCACTCAGTAAATAACAGTGTCTTCTGTTTCCCCCTGTGTGTCCCAGCAGCTCCTGACTGTGGCCTTGGCCAGGGTCTAAGGATGACATCTGCCTCTGGTGGTTTTCATCTGCTGTCCCCCAGAGCAGCTCCTTCAAGGAACCCCTGAAGTTGTATAATCAGACTAGTTGTTGGTTCTTTGGGTCCCTGGAGGCGTTCCTCACCCTCCAGCGCAGGGGACCTGAAGGGGTTTAGGGATGAGAAGAGGCCAGGCAGAGGCCCCTGGGCTCAAGCCAAGCTTCTGGACCGCAGACCAGCCTCTGTGGCCTCTGTGAGCACCTACTCCATGCTGAGTGAGCTCTCTTTTCATCTTGGGGCTATTCTGCATGGGAGGCATTCTATCTTTGTTCCCTGATGAGGAAACCAAGGCTCAGAGGTGAAGCCAGGCTTCAAGGCTAAGCATCCAGTGAGGGGCAGAGTGGAGCCTCAAATCTGGATATCTGGTTCCCAGCCTGTGTTCCTTCTACCTTGCTGTCCTGCCTCTCCAGATGGAGACCTGAGATGACTGGTCCCCTTTTCTAAGAGGAATCAGAGGAGCCAGACACATTGGCTCAGGTTTATTGCCAGATCTTGGTCCTACACCTCTTAACAGCAAGGAAATGTGAAAATGCAGTTAGTACTTACAAGTAACAGTAGTTAGTAGTTAGTAAACCCAACTCAAACTGGTTTAAACACTCTGAGACTTAATTCTTTGTGTAACTGGATAATTAAGAAATAATTCCAGCTGCAGGTGAGCTTTGACCAGGGCTCCAGCTCTGTTTCTCTGCAGATCTCCTCGCTCTGCTTTCCTCTAGGTGTCAAGTTTTCTCCTCAGTCTGGCCTTCCTCATGGAGGCAAAATGGCGTCCATAGTACCAGTTCTGCACACTCCACCACCCAGAGCAAGAGAGAGCATCTGGGTCCCAGAACACTGCCGCGTGCTCCTTGGCTTATTCTGGATCTATTGTCTAGCCTTGAGCCAATCACTGGTGAGATGGATGAGATTATGCTGACTGGGGTCAACCCCAACCAGTTGTCAAGGTAGCTACCCCATGGGGGAGGGTTCAGTTCAGTTCAGTCACTCAGTCATGTCCAACTCTTTGTGACCCCATAGACTGCAGCACGCCAGGCTTCCCTGTCCATCACCAACTCCCGGAGCTTGCTCAAACTCATGTCCATCAACTCAGTGATGGCATCCAACCATCTCATCCTCTGTCGCCCCCCATCTCCTCCTGCCTTCAATCTTTCCCAGCATCAGGGTCTTTTCCAATGAGTCAGTTCTTCGCATCAGGTGGCCAAAGTATTGGAGTTTCAGCTTCAGCATCAGTCCTTCCAACGAATATTCAGGATTGATTTCCTTTACAATTGACTGGTTTGATCTCCTTGCAGTCCAAGAGACTCTCAAGAGTCTTCTCCAACACCACAGTTCAAAAGCATCCATTCTTCGGTACTCAACTTTCTTTATTTTTTTCCTTTCTTTTCTTTTTAATTTATTTTTTCAGAGAGCTGAAAGAAAAGGGGAGGGTTAAGTGTGGCTTTGGGGCAGCAACCCAAGGTTGCTGGGGTTGTGCACTGCACAAGGCACATGAGATCCACCCTGGCTGAGCCTCCAGAATCATGACTGTAGCAGAGTCCTGGCAGGTCCAGTGAGGGCTGTTCCTCAACCGAGGGTCAGAATTGCTGCTGAAGGGCATGAGATGAGGCATGGGGCAGGAAGTCAGGAGACACCATCCCTTCTTCCTCCTGCATCTAACCAAGCAAGGTTGTAAGATATAGTGGCCACCAAATCAGGAAGATCTTGATTCAAATGGTTGGTCTTTGTATGATTTGGGCAAGTGGCTTTCACTCTCCAAATAGTTCTCTTATCTATAAAATGCAAATAGTAATGCCTACAGCGTGAGGATTAAATTAGGTGATGTTTGTAATGTTCCTAGATAATGCCTAACACCCAGTAGCTGCTCAATAAATGGCTGACAAACACAAGTCTGGTTCCCATTGGAGTGTCTTCCATCGGTTATGGCTTCGAGGAGTTCGAAGCATCCTTCTGGGATGGCTGTTTCCTGTACAGCCTAAATTAGATGCAAAATCTCTAAGGTCGCCTCTGACTTTGTAAACAGAGCGAAAGAGCAGGAGGAAATGCAATTCCAAATGCCCTCTGCTCGCCTATTTTAGCCCTTGTTGATGCAAACTCAAGCAGGCGCTCTCTGCGGTTTGTGGCTCCTGGAAACGGGACCCGGCATGGGTCAGGGATGGGACTGGATTTGACTTGTCCTTTTGGCGTCTCCTCAGCCTGTGGAGCCCAGGCCTCTTGGAGCATCTTTGGGGCTGACGCAGCGGAGGTTCCGGGCGCACGCAGTCACTCCCGCCAGGAGGCTGCCATGCCCCACATTCCCGAGGACGAGGAGCCCCCCGGAGAGCCACAGGCAGCCCAGAGCCCCGCCGGCCAAGTAAGTGCCCCCTCCCTTCCTGCAGCTTGCCTGGCCGGGGCCACGCCAGGCGCCCTGGGCTGAGGCCGTAGGGTTTGCCACCAGCCTTTGCAGGCGGCAGTGGGCCTGGGGAAGGTGTGTGGCTTCCACACCAAGGAATAAACTATCCAGAGGTCATTTGAGTTGGCCCCCACATACCCTGAGAGTGGAACCTCCTAGGCTGTGTCTGACTGAGGTCTCCTGGGAAGTCACACTGCCCTCCTAGGATGGAGAGATACCTGGAGGAGAACCACCAGCTTGGAGGGCCTTGTCCTGTCAGGGCTGTGGGCACCAGCATAAGGTCACTTAAACTGAATCCTCTTAAAATGAAGATCAAAGTTTCTTAGTAAATAGTGAGAAAGGGTGTCAGTAAGATTTTATTATAAAAAAGGAAATGAAGAGAGTAAATTGAAAGGTTTCAGTGAGGTTGAACTGTACAAATGATATTGTGAAGATAAATTTTTAATCAAACATATCACACAATATAGCTTATATGCTAATTTTTAGAAAGAACAGAGAATTCATCAAGTATGTTGATTTTTGTATTACATGTTTTTTATGCCAATGAAGTGATCTGTTCACATGAGGTCACAACCTTTACGTTTTACTTTATAGCACCCTCATTAAGAGATTCTGCTTGTTTGATATTTAAGGGCTTCATTCATTTTCCAAAGGACCTCTTTCAATCTCTCAATATTCCCTCATGAAGAACCTATCTTTCCATCATCCTCATAATTATGAATTCATTTGTTAACTGGTCCAATGCCATGAGCTCCTCATTGATCTAAGATCTTGTACGTGACGTTCTCTGACATGGTGTTTTGAACTTGATGAACTTTGCAGTTGGTTTGCACTGAACTTATACATCCTGTTGTTGTATCTGACAATTCTCCAAATGTCCCTGAGACCGAGGCAGAGACACTCGTTAAGCGAGGGAAGGTTATATGAGCTGGCATTAATTTGATACATTTGAAAAGTGGGCAGATTCTAAGTGAAAAATTTCATGTTATAATGACATTTGTTTTCTTTTCACATTATAACTGTGGGAACTACGATAATAAATACTTAGAAAAGAACAGCCTCTTGTATCCCCACATCCCAAGCTCATGGGACTGAGATGCTGTAGAACTTGGCAGCCTTGGAGAGCCCTTGAGTTTCTAAATGACAGTGAGCCCAGCGCCCGTGCCCCTGGCCGTAGGCACAGCTCGGGGCTTTACTGAGCCCCACTCCCGGGAGCGTCCTGGGCTATGGTGGGTGCTGCTCTCAGCTGCTCTCAGCGGCTCCAAGCTGTTCCTCCGCTCCTCCGCAGGTGACATCTAGCCTTCCCCGAACTGTGTGCTCTGCTGCTGCGCCTTTCCTGCTGCTGCTCCTAATCACGTGTGGACAATTCCCCCAAAGTGTTACCAACAGTGACTGTAAGGTTTACCCAACAAACATTTTGCTAATCTACTGAAATCTTGGAGTTTAAAGAAGGGACGTACAACACAGAGTAAAACACTTGTGTGTGTGTGTGCTCAGCCACGTCCGACTCCTTTGTGACCCTGGACTGTGGCCTACCAGGCTCCTCTGTCCGTGGAATTTTCCAGGCAAGAATACGGGAGCAGGTTGCTGTTTCTTCCTCCAGGGACTCTTCCTGACCCAGGGATCGAACCCTTATTGCCTGCATCTCCTTCATTGGCAGGCAGATTCTTTACCACTGAGCCACCTAGGAAGCTAGACTAAAACACATCTGGATTCCAATGTCACTGCCCCCTATCCCCAGGTCATTCCCTTCCCCAGGTCCTATCCCCTTAGCATCTCCACCCCTCAGCCCTGGATCAGTTCTTGCTGTGGTCATCCTTGACCCTGTCCACTTTACTCACAATGACAGTGCCCTTAAGACAGGTTCTGATGCAAAATCTAGCTCCTGAATCCTGGGCAACTCCCCTGAACAGCTGCCATGCCCTGCTCCCCAAGTATTCAAGTGTTCCTAAAAAATAAATTAACGAAAGATGGGCAAAGACACAGCTCCATCCTTCAGAGAAGAGATCCTTTACACATTAAGTTCAGTTCCTCTTGGTTTCAAACCTCTCTAATTAAAAGACACTTCAAACCTCCACCAAGATGCAAGACCAGTCAGCACAAAAGCCTGCTGGCCTTTCCCCTCATCATGGCTTCAAACCGCACATAGGTGTAACTTCACTGGGTCAGAGGTGAGGGTGAATTTCTAGGGGTAACTAAGCAGTGAGAGTGTGCCAGGAGCTGACCATACAGATGAGGGTCAGAGAGCCCCAGCGGAGCAGCAGAAACTCCAGATTCCAGCCCCCGCAAAATCACTTTCCCGAACCAGGCTTCTATAACATGGACCCTGGGCCCTCAGGGTCTCTGAAGGTCCTCCATGTGCTCATGGGGAGATAAGAAAATAGACAGACTGTTTGTGGGCCTCAATAGCCTCTGCAGTGCCAGAGTCTATCAGGAGAAGGACCCATGAGGAACCCGGGTGAGCTGGAGCCAGGATGCCCAAATCCTATGAGAGGCCCATTAGCACAGGATTTCAGAACATGGACTCTGTTGGAGTGAGGCCATCCTGGGCTGAAGTCATAGCTCTTCCACATGCTGGCCAAGAGACCTGATGTTGAGTCTGTTAACTTTTCCATACCTCTGGTTCCTCATCTCTTCCCCAGGGCGAGTGTTAGTGGCTGCCTCTTGGACTCTCTCTGTTCAGCCCAGCCCTTGAGGGCCTTCTTTGGCCTGAGGGACTGTGGAGCTGGGACAGGTTAGACCCCATGCTGAAGGCTACATCAGATTGAGTATCCTTTTATTCTCTGCCCTGACTGACAGGCCCTGGGCCTCCCTGAGTCCTCCAGAAGCCCACAGGCATCCTAAGTAAAGAGTATCTTCCTCTGCAGTGCCCATCGGACAACCCACATGGGGCTTCTCCGGCAGCTGCAGCCTCAGGAGACAGTTAGGTCTTGAGAGTTAGACTGGAGCCTTGGGGGCTGGAGCCTGAGTTGCTCAGAGCAGCAGAGGAAGCAAGGGGAAGCAAGGTTGGCCAGGAGGACTGGGCTGGAACTCCTGGTGCCGTGTGAATTCCCACTCTGTGAAACAGGGCAAAAAACAGACCATGCTTCCGAGTTTACAGCTCCCTGGGGTCCGGCCCTACTTCTGGTTCCTCAGGCCCCAGCCCCCACTTCTCATCACTGACACGAGCACTAGCTGAGGCCTTCTCACACAAAAACACAAAAGATCCTGTTTTTCTTTCTGCTCACACACACATACACACACACACACACACAAACACACTCATAAGCACACGAACACTCATATACATGCCAGACCTAAACACACTTTCACACATACACAGACTTGGACAGATAGACAGAGAGATATACTGTTTAAGATACCAAGCAGAAGCTATAATCAAAATGCACAAAGAACTAAAGCCTCCCGACGATGCCCTCTGGTGAGGCTGTGTCCTGAGCAGTGTTTCCTGGGTTTGCCTTTGAACAGGGAAGGGCCGACAGGGATGAGCTGGTAGCCAAGAGGCTCTGGCAGGAACAGAAGCTATGAGGATATGAGCCCAGGACCTTATGGGATCACAGACTGACAGAGCGGGAAGGGATCTCAGGGCACATCTAAGCCCCTTCCTCTAAAGACAGGCAAAATTCTGCCTGGTCTAAGTCACCTGGGAGCTTGTTAACCCTGGATTCCTCTGCCAACTTACACCTGCTGGACCAAAGTCTCCTGGGGAGGACCTGTGCGGTGGTTGGCAGCTCTGCTTCATGGTCAGGCTGGAGCCTGCCTCCCCCGACTCCCTCAGTTCTGTCCTCACAGCGGCCTGTTGTGGGTGAAGACCCACAGATACATGAAGGAGGTTTCTGCGTCTTCCTAGAGCCTCTCTGCCTCCAGTTCCTCCAGGCTTTGATGCCATGGCACATTTCAGAGCCTCCTCCAACCCCTCCCCACACATACCAGCCTGTCTCTGCCTCACTGTGGGGCACCAGACCTGGCCCCAGGCCCCAGAGGCAGTGTAACCAGGACATCAGCTCTTTCCAGGCCTGTGACCAACAGCCATATTAGCACCTCCACTCACTGGAACTGCATGGCCTCCTCAGAGGGGCCTTACAAACCTCAAAGTACGGAGACATTCATATTAACTATAAGAGCCCAGTTCTCACTGGATCTCACCCTTATCCCCCTTCAGGGGCTTTGGAAGGCCCCAGGGACAGGTCAGTGTGAGCTCATAAGCTGACCTCATATCTTTCACATCATCTCCTCTGACCACCATTCTCTAACCACTCCCTTACCCCACTTCTCCATTATCCATAAAGCCACTAATAACAGCTAACCTTGTGCTAACTAACTCTTTTCCTTGTTGTTCAGCCACTAAGTTATGTCTGACTCTTTGCAACCCCATGGACTGCAGCACACCAAGCTTCTCTGTCCTTCATTATCTCCTGGAGTTTGCTCGGATTTATGTCCGTTGAACCAGTGATGCTATCCAACCATCTCATTCTCTGCCGCCTCTTCTCTTTGGCCTTACATCTTTCCCAGCATGGGGGTCTTCTCCAACGTATCCACCCTTTGTATCAGGTGACCAAAGTACTGGAGCTTCAACTTCAGCATCAGTCTTTCCAAGGAATATTCAGGGTTGATTTCCTTTAGGATTGACTGGTTTGATCTCCTTGCTGTCCGAGGGACTCTCAAGAGTTTCTCCAGCACCACAATTCAAAAGCACTGATTCCTCGGCACTCAGCCTTCTTTATGGTCCAACTTTCACATCCATACATGACTACTGGAAAAACCATAGCTTTGACCATATGGACCTTGTTGGGGTTACTACTCTATTAACTCACTTAACTTTCAAGCCACCTTATGAGGTAGGTATCATCAGTCCCATCTCGTAGCTGAGCAAACTGAGGCTCAGAGTAGTTAAGTACCTTCCTCCAGGGTCACACAGCTTGTAAGTGAAAGGCCCAGGATTCGAACCCAGGCAGCCTGGCCCCAGAGCCCACACTCTTAGTCTATGCCCTGCACTGAGCACTGTCAGCTTTGGCACTGGGGCCTCTGTGAGAGGTGCTAGGATCAAGGGAATGCTGTCCTCTGCTCTCAAAACCACTTGTCAGAGTCAGCCAACCTGGGCCCTGTAGCACTCACCGCCTTACAAACCTGAAGTGCCACAGCTGTGGTCCTGATAAAACAGCACGCTTGGGTGTGCCTTGAGCCCTAGAAAACCAGGCCCCCATGCTGTTCCTGCTTCAGGCCGCACACAACTCATTCCTCTCACTCCAGGCCTGCCCGAGCACCTCCTTGGTCCAGTCAGTCCCAAATACGAAGGAGTTCTGTTCCGAGAGTGCCTTTGTAAGTCTAATTTGTTCATAGGTCCAAAAAAGTTAGCCTCGGTACCCAGCTAACGCAATCGGCTGTAGACTACTGTACTGTAATAGGTTTATAATACTTTTCACACAAGTAATACATAAAAAAGCACAGAACATAGTAAGCTTTTATACTTTCGGACACCCTGGGCTTGAAATAAATATACTGTACTCCTGCCCTCTATAGAGTACTGTACAGTGAAGTACACAAAAGCACAACTGCTTGTAGAGGATGCGTGCGTGAGACAACGTACTCTAGATGTGTGAAATAGCGTGATTTTACATGCAAACACACATTCCCATCTTTGAAACTTCACAACTTGAAGGTTCGTATGTAGGGAACTTACTGTACTGCACTTTCTGATCCTCTAGACAGAAACTGATGTTTAACCCTCACACACAGCAGCATCTGGTTGACATGATCACTGCAGCACTCAACTAACCAGCAGCATCCTTGCTCCCACCCTGACCCCTACCCCAATTATTACTTAATTGAAAATGAGGTTGGAGTGTTTTCTGGAGAAGCAGCCCTCTGCATGTAGCCCTAACAGGAAAGGATCTGTTTGAGGAGTTCCTAGAACCTCTGACCATGAAGCTGCGGGGTCTCCCCATCTTTTGGCCCAGAATTGGATAGCACGGTAGCTGCCACCATAACAAACCTGGAACTCTCTCCCTGTTTAGTGTAGTAAGAGACACATCCAGACGCACCACCATCATCCCGCGTGGCTGTCCTGTTAGAAGAGAAGAATTCCAAGCAGGGTTCCCCAAACAGCCAGGAGTTCCGGAAGGCACAGGAAATGCTTCTGTTTCATAGGAACATGAGACGTTAGCCATGTGGCAGAGTGAAGGGGGCCTGCACTTCATCCCTGAGTGTGACCCTGGGTGGGTTATTCATCATGCCTCAGCTTCCTTATCTATAAGCTGAGTGTTACAGTAATAGCCGCTCACAACAGCTAACTCTTAAGGCAATTCCAGGCACTATGCTAGGTTTATGTCTATATGATCTCATTTAGTTTTCTCACTAACTCTGTGAGGTCGGTATTATTGCTCTTCCCATTTATAGATGAAGAATTTAAGCACAGAAAAGAAAGTAAGGTGCACTAGGCAACACAGCTAAGGGGATTGTAAGAGCCAAGGCTCAAACCTAGGCAACTTGACTTTACCAGAATAATATATAGCCAGTGCTAAGTAAAGTACTCAACTTTACTTAGTACTCAACAAAGTTCTCAGTCCCTCATACAGCACAAAATGGTCTATTAAAAAGTTTCCACAGGTATCACTGCTGTTGGTCCTCTAATGCCACTGTGGGGACAGAGATCATCATCCCCAGGAAACTGGAAAGCTCAGATCACTTAGGTATTATATCCGGATGCAAGGAGAGAAACTAACATGTGAGGCTCCTACTGTGTTCTAGGCTAAGCTCTTTACACTCACGATCTCAGATGACCTTTATAATGCCCTGTAAGTTAGCAATGCCTGTACCCATTTTATAGATTAGGAAAGTAAGTCTTGGGGAGGTTAAGCCAGTTGTCCAAAGTCACATAATGAAGAAGTAACAAGGCCTGAATTTCACTGCCTCGTGGCTCATAGCTGAGAAACAGGCCTAGAATGATGGTTTTTCTTCTTTCTAGTCCAGAAAACACCCCATTACAATGCAGTGGAGCTTGAGCACACAGGAAAGGGATGGCAGTTCGCTGACGTGTAGCAGGTACTCAGCAAATACAGAACTGAATTTAATTTGCTCAATAAATGTTTATTGAATTCATTCACCAAGCGTTTATTGAGCTCTAACCATCCAAGGCCCCACTCTCAGGGTGTGTACTTCCTTGTGGATTTACAGTTGAATGACAGGTCTCTCTGATCTGACTTGCTCTCATGACCTTCTCTGATCAGGGACTGGAGGATCTTTGTTCTTTGCCACCCTCAGAAATATCTAGACCTTAACACATGTGACTGTGTAAGATGGATTGCCAGCTTCACTCTCCACTTCGCCTCCCCTTGGCTGTTCAGACCCTGTGTTCACTAGTCAGTGGGCTAGGGTTCCATCTATACCCCAGTGGAGGCCCCTGGAGAAATTCATGCTCTACACTGGTGGGAAAAGTGTTCAGGACTCAAAGAATCAATCCTCTGTCAGGAACAAGATGAAGGTGAAATAGATAATGCATGTTAAATACTTGGAAACTGGTGAGGACTGTGCAGAGTGGGGAGACCCCCCACCACCCTCCCAACTAACCCTTTGAGAACCCTCTTACTTTCTGTGCTTCCTATGTGACCGACAGTGCTCTAAGCATTTTACATGAGCAATTCTAGATCAGTATGATTATTATACATTTTACAGATGAGAAAACTGAGGCAAGGAAGTACACTCTAAGCACAAGAAACTGAGGAGTACCTTGAATATTCCATTTGAAGATTTTGAATTCATCCTTATCTCATCCTGCCCTTTGCAGAAACAGGCTCTGTTCAGATCTTCAGTGAAGTATCTTCAAATAAACTGTCAGTAAAGCATTAGAGTCTGATGTATAAGATATTGGAGATATCTACTGGGAACCCCCAAAGTAGATATTATTATTATCTGAATTTTGTAGAAGTTACATAATTGTCAAAGGTCACCTGATGTGTCATGGCTGAGTGGAGATTCAAACCCATTTCTGTTGAGGTGTTCCCACCACCTTTGCCTCCTTCCCTGGTCCCACCCAGCCGTAAATCCAGTGTCTTAGACACCAGAAATCCCAGGCATGGGAGGTAGGTGCTTGATGCCCCATCCTCTGTGGAAGAGAAGCTCAGAACGTGTCAAGAGGACTGTTCTACCAGGATGGCTTTTAGTGGTTTGGGTCAGAGAGTAAGAGTTGTGAGGTTATAGCTGTGGAACTGTCTGGGACAAAGCTGAAAGTGCTTTAGAAATGTTGGTTATTACAGATGGTCAGGAATGTATATTACAATTATTGATCCTATTATAAGCAATAGAGTAACTTGTCTTTTTCTTTATTTCTCTGAGTACCCTTTCAGGTTGCATTCCTTTAGGGTCAGGAGCTATGTGTATATCTCCAGTCCTGAGCATAGGCTCTTGCATATGTAAGAGCTTAGGGATGGATGGTTGTGTGATAGGCTGGGTGCCTAATTGGCTGTATGGATGATTAAATGCCTGGACTTAAGGGAGGAGGAGATGGACAGGAAGGAGGAGGAGAGGATAGAAGATAATCATGGGTGAATGGCCACCTGGTTGTGTGATACCCTCCTCCCCAACAGAGGAAGGCTAATAGACACTGTGCACTTTCATACTTCAAAGGCTGATGGCACAAGAGTAAAAACAGCGATGAAGAAGGTAGGATAATCTGGGGGTGGGTGACCCCTGACTGGGGCTTCCCTGGCGCAGTGGTAAAGAACCCGCCTGTCCATGCAGGAGTTCCCAATCCCTGGGTTGGGAAGATGCTCTGGAGAAGGAAATGGCAACCCACTCCAGTATGCTTCCCTGGGAAATCCCATGGACAGAGGAGCCTGGTGGGCTACAGTCCGTGGGGTCGCAAAGAGTCGGACAAGACATAGCAACTAAGCAACAACCCCAGACTGGTGGGAATAGACTGGACGATGGCCGGAAAGAGGATCTACAGAGGCAAGGCAGGCCATGAGTGATGGGGAAACCCACACAGCGGGCCACGGGGAGCTTTCCGGGAGCCAGACTCTGATCCTCCGCGCTTGGCAGGGAGGAGCCCCAGGTCCAGCCAAGCTCGGCAGAGGCACTTCTGCTCTCTCCCATGCTCTTAGGACTCATTGCTGGAATAATCATTTTCTCGGAAGTCCCCAGAGAATCCTTTTATCCTGTCACGAGAGTGCTAAGCCTCTTTGCGGCCAGGGCCGTCTCTCCAGAGGCAGTCCTTGTTTGCCCTCCGGGCTGTGAGAGAGGGACCTGGGGATACAGCTACAGCAGTGCCCACCCTCCGTCACCATCCTCACTGTCATTGGCACCCTTAAAACCGGCCTGGAAAATGGGGATTGTTTGCTTCAACTAATTTGAGAACAGGAAGGCCAGGGAAGTTAAGTGACTTGCCCGAGGTCACCGAGGTGAGAAGCCAGTGTAGACCTCCCAACTTCACCACCCCACGCTGCCTGCCTGCACAGTCCTCTCCCAGACCGGCTGCCAGGCTCCCAGTGCAGGAGCTAACTCCCCACTCCTGGGCTGGGGGTGGTCTGCTGCTCACAGCTTCCGAGCCAGGGCTCGTCACGTGACATGGGGGAAAGGAAGCTAATATTCCCGTCTGTGACACTGGCCTATATTTATCCCTGCGCCCAGGCAGTTAGGAAACTGTGGTGCATTCTTGGGAATTTATGAGTGAAATAAACATTTAAATGTTTCTATAAGGCTTATTTAAAGAGAACAAAATGTGACCTGCTGGCTTATTAAAGGGCAAGCATGCTGGGAGATGGCCCAACTCCTGCAGTGCTCGGCTGACTCCAGGGAAGGGGAGGGATCCCTGGGGAGGCTGGGCCCTGGAAGGTGAGAAGGGTGCCCCTGTTATCTTTCCTCCAGCTGTGTATTCAGCCTGAAGGGCTTCCTGGAGGAAGGGGCTCACTGTGTAGGGTGCAATTTGGAAGAATAAGAGAGGCGCGTCAGAGGCCTGCACAAGCACCAGAAATCAGGGGAGGTGAGACCCAAGACCTGGAGACAACTTGTACGGGCAACGTGGGTGGCAGGAGGCCAACAGGCCTGGCGTTTGTCTCTCCCCAGGGTTGTGCAGCCCTGGACAGTCTGGTTTTTATTGTTGTTGGTTAAGTGGGAAGTGAAATATGAAAAAGGGGGAAAGAAAAGAAACATATTCATCCCCTATTCCACACTCAGGGCTTTTGCTTTCGTCTTCTCACCTCCCCTGCACGATTCTGTGAGGTCAGGAGGCATTCTCACCCCACGTTGTTCATGGGTGTCCTGAGGTTCATCCTCGGAGTTGCTGGAAGGATTATGAGAAAACACACAGGAAGTGCCTGGAGCAAGGCCCCGCAGGCAGTGGGTTGGACTAAATGCCACTTCCTTCTATGCATGTTCGTTTCTTTGCTTCTCCTGTAGGTAAGAGTCATCTCTACTTTGTCTGAGATGCAGGTGGTGAGCAGGAGTGGAGCCAGGTCGGGGAGGCCTTGGATGTGGGCTTCCCTGGGAGGCCTTGGTTACTTGGGCTTCTGTGGCCGTGTGTCCCATGAAAGACGTTCTGTGGCTCCATGACCGAAGTGCAAAGTCCTCCTAATTGAACTCCAAATGGTTGTGTAGATGCAAAACTAAGAACAATCTCCTCCAAACCAAAATCCAAAGTCATTAATTGAACCCCAAAGGTACCAATAGCAGACTGTAACATCTGACACTCATTGAGCATTTACTAGCTGCCGGTTGCCCTTCTACAAGCTTACCATCTGGAGCTGCCACACTTAGCAAATGAAACAGTTATGTTCATGCAATATTTGGGACATATGTGTTAGTCACTCAGTCATGTCTGACTCTTTGCTACCTCATGGAATGTAGCCCGCAAATCTCCGTTGTCTATGGGATTCTCCAGGCAAGAATACTGGAGGGGGTTGCCATTCCCTCCTCCAGGGGATCTTCCCGACCCAGGGATCGAACCCTGGTCTCCTGCACTGAAGGCAGAGTCTTTACCTTCAGAGATCCTTCACACTGAATACTTTAGTGTAAGTATTTGGGACCTACTTACACTGGAAAATTAATTGTTCTTTATTTGAAGCTCAAATGTAACAGAGTATCCTGTCTTTTATCTGGCAATCCTATTTCTACATCAGTCTGTGGAATTCTTGTAACTATGCTGTGAGATAGCTATTTTATAGATGAGGCACAGAGAGGTGAAGTCACTTGCCCAAGGTCACACAACTAATGTGAAAAGCTGTATCATGAACTAGTGTGGCTCCAGAGCCTGAGTCCTGAAGTCCTGGAGCCAGGAACCTGCCTGGCAGATTCTGTTTGAATGCGCCGCCCAACAAGCTTTCTTGAGGCCCTGCCTTCTGTTTTGGCAGCTCAGAGCGGGAGCAAGGATGAGTATTTACACAGCATTAAAACCTGGCAGAATTCACCCGGAGGGCCCCTGGACTCTTCCCACACTCTCTCCTGACTGCTGACTCCCCCGTTAAAGTGAAACCCAGCCAGCACAAGACTAAATGTTCCCCACAAAAACAGTTTTGCAGAAAATTAGATATGGCCTGGAGCTTTCTGTGAGCTGATTAGGGAGAGAACAATTTGATTTTATTAGTGTATATTTTGTACACATTGGAAGGAGAGCATGAGGACATTCCAGGGCATTCCATCAGGGGATTAGAGGATTTCTCCCTGATTGCTTCGTGCCTCTTGGCTTTTAAGCAGTTTCAAATTGTGTGTGTGTCTGTGATTACATGCTTGGCACTCGCCACCAGGGCCTCGTTTCTGCCTTTCTGTGTGGGAATCTTTGCCCTTGGCCTTCCTCTGGGTGAGGGTACCAGGAGCCCCGTGTATGACAGTCACCTCTGGAGAGGGACTCATAGTCACCCCTTTCACCAGGAGTCAGGGAAAACTCCACTGGAAAGTAGTCCCTCCAGCGCCTTGCAGACCAATTACCTCACAGCGTCAACCTTGAGGGCACCCAACCGGACCGGCAGGACCGGCGGGACCCTACCTGGGATGGGTAGCAGTGGGGAGGAGGGTACTTCTACCCCACTCCCCTCCCACTGTGCTAGCTGGGGAAGTATTTCAGAGGTCCTCCTGGTTCACCTTTGTCTGCGTAGGCCCTAGCATAGACCATAGCATGTAGTAGGCATTCAATAACTGTTTTCTGGATAAACAGACAGAATTAAGTGTAATAATGTGCAAAAGTTTACAGACTGGCCACTCTCTTAGACTCTAAGACTTTTGAAAACTTTTGTGTCAATCATTAAAAAAAAGGAGGGGGTTAAAACAATCTGCACCATGAAGAATTGAATGGAGCTGGAAGACTAAGCTGGGTTGGGGAGGAACAGAGAGAGGGAGAGAGGGAAAGGGGTGGGAGAAGAGTAAGCAAGTTATTTCACATACTCCATAGTCTATGCTCCAGCTACACTGATGAATCCTTAGTGCTGTTATGCCTTTTACTAAGGCTATTTCCTTTGCCCAAAACCTCTCCCCTAATATCTTCTTTTTAACTAATTAAATTTGGCCTGGTCAGGTCTTAGTTGCAGCACAGGAGCTTCACTGAGTCACGTGGTATCTTTCGTGTGACACACAGACTCTCTGGTGGTGGCTTGTGGGCTTAGTTGCTCCGTGGCACATAGGATCTTCTGTTCCCTGATCAGGGATCAAACACCTATCCCTTGTATTGCAAGGCGGATTCTTAACCACTGGACCACCAGGGAAGTCCCTCCTCTAATATCTTTGTATTGCAAACTCATATTCATCCCTCAAGAGCTAGCTTAAATGTCCCCTCCTCTGGAGAGTCTTCTCCAGCTCCCCTCATAAGAGTTCGCTTTGCTTTCTTTTGAGCTTGCAAAGAATGTGGTTCATCCCTTATCACCTGACATGTATTACCAGTATGAGTTACTTCTCTGTATCCCTTGCTTGTCTGTGAGCTCTTGAGGGTCTTGTATCTCATACTGCTTCTGGCACATGATGCATAATTAAAATGTGTTTGTTGAGTGAGAGAGAAAAGTGATTTGACAGTGGTATGACAGTTTATTGATATATCAGTCTTGTGCTAAGGTACTTTCTCAACATTATTTTTAATCCTCACATCAGCTTTGTGAGTTGTCATGGGGCATAGAGAGGTTAAGTAGCTTGCCTGAGGACACACAGCTAGTGGATGACTAGCAGAAATTTGAGGGTGTGATTCTTCCAAAGGAAAAGGAAAAAGGCAATGCTGCTTCCTACTCCTACCCAGCCAGAGTCCTTGTCCGAAGTTTCCTTCCATGTGCTCAGGGATTCTGAGGATTTCTCCCTGTCTCATCCACTGCAACTCCCTCCTGCTGAAAGATTGTGGAACACAGGGATCTGGCATTCCTTGGCTGGACTCAGAGACTCTTCCCCAGCTCACCTGGCCTCATGTTTGAGGCCAAGGGAGGGAATAGATGCAGATGAAAATGGAAGAGCTGGTTTCACTAAAAGTTGTGGGAATCAAGAAGTCCAGATAACTCTGTATAATACCTACTTGATAAGAAAAAATAATGTGAAAACAAGGGAGGGCCACCTCCCCACTTTGCAAAAAGCCAACCCCTGCATACCAAGGGCTAAAGAACACAGCTCAGCCCGGCTCTGTGGGGGCAGCCCCCAGGCCATGGCTTCATCGAGGCCAGTAGAGGTAAGAGCACTAATGCCCAGAGGCTCTAGAAGGACATGACCTCCATAGAAAGAGGCCGTGGGGACCCACTGCTCTGAAGCTCCAGGAAGCTGCACTGATATTGTAGGTGGTGTAACATGCTCAGGAGCAAAGGGAGACAGGTCTTTGGTGGGAGAGTAGGGCATTCACAGAGGGCTGGAACATCACACACCAGTATGGGAGAGCAGGGCAAGGAGAAGGAAAATGATGAAGGATCATAAAAGAGGACCCCCAGAGAGTCTCCCAGATATAACTGGGAACAATTCTGAGATGGATATACTGGGACATCAAGTGGCAGAAAAATCAGAGATACCATTGTTACTGTTCATTGGTCCTATTTCTGTCTCCAGTCCACTTAGGTGTGGGAAAACACAGGTTGACGTGCATCTTTATGAATTCTGTTGTATATCCTATACAGCATGCTTTTATTTCATTCATTCATTTACTCACTCAACAAATATTTATTATACATATTTGTAACATACAAATTTGTATGTTACATTTGTATACACAGGGTTTTACAATTCACACAGCCATTAGCAGCATAACAGTATACCATTTTTCACTACAGCTGCTCCAACTTACAATGTAATAACTTTCATTTTGGTGGCTAGAAGTTTTGTTCTATTTTGCTTAGTAGTTGCAAACTATCAAAAATTAAAGAATTGGCCTGTAACTTTTGTTATTATTTCAGAAATGTTTATTTATTAAAACATTTTTACAAAGTTAGAAAAGTTAAAAACCATGTTCCATTACCCATGGAAAAAATTACCTTTATTGAAATGTCACAATTAGCCAAATGGAGGACTGTCACTGGGTATCAGGAATGTGTGTGTCATCACCTTTTCTTCTGGCCTGCATCCTTCCCCAAGCAGGCTGGTTGCAGCCTGAGGACTCTACTGTTCTTTTCCTATTAATATATTGTTAGTGAGAAATAACCAGGAATTGCTTTGTCGTTTCCTAATCTTAGTGCCTAAAAGATAAACCAAGTTAAGCTAGGTGAATGAAGGAGAAACTTTTTTTCTTTTTCTTTTTTCTGGATAATCCAAATAAACTGCCTTTGGCCCATATCAAGAAGGCTCTGGTATCACGACGCTGGAATAAAGGTCCCAGCTCTTGGAAGCTTAACTCCATCTGTGTTCTTGTTCTAAATCACCAGGACCCTGCCACCGCAGGAATATCTTGCAGTCCACCCACCATCATCCTGACTGGGGATGCCAGTTCACCGGAAGGAGAAACTGACAAAAACCCGGTCAACAGGTACATCCTATGTGCCTAATCTATGCAATAAAGGCCACTATTTCCTAGCATGTGGGATTAGACAACTCTATTGTTTTTGTTTTTGTTTTTTTTTTTACAAATCTTTTCTTCTTTCTTGATGATTTTATTGATGAAATATAATCAAGCGGTTTTTCAAAATGGGAGAGAGAGCATGGCATTTTTCCATTATCTCCCCCTCCCCCATATTATTTTCTCTCCTGGATTCGGATCTTTGCACTTGGCTAACCTTTAAGAAAAGCACAAATTATAGCAGGGGAGTTTCCTATCATATCTGTCCATATATTTGCAAACAGACCTGAAAGATGTGGATTCTTGACTAGTATTCTGCCCGTGTGGCAGATGACCTCGTGGGAGGAACACGGGCTCAGATGCACGGGGACGTCACTGCCTCAGTCTTACACAGCACTAGCTCATGCCTTCGTCTAACTGGAATGAGATGGTCTAAGTATAATTTCCAAAAAGTTACCAAGATAACTCTAATACAGATATGTAATGAGCCTGTGTCAAAGATTTATTTAACTCATTAATGGGGTGGGGGGACCATCAGGAATACAAAACCAGTTCCAAAGAGAATACAAGAAATGGACATACTTAATATAATCAGTGAGGACAAGAAAGCTGGAATAAGATTGCCAAGTTAGATATAAAATAGGTTAATGTTTCATGGGACAATGAAACCTTATTTTTTTTTTTAATGTTTTTTCCCCAACAGAAATCATCTGCATCTCTACCAGGCAATTACTCACATTTTATGAGTTTTCTGCAAGTTAGATACTCAGAGTCTGAGCCCTGATAGATAAAGTTGCATCTCCTCAGGGAAGTGGTTTAGCGAGCCTCAGAAGCACCTGGTTTTGGGGGGTGGGACTTGTTCAATCAATCACACAGAGTTGGACCCCATCCCCAGAGTTTCTGATCCTGTTGGTGGGTGGGGCCTGAGAATGTGTGTTTCTAACAAATCCCAAGCTTAGATGATATTGAAAGCCATGCTCTAGGATGACTTTGAAAGCATAGGCAAACATCTAGGCACCTATTTACATGCTCAGTGGACAAATTTTCTTAACAAGGTGATTCTGTCCTGTCTTTCAGAGCCCACAGTCCCCACAGGAGGCTTTCTCACCGACACTTGAAGGTTTCCACTGCTTCGCTGACTTCTGTGGGTAAGGGCTAGGCTGATTTCTCTTATTTCTGCAGCCAGAGGTAGAGGGCCAGTTGAAGGTGTGTTTGAGTAGGAAGACTGAGGTCTGGCAGCTTGGCCTCCTCCCCACTCCTGTTTCTCAGATGAGTCCGTTCCTAGAAGCCCAATAGGGCAACATCGATGAGCCCTCTGTGTTTGAGCCCAGAAGTATTACATCTGATTTCAGTTTGTTTTGGTAAAAACAGAAGTCCTGGGCATACAGAGGAAGAAGAGGCAAAGGGAGACAGAAGGGCTGGGTGAGCCTCTCCGCCCCCAGCTAGAAAGGCCCACATCCAGGTAGGTGTGGGCTTAGCTGCAAGGCTGGCTGCCCCAACCACCTTCTCCTTCCCCAGGGTATCTCAGAGCCTGCTCTGGACCATCTGAACACAAGTACAGGTGTGGTCTCTGCCTGCATGTCACTCACTGTTGGTGAGGAGGCTGACAAGTGAATGGATAGAATCAAGACACTGTGTGGCCAGGTCCTTCCCAAAAGGGTTAGGGAAACTGAGTCAAGAAGGGGACCAATTCTGGCTAGAGACGGGGAGGGCTGGATAGGTATTCCAGATGGGAGAGTATCTGAGTTGTGCCTTAGAGAGGTGGACAAGAGGGAGGAAAGTTCATCTGGATGGAAGAAGCAACATTGTTGGGGAGCAGGAGCCTTAACAGAGCAACTGAATGCTTTGCTGTGTGTATTAGTCACGACTCTCACATCATAGAAGCTCAGCTTAAATTAGCTCATGCCAAAAAATAAATAAAAGCCAGGGTCTGTGTTTTCAGGGTGTGCTAACCCCAGGTGCTCACGCTGGGTCATGAGCGATCATCTCATCCGCTCTCCCCAGTCTCCTCTCTCGTGTGCTGGTTTTCCTCTGGGCAAATGTCTATGAGCAACTAATATCCCTTCAGTGAAAAGAGAGTTCCTCTTCCCCATACACCCAACACCTTCCTCAGAATTGCCTCTCACTGCCTCGCCTGGCCATCCCTGAGCCAGCCACCCAGGCGGACTGAACTCATGGACTGGCTGAGGATGGTACACAGTTCCATTACTGGTACATGAGATGAGGTGGGCGACAGGGTTTAGCTCCTTCCAAATTCCCCAACATGACTAAGACTCCAGTGAGCTTCACCCAGTGCAGACTGGGGAGCTCTGACGGGAAGAAGGAGGAAAGGAGGCTGGAGAGGCACAACGGGAGCCATTCACCACGGAGGGGCTGGAGGAGAGGAGTCCGTGGCTTGAGGAAGAGTGGCTGGGCCCAGCTGGGCATCTGATGTCACCCTGGGGACCGTGAGGAATCCTGCTGAGCTGAGGCAGGAGGACTGCATGGGCAGAGGAGGCTCTGAGGATGGTCACTCTGAGAGGCAGCAGAGGATGGGATGGTGCAGGTAACCTGGAGGTGGAGAGGACCTGGGAGGTGCTGATGTAATTGAGCAAGTAAGTTACAGCTGATGAGCAAAAATGGAGATGAGGCACAAGTTCCAGGGATATTTACTTGATGATGAGTTGGCGGGACCTGGGTGGACTGAGAAAGAGGAGAGTGTGGAGTGACTCCCATGTTTCTGAGCACCTGGATGAGAGGTGGTATCCCTCACCCAGGGAAAGTCTCCTGGAGAAGGGGCAGTTTTGGAGAAGGATAGGGGTAAGGTTTGGAGCAGGATAGAATAAGGGTAGAGGGGCTTCCCAGGTGGCACTAGGGGTAAAGAACCCGCCTGCCAATGCAGGAGACATAAGAGACACGGGCTCGATCCCTGGGTCAGGAAGATCCCCTGGAGGAGGGCATGGCAACCCACTCCGTATTCTTGCCTGGAGACTCCCATGGACAGAGGAGCCTGGTGGGCTACAGTCCATCGGGTCACACAGTCGGACATGACTGAAGCGACTTAGCGCAGCACAGGGGTAAACAGTGTGAACAGAGGGAAAAACGATGGAAGGTGGCCTTGGAATTGTGTCCTTGGCTCATTAAAGGAGCAGAGACCCAAAAGGAGGACACTAGGGGAGCAGATAGCACAGGTGGGGCTCCTGATGGTAGAGTTTAGGACAGGGAACCTGGGATTTCATAATCATTGAGACAGAAGACATGCCACAGCCATGGGCTGGTGGGGCTGGGCCTGCTGAGGGAGCCTGTCTGTCCCCACGTAGCCCTCTCCAGGGCCCGGAATTGGGCCGAGGTTTGGCTGGCCGAGTCCACTCTGGGCAGCATCTGTGGGCTCGGGGCTGGGGGTTGGGGGCAGGGCCGAGGCCCTGAGACACCAAGGATTCCATGGGTCTCACCTGGAGCTCACTTGCCTCTGCAGACCCTGCAGGGCACGTCATTGACCTGGTCAATGACCAGCTGCCGGACATCAGCATCTCAGAGGAGGACAAGAAGAAAAACCTGGCGCTACTGGAGGAAGCCAAGTCAGTGAGTGAGCGGTTCCTGACCCGCCGTGGAAGGAAGTCCAGGAGCAGTCCCGGAGACTCCTCACCAGGTAGGACAGGTGGCCTCTCTGAGCCCCTCTGAGGGGCACGGGGGTGGGGAGGGTCAGATAGCAGTTGTAGCAGGAGCCCTGCTTCTGAGGGGTGCCCTCAATGCACCTGCCACCAGGCCTCTAGGCCCCAGGAGAATTAAGCCTCATGGAGAGGATCCTGTGAGGGGAGAGCATCTTGCCCCATATCAGAAGCTCTGAAATACCCAACTCTAGCCCAGAAAACTCTCTTACCTTTCAGTTTTGGGGGGCTATATGTTACCATTGTGTCCTCCCGCTTTGCCAAGAAATGCTAGCCCATGTGATGCCCGTGAACTTGACCTGGGCTCCCCAGTCCCTGAACCCTGAAAGGAGAGAAACCCTCTGTGCCAGTGTGCACAGACCCCTGGGCCACCCTGCAAGTCGGGTCTGTGTGGCCTCCTGCCACCCCCAGGAGGCCCTGTTCTGTGGGCACCTCCCCTGTGAAGGTCAGGAGAGGCTGGCACTGGGTTCCCTCTCCTTGACCTCCAGCTGGAGACCCCGGGAAGGATCCTAGCTACTATGGGGAAGGGAAGGCTGTCTTTGGTGTTTTTATGAAATTTCTGGATTAGAAAGTTTTCCTGGACCCTGAAATCCTCCTGTTAACCCTTTGGCTAAAGTCACTCTTTTTCCTTGAGCAAAAATTTGGGGCAGTTAGACAAGTCTGAATGTACTTAGGAGGCAAGGGGTGCAATTAAAATCAGGGCCATCCTGGCAAGTCTAAGAGGTACAGCCTTTGGAGCCATACCTGCCAAGTGATGCCAGGTCCTCTGTTTCTAGAAGGTACTTTGGGTTGCGGCCAGGCAGACTGAGGAGTAAGATCCAAATTGCCGTCCGTATCCCTAAGTGACCTCAGTGCCCCCTCTGTTGGGACAGGTAGGGGTAGGGCTGTGGCAGAAGCCTTATATAAAGTCTAGAATCAGCTTGTGAACCCGATGAGGCAGACCTGGTCCCCAAGGGTGAGACATAACCTGAAAGGATGTCTTTGTCAGACTGAAGTCCTGAACCTTCACGAATGCTGGCCAATTTGTGTGTCTCCACAGCTGCTTCCCCAAACCTCAGCCCCGGAGCTTCTCCTGCGTCCTCTCAGAGCAACTCCCTCACCGTCCCCACGTCGCCCGGTGAGGTCCAGGCCCCCGACATCGCCTGCCCTGGCTCCTCCCACTGGGTGGCGGCGCAGTCCCTCTCCCTGGGCCCCAGGGCTCCCATCCTGTGGGCTTCCCAGGCAGGACCCCCTCTTGGCCCCTTCCCCTGGGGCCTGACTGGGCTGCCTCAGAGGAGGAAGATATGCTTGCTTTCAGGACTTCGAGCTAGCATGGGGAGATGGGCCTGGCCCAGGGTGAGGATGGGTGCAAGGTGGTGGGAGTGAGCTGTGACCAGGGCCCCTTGTCCAGAGAGGCCTCGGAGTGAGGGGACCTCAGAGCTTCCTGCAAAGGCCTCTACTTGAGCCACAATTTGTATTTTGACTGCTTCCCTTCATGAGGCTGCATTCAGAGCCATAACCACAGCTCAGCCAGGGAAGGAGTGAGGTGCCCAGGGGAGCAGCTTGCCCTGGTTGGAGCTGCAGGGCAAGCTGAGGCTCGGGCCAGGCAACCCGGGTTCAGAGTCCAGCGCTGACTCTCTTGGCTGTGTGGCCTTGCTCTGCCTCTGCCCCAGCCTGCTTATGCAGTTTCCGTGATGATTAGATGGGGGCTCCCCGTGGAGCAGCTTTGTGAGGGGTATTCAACAAACACTGGCTCCAAGCCTGAGGGACCCGAGGGAGGACCTTCTGGGGAGGACAGCTGAGAGTCTGGGGGCGCTGGGCTTCGCTCACCAGCATCTGGACTATTTTAGGTTTGGATGTGTGCAGTGACCCACCGTCCCCTCTGCCCGGAGCACCACCACAGGTAACGGTGCTGCTGTGGGATCTCTGTGCCGGCCAGTCTCTTCTCCTACCCCTTAACTCCTGAGAGGCCCCCCGTGACCCACTGGAGGTGGGGCTGCTGGGTGGGGGAGGCACTGACACCACTGTAGGGTCTCCTTGAGGGTGTTTCAAGAGGAGATAAGGTCTCTTCACGTTGCTGGCTGACCGTGTTTACTTTCTCCAGCAGAAGAGGGATGAGGCCGAAGTCCCTTCACCTCACCTTGGCGAGTCTGTGAGTTTGAGCTCTGCCCAGCTGGGATGATTGGAGTGTGGGAGACACAGTGTCCCAGAAGGCTAGGCCCTGGGCAGCCTGCCAGTGGGTGTGTGTGAGTGGAAGGTCCAGGCTGAGGAAGCTAGAAATTTCCTCTGCCCTGCATTGACTGGAATTCTGAGGAGGAGGGGGTGAGGAGGTGGGATTTAGTGGGAATGACCTCCATGGTGGTCCTGCTCATAGCCCTAGACCCCCAGTCAGGCTGCTGCCAGAGACCCGGGGGACCTCTGGACCCAGCAAAAGCTGGGCAAGTCTGCTGTTCCAGTCAGCTTGCATGAAAATTGCAGGCAAGCTCCAGCCCCTAGTTAGGGCTCTTCTTGGGGGTCACCTGGAAAACTTTATCTTGGCTGATGAGAAAAAGAAGAGTCCCACACCTGCTCAGAGTCAACTGCTCAAGGTGGTGTCAAGGGCAGCATAGAATATAATCTCATCTATTAATAGAACTGGGTCTGGGATAGAGTCCTCTATTACAGTGTCAGCACACACATAGGACAGCCACACAAATACCCACACAGACCCACATGCGCCTCACAAAGCAGGTTTCCCTGGGAAATGAAAGAATATAGAATCTTAGCACTTCTGAACAGTAAAATGTCAGCTTTGCAAGAATCACCTCATTCAGTGATCTGTAGCCTCTTTTGGATCATAGAACTCTGAGAAATTGTTGAAAGCTGTGGATTCCCTTCCCAGAAA
Organism: Cervus canadensis; assembly: GCF_019320065.1. Taxonomy (NCBI): domain Eukaryota; kingdom Metazoa; phylum Chordata; class Mammalia; order Artiodactyla; family Cervidae; genus Cervus; species Cervus canadensis. The sequence goes on from NC_057396.1 coordinate 38,613,474, forward strand.
AATACATACAGCCCATGAACAGCACATATATATTCGCATATAATTTCAGAGAGTTTACAAACCTGATGAGAAATCTGAGGCCCTAAGAGTTAAGGGCCCTGCTAGGCAGAGTCAGGGCTAGAATCTGGGGCAGTTGAGTCAAAGCCAGAACTTGTGACTGCCCCCGTGCTGCCCTCCGTCCCACTGTCCTCTGCAGCTCCTAGCCCTCGAGAAGTTCTTGGCAGGTTTTGAATGGCAGGTCCCCTTGTCCCGTCTGTTTTACAAACCCCAGGCTTGTTTGTAGGTTCCTTTTACTGGTTCAGATGTGACTTTGCAGTCCTCCCTTTCTACCTAGCCCACCCCCTTTAGCAGGGTCTGCACGGTAGAGACCCCACGGCAGAAGTGAACTCACCCTTCTCCTCTCCAACCTGCCTCTGGGGTCCCAAATTTACCCTGTCTCTTTCAGAATGTTCTCAAAGGGCTAGCTGACCGGAAGCAGAATGACCAGAGAAAACTGTCTCAGGGCAGGCTGACTTCCCACTCTCCCACAGTTGAGAAGTCCAAAGAAATTACAATAGAACAAAAGGAAAACTTCGATCCCCTCCAGCGCCCGGAGGCCATACCCAAGGGCCCAGCTTCTGGCCCAGGCAGTGGTGGGAAGATGGCCCTTAACAGCCCCCAGCCTGGGCCTGTGGAGAGCGAGCTGGGGAAGCCACCGGCAAAGACAGCCAAGGAGGGCAACCCGTTGCCCAGAGCTCCAACCCAGGGCTCTGGGGGGGTGGCTCCCCAGGCCCCCCAGGGGAAGAGTACAATCGGAGAGCCCACGGGGTCCAAGGTTGGCTCCAAAGCTGAGCTGTGGCCCCCAACGTCCCGGCCACCACTGCTGCGGGGAGTCTCCTGGGACAGCGGCCCCGAAGAGCCCGGCCCCCGGCTGCAGAAAGTGCTCGCCAAGCTGCCGCTGGCTGAGGAAGAGAAGCGTTTTACAGGCAAAGCTGGCAGCAAGCTGGCCAAGGCACCCGGACTCAAAGACTTTCAGATACAAGTGCAGCCTGTGCGGATGCAGAAACTGACCAAGCTTCGTGAGGTGGGTTTCTGGGGCCTCCTGGGCGGGCTGTGCATGCCGGTCCCCACCCTGGGCTGAGGACCGCTGGGCTGAGCTGGGCCCTGGAATGGGGTGGCTCTGGCCCAGACGTGGGCTTTGGAGAGCTCTAAAAGTCCCCACCCTGATAAGCCAGGCCCGCTGGGCTGTGCGCTCTGCATAAATATCTTTGAGAGCTTTTACCCGCTCCCTCGGGCGAGGTCAGTTGGGAAGTAGCTGCCACACAAAGCCACATTTTGAGGGGAAAGTGGGTGTATGGAGGGGTACATGGGCCCTCAGTGCTGGGCTGTGTTTCCCTGCTCCAGCCAGAGCTGATGCCTTATGAGCAAGAAGCCTTTGATGGAGCGCCCTGTTGCCTTGGACAGACAAGGATGGGATGGCTTTTCTTTCTGTCATGCCCCCAAGCTTTCCTCCCTGTTGCTTGTTAACAAAGGGCCTCAAATCCATCATACCTGGCCAGGAAGGGCTACTCCCTCTTGGTGAATTTCTCCCAATGTCCATGATGTCCCCAGCTTTCACTGGCCATCAAACCAGACACAACTATCTGTCATGAGGCTGCCATGCTAATGACTGGGGGACATCCAGAGATGGGGGTGGTGGAGAGAGCCCTGGATGTGAGGAAGAAAAGAGGTCACTAAGGCAAAGAAATTCTTACCTGAGCCCTCCTTCCCCAGGGGGCCAATCCAGACCACAGGCCAAGGCAGCCAGGACTCCACAGGGTGGAGTGACGCCAGGAAGCCAAACAGTCAGGCATTTGCCTTCTTGGGCTTCTGGGCATCAGAGGGCAGGCCCAGGCAACAGGCTACCCCCAGACCCCTGCATTTCTCTCTTCAGTAAAGTACAAAGAATCTGGAAGCCTCGTTTCACTAACCACTGCCCTGCATCTGACCTCATCCCCAGCCCTTCACAGCTACCCCAAGCCAGGGTCCTGAGAGCTGCTTGGTTGTGGGCAGCTGGCTAAAGAAGCAGGTAAAGGGCCCTGCCTGTGACTTCCATTTGGGCCAGAGCTCCCTCTGCTGGCCTCTTCCTCTCCTTCATCCAGGAGGCAAACTGCCCAAGTGGCCTCCGCTACAGGGACACTGAAAACCCTCTTAGAAAGCAGAAGTCATGGGGCTGAGGAGCCCTGTCCAGCATTCCTCCTGGGGGTGCAGGTCTTGGACTTGGTACAAGTGTGAGGCTTCCTGTGCCACATACCTGGAGTCAGCAGCCCCATCTCTCCCCAGCTCTGCTGGTGAGGCCCCCAGCAGCAGGGGCTGCTGGCCTTCTGCCTTGAGGCGGCAATCTGCAGTCCTCATTGGTCTGGAGAGTTGAACATCTTAAGAGGTGCCATCACAGGCCGCTGAGGAGCTGGGGGCAGGGGAGGCCACGAGTCCCGGAAGTGGGCACTCGCTGCCCAAGAACAACAAGGCAGGAGGCTCCGGCCAGCTCCCAGCACAGCCATGAGATCACAGAGATTGTTTCCATCTTTGGCAGCCCCACATACACCCAGGGGACCTTCCTTCCCCAGAGCCCCGGGCTCTGCTTCTGTTTGTCCTCCAGCCTTCAGCCACCGTGTGGCTGGCCGCTCTCTCGCTCTGAGGCTCACAGGCCGATTTTAAAAGGTGGCCGCGCCAAGGACAATTCCTGACTCAGGGAATGGGGTGCTGAAGCTGGAGTTTCTAGCACCTTTATGGGCCGGGAGAGAAGCGGTCTTCCTAGCGCCCCTCAGGTATCGTGACGGTCCATGTTCCTAGTGTCGGCTCCGTGAGACTGAGCAGTCACGGAGCCAGAGAACCGAGGGGAGGAGTCCAGCGTGAGGTCGCCATCTGAAATGTTGTCTTTCTTTCCCTAAAAAGGAGCACATCCTGCTGAGAAATCAGAACTTAGTGGGGCTCAAGCTTCCAGAACTTAGTGAAGCGGCCGAGCAGGAAAAAGGTAGGTGGGATTGAAGAGACACTCTCCTCAGGCTAGGGCTGGATTCATTTTCTCCAGATCAAAGAAGCTGAACGTGTAAACACTGCACTTCCTGTCAGGGCCTTTGTCCGTCCTGGTGGCGAGTGTGGGCCGGACGCAGAGCAGGCCCTTGCTAAATATTTGCAGATGGATGAATGAATGAATCAGATGGTGTTTCCTGCTCACTCAGAGAACCTCTAAACTTGCCTCCTTCCAACCAGCCCCTGTTCCAGATCCTACCAGTCCTCCCTGAGTCTCATTAGCACCTAGTGGGTCTGGAAGGGTGACCCAGGCCTGAACTTTTGATGTTTCCTTTTCCTCTCACACCCCGGATGTCACCAACTAGAACACTTCCTCTTTTTGAGACATCAGAGTCATCTCTTGCTTTCTAATCTGCAGTCACCACAGAGTCCAGACCCCAGCCCCTCCTTCCTGGGGACTGCAAGGCCCCACCCACCCTCTTGCCAGACTTATCTTCAGAAAGGAAGACTTGGGGGGAGGTCTTGCCTCCCCTCCACCCCAAGCTCCCTCTCCGGATGGCTGATGCTCATTCAGTCATTCTCAGCACAGAAGCCTTCTGCCTAAGGACTGTTGTGTGTTCAAGTCCACAGTGCCATCAGCTATGCTGGAAGCCCCCAGTCCGACATAGGGGTTTCTCAGGTGGTGCTAGTGGTAAAGAACCTGCCTGCCAATACAGGAGTCATAAGAGACATGAATTCAATCCCTGAGTCAGGAAGATCCCCTGGGGAAGGGCATGGCAATACACTCCAGTATTCTTGCCTGGGAAATCTCTTGGACAGAGGAGCCTGGCGGGTTACAGTCCACGGGGTTGCAAAGAGTCAGACAGGACTGAAGTGACTTAGCACACAGTCTGACATATAATAACTAACACCTACCTATTCAGCATTGACAAGTGGATTCACAGAAGTAAAATATCCAGTAATTTTTTAAAGAACTATTTTTTAAAAAATCATCTTTAGATGAGATTTTTGGAAAAAACATGATATAATCTCTACTTTTAATTTCTAACTTCTTTATTAAAGCAGGTCTAAAACCCTAGAAAAAGATTTATCTTAAAAATTTTGCCCACAACCCCATAAATTCTTAAAAAGCAGCAACTTTTTATTCTCTCTGGTGTATATGTGTTAGTCACTCAGTCGTGTCCAACTCTTCGCAACTCCATGCACTATAGCCCACCAGACTCCTCTGTCCATGGGATTCTCCAGGCAAGAATACTGGAGTGGGTAGCCATTCCCTTCTCCAGGGGATCTTCCTGACCCAGGGATCAAACTCAGGTCTCCTACATTGTAGGTGGATTCTTTACCATCTGAGCCACCAGGGAAGCCCAATTATTTCTCCTTAATTGGGGTAGCAAATCTGTTTTTTAGCCATTTATATATAGTTATATTTGTATTTATCTTACTAATACTTCTGAATTTTGTTTTATTTAATAAGATATATGTATCTGAAGATTTAAGATTCTGTTACCTCAAAGATTGGGCTTCCCAGGTGACTCAATGGTAAAGAAACTCCCTGCCCAGGAGGGGATACAGATTTGATGCCTGGGTCGGGAAGGTCTCCTGGAGGAGGGCATGGCAACCCACTCTAGTATTCTTGCCTGGAGAATCCCATGGACAGAGGAGCCTGGCAGGATACAGTCCAGAGTGTCACAAAGACACCAGACACATTGAAAGACACCAGACACTGTTAAGTGGTATTTGGCCACGAAGTCCAATCTCCTGAATTCTTGTCTAGTTGCTCTATTAATTTTCACTGAATCTTTATATCTAAAATATAATGAATACTCTTTTAAAAAAAAACAGCAAGAGGGGAGAAGTAACTGATTATACACTTAGAACATATTATAAGGCAGTAGTAATTAAAGTGGTATAGTACTTATCAGAATAAAACAGAATCAAGGGCCCAGAACCAGTCTTTGATATACATTTTAAAAGGATGCAGTGTATGATTATCTAAGCCACAAAGAAACAAGAAATATAAACACTTCAAAAATACCATTGAGGTACTGGTGCTGTTGGTCTATTTAGTTACTAACTCACGTCCAACTCTTTGTGACCCCATGGACTATAGCCCACCAGGCTCCTCTGTCCATGAAATTTCCCAGGCAAGAATACTGGAGTGAGTTGTCATTCCCTTCTCCAGGGGATCTTCCCGACCCAGAAACAGAACACACCTTTCTGCATTGGCAGGTGGAGTCTTTACCACTGAGTCACCAGGGAAGGAAGTCCCTTGAAAGAGCGCTTGGATGTTTATACATTCTGGATCTCTATTTCCCCCAGATCTTTATAATGCTACACTGTATTCAGTGTTGCTGAGAAGTCTAAGACCAGCTTATTTACAGCACTTCTCAATCTTCACCTTTCCCTGTAGGTGGCTTACTCTTTCTATGAGGGTAGTTGGAGAAGCATTTCCCTATCCATATATAAAGATCTATATAAGATATATCTACATACATAGAATAAGATTATATATACATGTATTTTTTTCTGTAGTGGTGTGCTTTTTCAGTCTGCAAATTTGGCTTTTCTCTCCATGGAGGAAATTTTTTCTTCTCTCTTGCCTTTGACTCTGTTCTTTGCTCCTTTTGTTTCTCCCCTACTTCAGAGCCACCATAATCTGGAAATTTCTCATCAGTGTCTCCACTGTAGGTCCATTATTCTACCTCTCAATACTTGAATCTTTCTTTCCTTTTTTATTCCTTGAGCTCATCTCAGTTTCCTCCACTAACTGAACTTGAGGTTTTGTTTTTATTTCTTCATATTTCCAACATATTGGTTAGATCTATATTTTTAGAATTTTTTGCTTTTTTTTTATTATTATTTTTGGTCTTCAGTTTATTTTCTCAGATTGTAATCTTCTTCCATCTTATGCCATCCTCTAATTTCACCTCTGGTTCTTGTTTTCATTTTGGGGAGGGGGGCTCTAATTTCCCCTTGAGTCAAAGCACTTGTGGCATGCCCTTGACACAAAATGCATTTTTGACATGTTTCTTGCATCTCTGCTTCCATCCTGACATCTGTGTCCTGCATGTTTCCTTTCTTCTTTCCTTTATACCTTCCTCCCCACTTTCCTTCCTCTTTTGACTATTTTTGTGTAGTTGCCATGACATTTGTTTTCATTTAATTTATTTTTGATAAGAACATTTCTACCTGAAGTTTCTCTGGACCTAGATATATCGTGTAGATCAATTTTCATTGACTTCTTCCTACCTCTTCTGAGATCTGTCCTCCTGGCAGCGCTTAGTTGAGGACCGGGTATTTTGTGTCTGCTTGGTCACTGCCTGGAGAATGGGGAAAAGGGGAAGTTCAGACGGAGCTGTGGGTGGTGGTGATTGTGGGTTGGTTTCTGCTCTTTTTCTATAACTTTGTTCGTACCGTAGCACTTGAATTTATTACAGCAAAGTGGGGGGGTGGTATATCTATTCCCTTGGGTGGGCAGTAGTAAGGCATGGATTATTTCACCAATTCAGGGTAGAATTATAGGGACAATCTGCCCAGGTGTTTATTTTCCACCCTTGACCCATCCATTGCCAGCAGCCACTCTCACTCTTCTGCCAGAGAAAGGAAAGAAAAGACAGACAAAATTCAAAGAGTTTGGCCACTCTGCTATTTCTCAGAAGTGCAGGATGGGTGGGTCAATTTCAGCTGGGGTTTTCCATGTGTCTTCTGCCACTCACTCCATCAGAGGGACTTGTTTGATTTATTTTCTCATGTATCTTCCTTTCTGGTAAATCCCTTTATATTGTTTGAAATCATCAGCTCTGGTAGAATACCGTGTTATCTTTCTGCTTTTCCTTTCTTCTCCTCTCCTCCTCAGTATGAAAAACAAACAGCAGGACAGGCAATTTTTCATCTTGTTGGAGTGTTGTTTGGTGGGGTGGAGATCTTTCTACTCTAGAGAAACTTTCTGAACACCTCTGCATCTGCCCACTCACCCCTTGGTCCTGTTCTCTTCTGGCTCTGTAGTCACAAAAGTGACTACAAAAGTTTGTCACAACCTTACTATTACCTCTGATATCTTCCTCTCTGGACTGATTCTTCGAGGGAGGAAGAAAGAGTTAACAAGGTTGGGAGCTCTACATTTATCTCTAGGAAATTTTTTCTCTGACCATTATTTTTAAAGATTATTATCTTTTCTTGTATTTGAGAGCTGCGATATATTTTTAGTTGACACTAACTTTTTTTGTTGGCATTGTTGTCAATTTGGTTGCAATCAGGAGGGTGGCTGGTTCTGAGAGCCACTAGTTCTAAGATCACCATTTTAAAAAATAATATTTACTTATTTATTTGGCTGTGCCAGTTCATAGTTGCAGCATGCAGGATCTTTGATCTTCACTGTGGCATGTGAGATCTTTAGTTGAGGCATGTGGGGTCTATTTCCCTGACCAGGGATCGAACCTGGGGCCCCCTGCATTGGAAACGCAGAGCCTTAGCCACTGGACCACCAGGGAAATTCCATGGGATCACTCTTAAGACAGCCATTTTAGTGGGTGGGGTTCTACCTAGGGGACTTTTCCAGGCAAAAACCCCCTCATATGACTTCCCTATGATTATTAGATCTTGTATATTTCTGTCAATCCTGTAGATTTCTCAGGAGCCCACTTCTTCATTATCTCCCTGCTGGGTGCAGTGGGGATACATAAAGGCAGAGTAAGGCCAAAGGCAACACAAGGTTTGTCATCTGTCACATGGAAATGTCAGAGAGCAGTAAGTGTCAGGGTAGAACTCAAGAGGTGACAGGTAGCTAAGAGAACTAGCTACGTGAAATGAGTAGAGTCTCATATCCCAAGAAGGATTGCTGACTGCCCTGGCTCTGACAGATGACTCTCCAGACTTTGCTGGATGCCTTGAGGACCAGGAATATCATCAACGCTGTTCAGTTGTTGGAAAGATCTAAGCATGTAAACATTCTTCACCTAGAGCCAAAGTATACCTAATCATCTCACCACGTGATCTCACTTGAGGAGGCTTCTAATTAGCTCCATTTACATGGCTATTACAACCTTGCCCATAGTCCTGATCTCAGGCCTTGACTATCGTTCTGGAAATCTGCTAGGCCCAAACCCATGAAAGATGGTACAAGATGGATAACTATATAAAGTCCTGCAATGGAAAGTAAGCATTGTATGAGACATCGATATTTGATTTAGCTCAAGTAAAAGAGATTTGAGACTTTTAATTCAAAGTGTGCTATGAGCCCGTAGGGCACAGCAAGTCTATGCCAAATGAATAACTGAGGTCAATGCAAAGGACATTGCCAACATGCTCCAGAGATAAGAGTTTGATGGAGCACATTGGAACCTCTGGGGTAGCAATAGCCAGAATGTGGGGGCATGGGATGTTTCTAGAGGCCACGCTGAACAGTTGGGAAAATGGAGAAAGGAAGATTTGGAGTTCTCTGTGAACATGAGAAAAATTTGTGGGAAAGAGGAACACTTGGCTTGTTATTTCTGTCTTCAGAGCACAGACCAAGGAAAGGTTTAGGAGACATTTGGAGAAAAAAAAAAAAAAAAGCTTTTTATTGGTCCTGAGGCAACTCAGGACAACTAACTCAGAGGCAACTATTTCAGAGATCCACAAAAGATCAAAGATCTAATGACCTTAGCTTTACTCTGGAAAAACCCTGTTTCTACTCCTATCTGTTGAAATATGGAAGCAAATGCTTATTTCTAAGCGGGACACAGATGATAGAATTCATTTGAGGAAGATTAGTTGGGCAGCCGGCCTCCTGAGAAGCCTGCCAAATAGAGGGGACTTTTCTAAACAGTATAGCCAAAGAGCCAACCAGCTTCCAATTGCCAAAAACCAATCTCAGACCCTAGACAAAAGAGACTGCTTGGTACTGCGGGGAGCAGTGGGAAGAACAGAGAACTTGGAGCAGATAGAACTGTCTGTAGTCCTTGCCATTTACTAGTTCTGTGACCATAAGCATGGCCAAAGGGTTTCATTGGATATACCCAAATGAACTTTTTGGCCAACACAACATTAATCTTGCTGAGTCTTGGTTTACCCACCTGTAAAATAGGATGATTAAAGTCTAGCTCATTGGGTTATTGTGAGGATAAAATAACAATTATGAAGCCCCTGGCATATAACCAGGTTCTAATGTTAAAGTTCTTCCTTACCCCCTTAAGCAAATTGCCAAGAATATTACTGTGATTTCAAACAGACACTTTATAAGTTAAATACTTTTTTGTGTTTTTCCAGGACACCCTTCTGAACTCTCCTCAGCTATTGAGGAAGAAGAGTCAAAGGGCGGGCTGGATGTCATGCCCAATATTTCTGATGTGCTGCTTCGCAAACTGCGGGTCCACAAGTCCCTCCCTGGAAGGTAAAATCGGGGCATGAGCTGCACAAGAGCGCACACTGGGTGGCCACTGTGTTTGACTCTGGATGGAACACAAGAGCACCAGATTTGAGTTTGGACCCCAGAAGGGTCAAAGTCCAATAGTCCAGGCAGGGCTAATGCACCCCAAACAAAAAGAATAATAAAGGGCCAGGTGAGGTGGTTCCAACTCAGAGAGCAGGTAAGGTTCATAAGTGAACATTCTCTTTGTGATGCAAACAACACCTTCGAGAAAGTGAAGAGACAACCCAAAGAATAGGAGGAAATATTTGCAAAGCATGTGTGTGATAAGGCGCTTGTTTCTGTGATATATAAAGAACTTATAATTCAATAACACAACATTTGTGAAATTTTAAAAACAATTTTAAATTTTTTATTGAAATATGGTTCTACAATATTATATAAGTTACAGATATGCAATATAATGACTCACAATTTAAAAAGGTTGTACTCCATTTATAGTCATCATAAAATTTTATATACCCTGTTTTTGTACAATATATCTTTACAGCTTTTTTTTTTTTTATAGTGTGTACCTCTTAATCCCCTATTCCTATATTGCCCTTCTTCCTTCCTCTTTCCCTCTCCACACTGGTAACCTATGTCTATAAGTCTGCTTCTCTTCTGTTATGTTTACTAGCTTGCTGTATTTCTTCAGATTTCACATAAGTGAGATCATACAATATTTGTCTTTCTCTGTCTGACTTATTTTACCTATCATAATGCCCTCCAAGCCCATCCATGTTGCTACAAATGGCAAAGTTTCAACTTCGTTTTTTATGGCTGAGTAGTGTTGACAACTAATATCTTTAAGTGGACAAAAGATTTAAATAGACATTTCTTCAAAGAAATACATACATACATATGTATGAGGGGTCAATGAATACGTGAAAGTATGCCCAGCATCATTAGTCATTCAGTTCAGTCGCTCAGTCGTGTCTGACTCTTTGTGATCGCATGGACTGCAGCCCACCAGGCTTCCCTGTCCATCACTAACTCCCAGAGCTTGCTCAAACGCATGTCCATCCAACCATCTCATCCTCTGTTGTCCCCTTCTCCTCCTGCCTTCAATCTTTCTCAACTTCAGGGTCTTTTCAAATGAGTCTGCTCTTCACATCAGGCGGCCAAAATATTGGAGCTTTAGCATCAGTCCTTCCAGTGAATATTCAGGACTGATTTCCTTTAGGATGGACTGGTTGGATTTCCTTGCAGTCCAAGGGACTCTCAAGAGTCTTCTCCAACACCACTGTTCAAAAGCATCAATTCGTCAGTCAGCTTTCTTTATAGTCCAACTCTCCCATCCATACATGACTACTGGAAAAACCATAGCCTTGACTAAATGGACCTTTGTTGGTAAAGTAATGTCTCTGCTTTTTAATATGCTGTCTAGGTTGGTCATAGTTTTTCTTCCAGGGAATAAGCATCTTTTAATTTTATGGCTGCAGTCACCATCTGCAATGATTTTGGAGCTCAAGAAAATAAAGTCTGTCTTTCCATTGTTTCCCCATCTATTTGCCATGAAGTGATGGGACCAGATACCATGATCTTAGTTTTTTGAATGTTGAATTTTAAGCCAGCTTTTTCACTCTCCTCTTTCACTTTCATCAAGAGGCTTTTTAGTTCCTCTTCACTTTCTGCCATAAGGATGGTGTCATCTGCATTATCTGAGGTTGTTGGTATTTCTCCCAGCAGTCTTGATTCCAGCTTGTGCTTTATCCAGTCTGGCATTTCGCATGATGTACTCTGCATATAAGTTAAATAAGCAGGGTGACAATATACAGCCTTGACATACTCCTTTCCCAGTTTGGAACCATTGTTCCATGTTCTGGTTCTAACTGTTGCTTCTTGACCTGCACACAGATTTCTCAGGAGGCAGGTAAGGTGGTTTGTATTCCATCTCTTTAAGAATTTTCCACAGTTTGCTGTTATCCACACAGTCGAAGGTTTTAGTATAGTTAATGAAGCAGAGGTAGATGCTTTTCTGGAATTCTCTTGCTTTTTCTATGATCCAGCAGATGTTGGCAATTCGATCTCTGGTTCTTCTGCCTTTCCTAAACCCAACTTGAACATCTGGAAGTTGTCAATTCAAGTACTGTTGAAGCCTAGCTTGGAGAATTTTGAGCATTACTTTGCTAGTGTGTGAGATGAGTGCGATTGTGTGGTAGTCTGAACATTCTTTGGCATTGCCTTTCTTTGGGATTGGAATGAAAACTGATCTTTTCCAGTCCTGTGGCCACTGCTGAGTTTTCCAAATTCACTGGCATATTGAGTGTAGTACTTTCACACCATCATCTCTGAGGATTTGAAATAGCTCAGCTAGAATTCCATCATCTCGACTAGCTTTCTTTGTAGTGATGATCCCTAAGGCCCACTTGACTTCACACTCCAGGATGTCTGGCTCTAGGTGAGTAATCACACCATCATGGTTATCTGGGTTATTAAGATTTTTTTGTATAGGTCTTCTGTGTATTCTTGCCACCTGTTCTTAATATCTTCTGCTTCTGTTAGGTCCATACTGTTTCTGTCCTTTATTGAGCCCATCTTTGAATGAAATATTCCCTTGGTATCTCTAATTTTCTTGAAGAGCTCTCTAGTCTTTTCCATTCTGTTGTTTTCCTCTATTTCTTTGCATTGATCACTGAGGCAGGCTTTCTTATCTCTCCTTGCTGTTCTTTGGAACTCTGCATTCAGATGGATATATCTTTCCTTTTCTCCTTTGCCTTTTGCTTCTCTTCTTTTCTCAGCTATTTGGAAGGCCTCCTCAGACAATGATCTTGCCTTTTTGCATTTCTTCTTCTTGGGGATGGTTTTGATCACCACCTCCTGTACAGTGTTCTGAACCTCTGTCCATAGTTCTTCAAGCACTCTGTATCAGATCTAATCCCTTGAATCTATTTGTCACTTCCACTGTATTGTAAGGGATTTGATTTATGTCATATCTTAACAGTCTACTGGTTTTCCCTACTTTCTTCAGTTTAAGTCTGAATTTTCCAATAAGGAGTTCATGATTTGAGCCACAGTCAGCTCCTGGCCTTGTTTTTGCTGACTCTGGAGAGCTTCTCCATCTTTGGCTGCAAAGAATATAATCAATCTGCTTTCGGTATTGATCATCTGGTGATGTCCCTGTGTAGAGTCGTCTCTTGTGTTGTTGGAAGAGAGTGTTTGCTATGATCAGGCAAAATTCTGTCAACCTTTGGCTTGCTTCATTTTTACTCCAAGGCCAAACTTTCCTGTCATTCCAGATACCTCTTGACTTCCTACTTTTGCATTCCAGTCCCCTATGATAAAAAAGGACATCTTTTTCTGGTGTTAGTTCTAGAAGGTCTTATAGGTCTTCATAGAACCTTTCAACTTCAGCTTCTTCAGCATTAGTGGTTGGGGCATAGACTTGGATCACTGTGATATTGAAAGGTTTGCCATGGAAATGAAAAGTGATCATTCTGTCATTTTTGAGGTTATACCCAAGTACTGCATTTTGGACTCTTTTGTTGACTACGAGGGCTACTCCATTTCTTCCAAGGGATTCTTGCCCACAGTAGTAGATATAATGGTCTTCCAAATTAAATTCACTCATTTCGGTCCGTTTTAGTTCACTGATTCCTAAAATATTGATGCTCACTCTTGCCTCACTCCTGTTTGACCACTTCCAATTATTTACCTTGATTCATGGACCTAACATTCCATGTTCCTATGCAATATTGTTCCTTACAGCATCTGACTTGACTTCCGTCACCAGTCACAACCACAACTGGGTGTTGTTTTTGCTTTGGCTCAGCCTTTTCATTCTTTCTGGAGTTATTTCTCCACTCTTCTCCAGTAGCATATTGGGCACCCGCATCTTTCACTGTCATAACTTTTTGACGTTTCAAAATGTTCATGGGGTTCTGAAGGTAAGAATACTGAAGTGATTTGCCATTCCCTTCTCCGGTGGACCACATCTTGTCAGAACTCTCCACCATGACCCGTCCGTCCTGGGTGGCCCTACATAGTTTCATGGCTCATAGTTTCATTGAGTTAGACAAGGCTGTGATCCAGGTGATCAGTTTGGTTAGTTCTCTGTAACTGTAGTTTCCATTCTGTCTGTCCTCTGATGGATAAGGATAAGAGGTTTGTGGAAACTTCCTGATGGTAGGGACTGGCTGAGGGGAATCCTGGTCTTGCTCTGATGGGCAGGGCCATACTAAGTAAATCTTTAACCCAATTTTCTGTTGATGGGTGGGGCTGTGTTCTCTCCCTGTAGTTTGGCCTGAGGCCAAACCATGGGAGGGGGTCCTCCTTCAAAAGGACTTATGCCAGGACTGTTGTATTCAGTGCCCCTGGCCCCACGGAAGACCACTGTCTACCCATGCCTCCACCGGAGACTCCTGGACACTCATAGGCAAGTCTGGCTCAGTCTCTTGTGGGGTCATTGCTCCAGTTTGTGGGTTTGTCTGCTTGATGGCTCTATGGTGGGGCTCACACACCTTGCTTCCCAGATCTGCTGCTGCCAGAGTCCCTGTCCCTGCGGCAGGCCACTGCTGACCCATACCTCCACGGGAGACACTCAAACACTCAAAGGCAGGTCTGGTTCAGTCTCTTGTGGGGTCCCTGGGTCCTGGCATGCACAAGGTTTTGTTTGAGCCCTCTGAGCATCTCTGGAAGTTATGGGGTTTGATTCTAAATGTGATTTTTCCCCTCCTACCCTTGTTGGGGCTTCTCCTTTGCCCTTGGATGTGGGGTCTTTTTTGGGTAGGATCCAACATTCTCCTGTCAATGGTTCAGCAGTTAGTTGCAGTTTTGGAGCTCTCAGAGGAGAAGGTGAGCGCATGTCCTTCTACTCTGCCATCTTTTAGGTGCCTTCCTTTCCTCACCTTTTAGTCATTAGGGAAATGCAAATTCAAATGGTTTATCATGAATAATAATGTCATTAAATCAGTGATTTATCATTTATCATAAATGTCTAAAATGAGATATAATTTTAAGTCTCTAGAATAGTTATAATAGAAAACGTGTGCTGTGCTATGTTTAGTCGCTCAGTCATATTCAACTCTTTGCGACCCCATGGACTGCAGACCTCCAGGTTCCTCTGTCCATGGAGATTTTCCAGGAAAGAATACTGGAGTGGGTTGCCATGCCCTCCTCCAGGGGATTTTCCCAACCCAGGAATCGAACCCAGGTCTTCCACATTGCAGGTCAATGCTTTACTGACTGTGCCACCATGGAAGCACAATAAAAAACATGGGCAGTAGCAAATGTTGGTGAGGATGTGGAGGAATTGAAATTCTCAGTAAAATGGTATGGCCATTTTGAATAACAATTCATCAAAAAGTTAAACATACAGTTATTGTATGGCCCAGCAATTCCACTCCTACATATATAGCAGAGATGAAAATATGTGCACACACAAAAACTGAAATGTTAATGTTCAGTCACAAGCATTTTTCATAATAGCTAAAAATGGAAACAAACCAAATGCCTATCAACTGATAAACAGATAAGTAAAATGATATATCTGTAGAATAGAATACTATTCAGCCATAAAAATGAAGTATTTGTATATGCTACCAGGTGGATGAACCTTTAAAACATTATGGTAAGTGAAAGAAGTCAGTCATATGTCGTATGACTCCGTTTATATGAGATATCCAGGATAGGGACATCCATAGAGACAAAGTAGATTAGTGATTGTCTAGGGCTCAGGATGGGGGTTGGGAGAGTGACTGCTAATTGGCTCAGAGTTCCTTTTGGGGATGATTAAAAACTTCTAAGTTTGACTGTAATGATGTTTGTACACTTCTATGAATATACTAAAAACTACTGAATTACAAATGTAAGAGAATGAAAAAAAGGGAAGAACAGTAAATGCAAAGGCCCTGGGGCCACATGAGGTAAGTGTGTTTGAAGAGGAAACAGCCAACATGGCTGAAGAGTGAGAAAAAGAGTCTGGTAGGGGACAGTTCACAGAGGCCCTTGATTTTATTCTAAGGCCTCTTAAGGCAGTTTGAATTCTGAGGCACACAGTGACATCCAAACTGGTCTCCTCAAACGTCACCACCTTTCTGGAGGGTAATGGCTTTGCCCCGTTGCCTGCCAGTGACAGTTCATGAGGCAGAGCTCTCTGCTCTGGGAGCTGGCCTTGTCATGCAGTTTCTTTACCTAAACCACACTTCCCTGAGCCCTCAAGGCCTTGTACATTAAAAAAAAAAAAAAAAAAGTGTTCTATAGCAAAAAGAAAAGCAGCTAGTGAGTAATCAAGGTTGAAAAATAAGTTTGGTTAATAATTGATGAAAATATGTAATTTTCACATAATGTCCAAACAAAGTCAAGAGTCAAAGGTAAGCTCAGTAAGTTCTGATACACCATTTAGGCAAGATGTGCATGCTCTATAGGAGAATTGAGGTTGTTGGCTGGTCCCCAGAGGAAAGGGCCTGACGGATGGGGTCGTGGCAAGAATTGCAAGCATCCAAGATCTTTGCACTTGTTTATCTCGTGCTCTGTACTCTGCTGACTGGATGGCCGTGGGGTCTTGTTGTCTCATCCTGACAGGAAGGTTCTCATAGTCCCTTGTCAGGGGTGAGAACCAGCCCCTTGCAGAGACTGCTGACCCCTACCTTTGCTCTCAGGGTCCCTCCACACCCGTCAAAGGGAGGAAGCTGTGTTTCCTGAGAGCCTTATCGATGGCACGCTGTGTTGCCAAGTCCTGTGACGCCGGTGGGACTCCTCCTCGTCCTCCCTCCCCAGCACAGGAAAGGGCCCGTGTGTTATTTACATTGTCCAGGTTTCTGAGCTGGGCTAGCTTTAGTCACCTGCCAGAGTGGTGGCAGAGCGAGCGTGCAGAGTGGAGGATGCTTGCTGGGGGAACCACGCCCTCTGCACCAGCTGGGACTTTCTCGCCCGATCTGATTCCAGCCATCAGAGGAGGTCTTTGTAGGGAGAAGAGCTCTGGCCACTCTTTCCTACCATTTATTCTCTGGCTCACATGCACCCTTGTCACAGTCCTCAAGGGCAAGAGAAGCGTCAGGCTTTGCAGACCTGAGCAGCCCCGGAAAAATAATGGCTGTTCAGATGTATACAACTCATAAAGTATAGAGCTTGTGTATTCTCTCATTAAGACTTCACAACACACCTGTTAGTCATAGTCAACATCTCCTGAGTGCCCACCAAGTGTAGACATCACATGTATATACACAGATGTACACATGCACGCATATACATATGAATATATGCTTGTATATGTATATACACATAAACAATTGTGTAGATGTCATATATGTATGAAAATAAACCCACATATATATGCATATATTGTATACATATTTTTACACACATACACGTATTCTTTATAAGACTCCTGCAAGATAGATACTATTCCCATTTTACAGATGAGCGAACTTAGATTAAATAGCTCATCCAAAGTCACAGTTAGTAGAGGCACTTGGAGAGCACTGACCCCAGAATCTAATATTTTCCAACACACTTCCTCTGTAGGAGTCAGTGTCTGGGCGGTACCTCACTGGTTATAGAACTCACGCAAACTGTACCCTGCATCTTTTCCATCTCGGCAGCCCTTCTTACTCCAATTCCTGGGAACACCTGGTCTGCTGGTTGTTCAAAGGCACCTTTGGGTTTATTTCATGGGTTGGACAAAGTTCATTTCTGTGTCTCTTTCTTTTTCACAGTGCCCCTCCACTCACTGAAAAGGAAGTCGAGGTAAGTAATTCCAGTGCTTTATGAAATTGAGTACTTGGGCATGAGTGGATTTATTCAAAACATTCCCTTCTCCTGCCTCTGCTCCTGACGTTTTTACACAAACATGAGAAGGAGTGACCATGGAGGAAATATGGGCACTGTGATCAGACCAATTGAACCAGCCATCCCCCCACCCCACCCCACCCCACCCCAGTTAATGGAAGATTGTAACAACTTTGGTCAGGGATAAGAAGGTAACTGGAAGTCATGTTTTCTTTAAAACATGACTTAGGTACACAAAGTCAGCTGGGAGGCTGCAGAGTGACATCAAGTTTATTTTAAAATTATTAAAATAGGGTCAGATTTCATGTTTCAAACTTTGGAAGAAGAGGGTGCTTTCCTTCTGAGTGTTTCAGACATAAGGAAGCCAGTTCAGCCACGGTGAGAGACTGTGAGGGCAGCTCTCTCCCTTCGACTGATTCCCCGCAGGGCCTGCTTGTCTCTGCAGAGATGCTGTCCCAGTGAGGGTGGTGAGAGAGCTGGGAGGCATTTCATTCTGGTGAAGGGGTAGATGCACAAAGAGAATGCATCGGAGGTGAGACAGTGAGGACCTCCGACACCAGCAGTAGTTTGTTTCCATGGTGATTATGTTGGTGCTGATAGAAGGAAGGGAGCAAGAACATAGATGATTCCAGAATCTTCACTCCAGGTTAGGAGGATGGAAGGTTTTCCAATCTTATAGCATGGTTTACCCTGATAACAAGAAAGCGAACATACCCTTTCTGAGACGCAGTGGACCACATGAGCAAGAGAGATAGACAATGTGAAATACTGACACAGATAGTAACAATTGCCTGGCACACAGACATGGCACTTACAGCCCGTGACACACACATGTCCGTCCTTTCAGCTGACCCTCTCATCAGCTCTGAGAAACAGGTAGACTAGGAAGCAGAACAAAGGAGGAAACTAAGGGACTAAATGACTCATCTGAAATCCCAGACCCAGTGCTTAGCAGAACCAACATTTGGATCCTCGTCTTCCGACTGAATTTAGGGCACTTTATTGCACTGCTTTTAAAGGGGATAACCCAGGTATAGAGAACAAAACTTTGACCATTACTGGTAAACCTGACTGAGGTTTGGGCAGGACAGAAAAACCCCACCCGCTGACATTGGTGGAGATGGCCGTGGGTGGTTTGGTTAACAGTGCTCAATGTGTACGGACACAATCCGTGGTCAGCACAGTCAAAGGAGCACAGGCTTTGCAATCAGTCTGAGGCTGAATCCTGTCTCTGCTACTCCCTTGTGGCCCCTTGAGCCAGTTAATGACCTCTCTTGGTCTCCATCTCTTTACCCATAAAGTGGGCACGGCAGTTCCTGATGCACAATGTGGTTGAGGGATGAAATGAGCTAAGGTGCATGAAAGTCCTGGCAGTGCTGGCGCAGAGAAGACGTTTGATACAGAGACGATTTCGGTGTTGCTCTCATCATCTCATTGAGTAGCTCAGTTTTTGGTTCTCCATCTGGAGATGTCTACGCACCGTGGACCATGTTACATGAACCTCAGATGTTCAGGCAGAATCAGCTCACCCGAAGGGTGGAAATCTGCTACCACTTGATGCAGGCAAGGCAGATGAAGGCCATTGTTTCCTTCCTGTGTATAGAGTCCATCTGTCTGTCTCTCCTCTCCAGCAGTTTCCTACTAGCCCAGGAATTCCATGTGTGATGAACCCCAACTTTCAAAGTTCATTCATGCAGGCTGCATTTTTGGCATGGAATACTCTTTCCAGAAAGCTTCTCCTAACAGAATCATACCTGGTTTTATTTAATCTCCTGGCAGCTTCTAAAAGCTGCTTTCAATGTAGGATTTGGAATATTCAGGTAAGATGCTGATTGAAATGTGCTTTGGATCAGCAGGCTTACATCTCAAGTGGGGTTTCTTTAAATACGGTAGTTTCATGCGAAACCTCCAAAACTCACGTGCCATAAATCCTAGCATGAATCCAAATTGCTTACACAGTCAGCTTTGTTGGCTTGAGTTTATCTAAACCCAAATACAGGATGTTATTTTCTTGACATTTAAGAAAAAGCCAAGTGTTACTGTCTTATTGTTTATCAGTAAAACGCGTTTGGTCTTCTGGTCCTGGGAAGGACCTAGCACGGACCTCAACTTGCTGTTTCATCATCTTTTGTGCAGTTTGCTCCATGAAGGGAGAGTTTCATTTGTACTCAGCTGCTTGGGGGGGGGGGGGGGGGGGCGCTGGTTCCATGAGGTGATGTAAATGCTCATGCAAAAAACTCACCGGCAGCCTTGGTCCCTTCAGTACCTCCTCCTAGCGCTTCTCCCACACTCTTGTTCCCAACAGAACGTGTTTGTACAACTGTCCTTGGCCTTTAGAAATGACAGCTACACCCTGGAATCTAGAATTAACCAGGCGGAAAGGGAACGCAACCTGACAGAGGAAAACACGGAGAAGGAACTGGAAAACTTCAAAGCTTCCATTACGGTAATTGCAAAGCCTAATTGGAGAACCTTTGCAGGAGGGACTGTCCCCAGGGACTGGGCCAGGTGTCCCGCTTTTCTTAGTCACCAAGAAGAGTCTCGTGAAATGAGAAATGGGGCTGAGGCCCTGAGCCAGGCAGAATCTTCCTCAGAGAGCTGAGACTGAGATCCTGAAGACCTGGTTACCTCAGGGCTGTGTGTAAGGGCTTTGAGTCCTCAGCAGCTTTTCAGGAAGGGGGCTGGGTGACCTGGGATGGCAGAGGGAGCACCTTGGGCACCAGAGACCTGGATGTGATTCCCTTCCTCCGGGCTGGCCAGGTATACAGTGTCCACACTGGGCTTCTCCAACCCCAGAAACAGCTGCAGCTGGTGGCCTACAGAGGCCCCTCCTCTTGGTCAGGACAGTGCAAGTCAAGTCTAGGTCTGTGAGGACCCCAGGTGATGTTCCTTCTCCCTCCCCAGTCCTCAGCTTCCCTCTGGCACCACTGCGAGCACCGGGAGACCTACCAGAAGCTGCTGGAGGACATTGCTGTCCTGCACCGCCTGGCTGCCCGCCTCTCCAGCCGTGCCGAGATGGTGGGGGCTGTCCGCCAGGTGAGCTCTGCTCCGCCTCTTGTAACTGGGGCCGCAGTGTAAGCACTGACAACTGCAGACCCCACTGACTGATGTCTTCCTCTGGGTCAGACATCCTATGTCCGCAATTGCAATTGTTTCAGAGTGTTTTTGGCAGACCATTAAACTCTTAAGGTGCTCCCCCAGAAAAAACTTTTATGCCAG
Source organism: Cervus canadensis (assembly GCF_019320065.1). Lineage (NCBI taxonomy): Eukaryota > Metazoa > Chordata > Mammalia > Artiodactyla > Cervidae > Cervus > Cervus canadensis. The sequence continues at coordinate 38,633,800 of NC_057396.1, forward strand.
TGGTTAAGAACCCTCCTGCCAGTGCAGGAGATGTGAGAGATGATGGTTCAATCCCTGGGTTGCGAAGATCTCCTGAAGGAGGGCATGGCAACGCACTCCAGTATTCTTGCCTGGAGAATCCTAAGGACAGAGGAGCCTGGGAGGCTACAGTCTGTGGGGTCACAAAAAGTCAGACACAACTAAAGCAATTTAGACTGCTGCGTGCTACCTTCCTTGGAGATTTCTAATGCATGTTGGCATAAGCAAGGCTTTGAGAAGTCCTGTAATGAAAATTCCTGTTTAATGTTACCTGTGTAGTTCTCAAATGTATTTGAATAAAGAACCACCCCTTCCTTCTTTTTTTTTTTTTCTCCCTATAAAATACCTACTCAACTCCCATGGAATTAGTGTTTGGCAAAACATGCTTTAGGAAAACCTGCTTTGTTTCATTAATCCTCCCCAGTAACCTTGGAAAGATATTCCTCAATAAAGATGTGACATCTCAGAAAGGTAATAGCACTAGTGATAGGCAAACCTGGGATGTAAGCCCCAGTGTGGCTCCCTTGCAGCCACTTTGAAGTCTTGAGGCACACAAGGTACTGCCCCCACCCATCATGGTGTTGTGGGGCCAGGTGGCCTGAGTTTTCATTCTGATTCTACCAGGGTTCACTGTGTGACCTTGGGTCAGTTAACGAGCTCTCTGTGCGCCAGCTGCTCTGACTGTAGAATGCAGTGTCTGCCATACAAGGCTGCTGTGACGCTTGTAAAGCACCGGGATGTTGTTGTCACTGTTGCTGTTACCATGGGTCTGTGCACCATGTGTCCCGCTATGTGGATTGCATGGCAGGGGTGTTCCTGGGGCCCGGCCCTGGGCGGTTCTCATAGAATGAAAGAAGAACAGGCCACAGGGCTGTCTCACCTGTGTTCTTCTAGGGAAAAGTCACCCAACGTTCCTGGGAGGCAGCACCCAGGAAGCTATTCCAGCTGGGAGCAGCACAAAGTGAGAGCTTTAGGGAAGTGGCTGGTCTCAGCTCAGGGCTACGGGGACTTTGTCCAGGGTTTGGTCACTGAGCATGCCCCTCTGCAGACAGGCAGGTCGTGGGCTCTCTGAGGGCTTTGAGAGGTGTCGGCAGAGAAGACTCTTCACTTTGCACAGTCCTTGCGAACGTGCTGCTCACTCCAGCCTGCACCCTTCTCCAAGTGGCTTTCGAGTCTCAGTCCTCAGAGTCCTCTCTGGTTCCACTGGACTGGTTCAGGCACTCATCCTCATTTTCCTTGTTGCTCTAGCTGCCACCCATCTTGTTTCTTTCAGACCAGTCTCCACTGGTGAACTGATTATGATGCTCCTTTAAGACATTCAGTGGCTCCCCTCTTCCTTCAGAATGAGTCCAAACTCCTTATTCTAGCACTCAATTCAGCTTTTCTCACCTTTTCGTCTTGTGAACAAACCCAACCATTTGCTGATTCCTACATAAGCAGGATGACCTGTACTTTCCTGGCTTTCCAGACAGTTCTGGTATATGCCTATTGCCCCAGCACAATTTCTGATAAGTAAGTGAAAGTCACTCAGTTGTGTCTGACTCTTTGCGACCCCATGGACTGTAGCCCGCCATGTTCCTCTGTCCATGGAATTCTCCTGGCGAGAATACTGGAGTGGATTGCTATTTCCTTCTCCAGGGGATCTTCCCAACCCAGGGATCGAACCTGGGTTTCCCACATTGAAGGCAGATTCTTTACTGCTGAGCCACCAGGGAAGCCCATGATTCCTGAAGGCATCTCCTTTACTCTCCAAATGATTCTGTCTGGAGGGGGGACCTTCACCTTGATACAAGCCTGGTAATGGACTGCCTCTAGACTTTGGCTCTTGGAGTTCCCTGGCTGAATGCTCTTTGTCATGCCCATAGCTACGTGCCCAGATGCCGCCCACGCCCTACAGCACTTCACCCCATTTCATGGAGCCTCCCCTGACCCATTCTCTGCAGAGAGGATTCTGTTCCTTCTCCCCTCCTGAGGCTTTATGGCTAGGCTTGTTCTTGTTCTACTTGAGGGCAGATGCCTGAGCCTGTTTCAGCTCACACCCCAGACAGCAAACTCTTGGAGAGTAGAGTCATATCCCTGTGACCTTTCAAATCCTGCAGCCCAGAGCCTGGCTCAGAGCAAGCAGGGCTGATGAGCTTTTCCTCTCCATCCCTGCAGGAAAAACGCATGTCGAAAGCAACAGAAGTGATGATGCAGTATGTGGAGAACCTAAAGAGGACGTATGAGAAGGACCATGCAGAGCTCATGGAGTTTAAAAAACTTGCAAATCAGAATTCAAGCCGTAGCTGTGGCCCCTCTGGTAAGGAACTAGACTCCTGCCCACTGCCCTACCTTGGCCCTGACGGATCCAGACTAGGATCACACCTATGCGGCAGTCCCAGGACCCATGTCAGGGTGAGCAAGGCTTGCTGCCCCACCCAAAGCTGCCCACAGGGGCCTTGCAGCCACTGCTCCCGCGAGCCCTGGGGGCCTGGAACCAGAAAGCATGAATGGCCCCCAAGCAACTCCTGATAAAAATAACCAGAGAAGCTGACTAGTAATGCAGAGCCCATAGGCTGTAAGAATTTAACCTCCTCTATGAGACTGACTGGTGACTCAGCTGGTAAAGAATCCTGGCTGCAATACTGGAGACCTGGGTTTGATCCCTGGGTTGGGAAGATCCCCTGGAGAAGGGAAAGGCTACCCACTCCAGTATTCTGGCCTGGAGAATTCCATGGACTGTTTAGTCCACGGGGTCGCAAAGAGTCAGACATAACTGAGCAACTTTCACTTCACATGAGACTGACAGACCCCAAACCTTACAGTCTTTGTGCTTTGGGGTCCCCACTTTGGGCAGCACATCCTAAGGAATTTGCATTTTTATTCTGGAAAGCATTAGGGATCCAACCAAAGATTTTAATCAGGGAGTTGCTATCATCATATATAATTTAGAAGATTCCCTCTGGCAATAGTGTGACAGTTACATCACTGGGGTAAAGACAGAGACAGGGAAACCCACGAGCCAGCTATTACAGGAGTCCAGATGAGAGGTGGAGTCTGGGCAGTGGGGGTGGAGTGAGAGCCTGGCTAAAGGAGTTACTGCTTAGATAACTAGCAGAACTGTGGGCAAGACAAGTACTTTAAAGAAAGACTTTTTTTTTTTTTTAGTTCTAGACAGATTGCTATAGAACCACAGAGAGAGGGCCACCTGATTTCACTTGATACTGAATTGCAGTGTTTTTTTAATCTTTTATTGAAGTATAGTTAATATACAATGTTGTGTTCATTACTGTTATACAGCAAAGTGACTCAGTTTATATACATATGTATATACATTCCTTTTCATTTTCTTTTCCACTATGGTTTATCACAGGATTTCGAATGTAGTTCCCTGTGCTATGCAGTAAAAGAGTTGTATGTTTTAAAGTAAAAATAGGAGTTTTCCAGACTAGAGGGGGAAATACACCCCAGGTGGAGGAAACAGCATGTGCAAAGATGTGGGGGTTGGGGTGAGAAGACTCTGAAACAAACCGTCTTATGTTTGGTTGCGGTGTTGGAGTATGTCAGTGACAGGCTGAAGGTAAGACTTGTTAGACCTGGGCCACATGCCAGGCCCTGAGAACAATCTGGGTGTTTGCCCCGCAGGCAATGAGGAGACACCCGTGAGTTTACTCCAGCTGCCATAGTCAGATCTTATTTTTAGAACATTGCTCTGACTTCAGAGTGGATGATGTATTCGTTGAGGAGTGGAGAGATGAGTTTGGAGGCTTTGCTGCAGTCCAAGGGGAGGAGGATGGTGCTTTGGGCCAGGATCTGTCCTTGGGAGCTGCCAGGGTTTGAGCTCTGGCTGATGAGGGTGGTGTTAGCAGGAGAAAACAGACCAGGAATCCCTATGGAATGCAAACATCCGTGTTACCAAGAGCAGGAGGAGGGAAAGTATAACAGATGGAGAAACCTTTATAAACAGGAGGTTTCACAAGTTTCCTGGGGAATATCAGTGATACTTCCCAGAGTCCGAAGGCAGCACACACTCACTCCAGACCGTCTGTTTTGGATCTTGGCAGCAAGACTCCTGACCCGCATGCATCTGGGCCTCTAACAAACCTCTCTCTGTCAGTATTGGAAGTTGGAGAAGCTGCCACCAAAGAAATCCTAACACGCAGGCTCTTGCATTATTGTCCTGCAAGGTGCAAGGTCTCTTGCGAACCACCTTACCCACAGTTTGTGGAATGAGCACAGTAGCCCATGAGTCTCCTCCATTAGTTCTACAGACATTTATTAAGCACCTCAGATGTGTGCCATGTGATATTGGACTAGAGAGGTGAAGGGTAGCCTGCGCCTGACCCAAGGGAGCTCCCAGCCTGTGGTGAGGGCAGGGCAGGGTAAATGGTGCCATGACAGAAGGAAGCAGACTTTATGGGGAGCACATGGCAGAGTCCCACGTTCAGTCTGGGGGCACAAGAAAGTGCTTACGTTAAGATGGGAGCCGGTAGCTGAGTGTTGAGTGGTGAATGTGTGGTTTTCACAATCTGGTTCCACTCCACTGTTTTTCCAAGTTACACTTCAGTTTGGGCTGGTACAGAGAGGCCAGACATGCCCATCAGCTGCCCTGTGACCACTCCCTGATGGTGCTTGTTCGTTAAGCTTTTATATGACTTCTTTGTTACATATGTAATCTTTCTTTATGCCTGAGACTCTGAAGACTACAGGGCAAGAAAAATATCTCTGATTTCAAGAAAGGTGATACACATTCAAAAGAAAAAAATAACATCTATTTTTTTTCTGAATGTGAAACTTGCCAGTTTTCTGCATTTTGGATTAAGGTAGATTTCCAGAGGTGTAAATACTGGCTCAGGGGAAAGGAATATTTATAAGGTTCTTAAAGTAAATTATTTTCAAATAACCCATTGATATTTCCATTTAATGGGTAACAGTAATGCTCAATTTATCATACCATGGACAGCCCTGTCTTTTTTTTCTTTTCTTTTTAAAAATATTTTTTACTTTGAACCAATATTGTACCTCTTCTCATAGTTTTAATTTGTATTTCTTGACATTTATTTTCAAATGTTTGTTGGGCCTTTGTATTTCTACTTGTGTAAATTCTTTAATTCTTTGTCCCTCTTGTGAGATTGGTTTTTTATTAATTGTATGAACTCTTCAAATACAAAGAATATTTTCTGGTACTGCTATTTTGGCTGACTGGAAAACTTGAAAATCCTTTGACTACAAATACTTAGAAATTTCTGCTGGATAAAGTGAATCAAACATTAGCCTAAAGGAATAGCTGAATCCACAAGAAAAGAAATGGAAATACTCAGATACAAGAAAAGAAAAGAGAACTGAAACCAAGCTGACCCTGCAGCTTCCTTGGGGATAAGAGTCAGCCTCAGCTATCTGGACTCTGGGCTTTTGCACTCACATGCAATCTGAGATGAGGCCTCAGAGACCCCACAGCAGGGAGCTGACTCTGAGCCTCCTATACAAAGTGAAGACTTTACAAGGACTGCATCTTTGGAACAGTCACCAAGTCACAATGGAACAAATCAAGGAAGTTTATCTGCTTCGCCCGGGACTCTGATAGGAAAAAAACTTTCTCCTTCCTCACAGGAAAACTGCAAACCCACAAAGTACATGCCATAACAGAAGAGATGATGCAATATGCAGAGATTCTGAAAAGAACATCACAATGGTGCTGCTAGGAACACTGTTGGAAATAAATACAAACCACTATGGAGAGACACACCCTGTGCCCAGGAAACACAGAACCCTCTAAGTAAAACTTCACAGGAGATGAGTTGACAATATAGAATTATAAAATAAAACAATCTACCATCAGTGAGAATCATCAGACACCCAAACAATAGGACTGTATCTTAAACACAGCAGATAATAAAGCAATCTTAAAAAGTTTTTAAAGTTGTGTGTAAAATTAGAGGCATAAAAGAACAAATCAAAAATATGAGAATAAAAGGATACAATTATAAAAAATATAATCCTTGATATGAGGAATAGAGGCATGAAAATTAAAAACTCAGTTGTTTAGGCGTGGTAGTTACTTTTAGCTCAGCTATTCAGTTGCTCAGTTATATACGACTCTTTTCGGTAGTCGGACCCTTTGGTAGTTCCTATAGTTGAAGCTGTTTCTCAGTATTCACATCTCCTCCTGGGCACACTTCTCTATCCCCTTGAAGTTAGGTGAGGCAATGTGATTTGGCATTAAATGTCAGTGGAAGGACATGTATCACATTTGAGCTGAGATCCCTAAGAACTAGTATGCAATTTGCCCTGTGTTTCCTTCCACCAGACATGATAATCATCCCTGCTCCAGAATAGTAGAAGCTCCATCAGCTTGTGTCCTGAGTGAGGAAATGCAGAGCAGAGCCTGTTGCTGACTCATAAGCAATGTAGCAAAAGCAAGAAATAAATCTTAGTTGTTACAAGCCACAGAGACTTGGTGGTTGTTCAGTTCAGTTCAGTCGCTCAGCCGTGTCCGACTCTTGGCAACCCCATTGACTGCAGCACACCAGGCCTCCCTGTCCATCACCAACTCCCGGAGTTTACTCAAACTCATGTCCATTGAGTCGGTGATGCCATCCAACCATCTCATCCTCTGTCGTCCCCTTCTCCTCCTGCCCTCAATCTTTCCTAGCCTCAGGGTCTTTTCCAATGAGTCGGCTCATCGCATCAGGTGGCCAAAGTATTGGCGTTTCAGCTTCAACATCAGTCCTTCCAATGAATATTCAGGACTGATTTCCTTTAGGATGGACTGGTTGAATCTCCTTGCTGTTCAAGGGACCCTCAAGAGTCTTCTCCAAAACCACGGTTCAAAAGCATCAATTCTTCGGTGCTCAGCCTTCTTTATAGTCTAACTCTCACATCCATACATGACTACTGGAAAAACCATAGCCTTGACTAGACGGACCTTTGTTGACAAAGTAATATCTCTGCTTTTTAATAGGCTGTCTAGGTTGGTCATAACTTTCCTTCCAAGGAGTAAGCATCTTTTAATTTCATGGCTGCAATCACCATCTGCAGTGATTTTAGAGCCCAGAAAAATAAAGTCTGCCACTGTTTCCACTGTTTCCCCATCTATTTGCCATGAAGTGATGTGACTGGATGCCATGATCTTAGCTTTCTGAATGTTGAGCTTTAAGCCGACTTTTTCACTCTCCTCTTTCACTTTCATCAAGAGGCTCTTTAGTTCTTCTTCACTTTCTGCCATAAGCGTGGTGTCATCTGCATATCTGAGGTTATTGATATTTCTCCCAGCAATCTTGATTCCAGCTTGTGCTTCATCCAGCCCAGCGTTTCTCATGATGTACTCTGCATAGAAGTTAAATAAGCAGGGTGACAATACACAGCCTTAATGTACTCCTTTCCTGATTTGGAACCAGTCTGTTGTTCCATGTCCAGTTCTAACTGTTGCTTCCTGACCTGCATACAGATATCTCAAGAGGCAGGTCAGGTGGTCTGGTATGCCCATCTCTTTCAGAATTTTCTACAGTTTATTGTGATCCACACAGTCAAAGGCTTTGGCAGTCAATAAAGCAGAAATAGATGTTTTTCTGGAACCCTCTTGCTTTTTCAATGATCCAGCAGATGTTGGCAATTTGATCTCTGGTTCCTCTGCCTTTACTAAATCCAGCTTGAACATCTGGAAGTTCATGGTTCACGTACTGTTGAAGCCTGACTTGGAGAATTTTGAGCATTACTTTGCTAGCATATGAGATGAGTGCAATTGTGTGGTAGTTTGAGCATTCTTTGGCATTGCCTTTCTTTGGGATTGGAATGAAAACTGACCTTTTTCAGTCCTGTGGCCACTGCTGAGTTTTCCAAATTTGCTGGCATACTGAGTGCAGCACTTTCACAGCATCATCTTTTAGGATTTGAAATAGCTCAACTGGGATTCCATCATCTCCACTAGCTTTGTTCATAGTGATGCTTCCTAAGGCCCACTTGACTTCACATTCCGGGATATCTGGCTCTAGGTGAGTGATCAGACCATCGTGATTACCTGGGTCATGACAATCATTTTTGTATAGTTCTTCTGTGTATTCTTGCCACCTCTTCTTAATATCTTCTGCTTCTGTTAGGTTTATACCATTTCTGTCCTTTATTGAGCCCATCTTTGCATGAAATGTTCTCTTGGTATCTCTAATTTTCTTGAAGAGATCTCTAGTCTTTCCCATTCTATTGTTTTCCTCTATTTCTTTGCACTGATCACTGAGGAAGGCTTTCTTATCTCTCCTTGCTATTCTTTGGAACTCTGCATTCAAAGGGGGTGTATCTTTCCTTTTTTCCTTTGCTTTTCACTTCTCTTCTTTTCATAGCTATTTGTAAGGCCTCCTCAGACAACCATTTTGCTTTTATGCATTTCTTTTTCTTGGGGATGGTCTTGCTGTCTCTCTCCTGTACGATGTCATGAACCTCCGTCCATAGTTCATCAGGCACTCTATCAGATCTAGTCCCTTAAATCTATTTCTCACTTCCACCTTATAATCATAAGGGATTTGACTTAGGTCATACATGAATGGTCTAGTGGTTTCCCCTACTTTCTTCAATTTAAGTCTGAATTTGGCAATAAGGAGTTCATGATCTGAGCCACAGTCAGCTCCTGGTCTTGTTTTTGCTGATTGTATAGAGCTTCTCCATATTTGGCTGCAAAGAATATAATCAATCTGACTTCAGTGTTGGCCATCTGGTGATGTCCATGTGTAGAGTCTTCTCTTCTGTTGTTGGAAGAGGGTGTTTGCTATGACCAGTGCATTCTCTGGGCAAAACTCTATTAGCCTTTGCCCTGCTTCATTCTGTACTCAAAGGCCAAGTTTGCTTGTTACTCCAGGTGTTTCTTGACTTCCTACTTTTATTATTGTAGCATAACCTCACTTATCCTGATTGGTATAACATTTACATCAGATTAGGAACAGTTGAGGAAAAAATTTGTTAGCCAGAATACAGATTTGAGGAAGTCACCCACAACGTGGTTCAGAGAGATAAATTAATTTAAAATATGAAAGAAATGTTATAAGATATATGACATGGGATATAAAATAAAAAAGATTTGAAATACACTTATTAGGATATACATCAGGAGAGAAAATATTCAAATGAATTTCCCAGGAACTGAGAATTTTTCAGAACTAAAGAAAGACATGAATCATTGCATTTAGAAAGTATAGAGACTCCCAAGCAAAAGAAAAACACATCAGAGATAAACTTTAGAATCCCAAGGACCAAATGAAGATCTTAAAAGTAACCAGAGAGAGAAGACAGATTATCTGCAAAGGAGTGACTATTCCCACAACCAATACCAACCAGTACCAGGAGACAATGAAGTAAAGTGTTGAAAGAGCTGAGAGAAAATAACTGTCAACCCAGAGATAATACTACCAACTAAACTGTCATGCAAGCTTAGGGGCTATGGAAAGACATTTTATGACAAAACTGAGAAATTTGACTTCTCACAGCCCATTACCAAAAGAAAAACTAAAGAATGCACTTAAGGAAAAATAAAATTGAGATCGAAAGAAGGTTGAATGCAAGAAGAGATGGTAATCAAACACATTTGTAAACATGTAAGTAAATCTAAACAAATAGCCACTGTGTAAACCAACAGTCACAATAATTTGAGATTACAAAAACAAAGTGAAATAAAAATATTGAAAAACAATATAATTTAAGATTTGAAGGCATGATTGTTTTAAGGACGGTTCAGGAAGAATAGAGATCTTGATTCATTTAAATCTAAAGTCAAATAACATGTTAAAAATTTAAGGGGGCACACTAAAGATTACAACTAAAATATATAAATTCCAAATCAATTTAGGGAGGGGTAGTTAGAATAAATTTGATTTATGAAGCAAGGTAATTAGAAAATACAAAATAAGGTGGTAGAAATATATCAATTGCAAGAAATATAAACAGCTTAGAACTGTTGTTTAATAGAAAACCTCAGATTAGATTAAGAAAGATGTGTTTAATTATGTGCTTTTCAAGAGAGACACCTAAAATACATGAATGTGAGAAATAGACAGCCATACAAACTGAAGCAAACTGAATTGAGCTGTCAAAAACCTTTCTCTACACATATTTGTATTTTCTAGTGGCAGTATTATCCATGTGTGGTGCTAAATATTTAACATAAATTTTATCACTTAATATATGTACTAAGCAGAAGAAAATCTGAGTATGCTGATTTCCTTTGTTCAAAATTATTTTGTAGATGACATATTAAAATTACTGTTGTTAAGTTTCCATTTTTTATTCACACCACACCTTCCTTGCTCATAATTTCCTTGACTGTACACCCCTTGAATGAGTAAGATGATCCAATAAACCCTGGTATTGCTGGGAGGAATCCTTACACACTCACCAGGGCATAATCCAGAGATGGTGCAGTGGTGTCAGGTGCAAGACCGAGACTTCTCATAGTGTCCAGAGGAGTTAGGATGAAGGTCCTGTCCCCTAGAAACCCCACTCTGCAGGTGACTGTCTCAAAGGGTCAAGTGTCAAAGTCAGTGACCTCGGCACCTAGGCCCTTGGGGCATCCCTTGAGGGTCAGTTCTGGTCCATAGAGACCTTGGCTCAGTTTCTGTGATCGGCTTCCTGCTGGAGCCTACTCCGAAAACTTACCTGGCTTTTCTTCTCTGTTTCCTCCTCCTGCAGAAGATGGAGTCCCTCGCACAGCGCGGTCCATGTCCCTCTCCCTGGGAAAGGTATGCATATTCAAGGAAAACTGGGGAGAGAAAGAAATTTCTACAGTCAACCAGGAAATCATTCATTCTTGGATACACAGGTGCCAGAGAACCTCTGGACAGAGTTTCTCATTCAGCTTCCCACACTTGTTAGCTCATCCTCCAACCTTCACTTGCTCTTGACTTCCCAGGCTGTACCATTTCTTTAATGAACATGAAATGATGCACACACTTTAGTATTGTCATAGATAGTTTTCCTATGCTAGTCAGGATTTCATACACTGTCAAATGACTAGGGGTCATTTTTGTTCCATTTCTTTAGATCTGATTAATTAAAATCAGAATTGGAACTTCCCTGGCAGCCCAGTGGTTGGGAAACTTCACCTTCCAATGCAGAAGGTGTGGGTTTGATCCCTGGTTCCCTCATAGCTCAGTTGGTAGAGAATCTACCTGCAATGCGGGAGACCTGAGTTTGATCCCCTGGAGAAGGGAAAGGCTACTCATTCCAGTATTCTGACCTGGAGAATTCCATGGACTGTATAGTCCATGGGGTCACAAAGAGTCGGACACGACTGAGCCACTTTCACTTTCACTTCTCAGGGAGCCAAGAACCCGCATGCCTCATGGCCAAAAAACCAAATCATGAAACTGAATCAATATTGTAACAAATTCGATGAAGACTTTAGAAATGATACATATAAAAAAAAATCTTTAAAAAATCAGAAGATGTTGAGAAATCACTCCTCAGTAATAAAAATATTTATTAATTTTGGCCACTCTCTCCACCTCAACCTCCACCACCATCATTACCCTAAAGCCAGAATATCCAATGAATACAGCATTAGGAATTAGTAGGCATTCCCAGGCCTTTCTGAACTTTGGGTGCTTCCTCTGTGACAGTGGATCCATTCTCTTTCCACAGAACATGCCCCGCCGGAGGGTCAGCGTTGCCGTGGTGCCCAAGTTTAATATCCTGAACCTGCCGGGCCAGTCACCCAGCTCATCCCCCATCCCCTCCTTACCAGCCCTGGTGAGTATCATGATGCTTGCCTCTCAGGCCTCAGGCTCACAACTGTGGAGGTGACCTGGATGGGGCAGCATCAAAGAAGTGGGGAAATTCACAGCACAGATTCTGTGCTATAGGCTATAGGCTGAGAAACCTCAGCATAGACCAGGCTCCATGTCTTGCACTGCCTAGAGAAGAAGACATAGTATCCTTGAGCAAGGTGCTGGCCACTCAGAGAGTGTTCCTTGCAAAGTGTATCTCTCTTCATGCTTAAACCAGAACCCTCCATTCCACAGTGGGTTTAAACAGCTGAAAGTTGCATTGTGGAGTAAGTGGTGCTGAGCTTTGAACCCTAGGTGCTCTGATTCCAGAGCCTGAGTTCTTCAACCCAGTGTTACCCTGCCTTGATTCATCACTGCACTGTTTACAACATTGAAAGATTGGACATAACCAGAATTGCCACTAATAAGAAATCTATTTAATTAAATTATGAATAGCCCAATAAGGAGTTTCTATGTGGTTGCTAAGTATAATGACTAAAATGTAAATTTTTATTTATTGGCATGAAGAAAGTCCATAATTTATTACAAACAAAAAGCAAAACCCCAGTATTTACAGTGTAGCTCTGTTTTGTAGTTTTAAAAAAGTGTTTTTCTATCTATGTGTAGACATAGAATATTCTGAAAGAATATATATGGAACTACAAATAATAGGTATTTCCAGGCAGTGGTAAAAACCCAGGCAATTTTAATTTTTTGATCCCTTTTTATATTTCTATAGTAAAACTCTATTACTTATAATTAGAAAAAAATGCATTTCAATTTTTTTTTAAACAAAGACTGTTCCTATAAACAGTTCCTATAAACTGTTCCCAGAACTTTGTGAATCTGGTTAATCCTATTTAAAACTCTTTAAATTATTTCTCTAGTTGTTTCTGTATGCCCTGTTCATGATCAGCACTGTTCTACAAAGAGCCAATCTGACTGTATAAGCAAGGAAAAGCTTTACTATACTAGTAATAGGTGGCAATAACTCTAATATTTCTTTCACTTCTTCTGACCTTGAGCATTTCAATCATCCATGAAATCAATACAAACTCCCAAATCACTCACTAAAATAAAGCAATTTGAAAAAAATTTTTGAAAAGGAGCTTCAGGCGTACTAGTTAGTATGTTTTAATGGAGACTATTTCCCAAACTATACTAAATGTACAATGTGGTTTCCAAATATACATTCCTTTAGACTAGGGGTTGGCAATCAGGGCTGTCCATTAAAATCACACAGGATACTTCTAGAACATTCAATGCCTAGGCCCTACCCCAGGATTCAGAGACCGGTCAGCCCTGGCTTCTTCTTTCCTAGCTCATCCTCAGTTCAATGTCTCCTGTTTTCCATTTAGTCAGAATCATCCAATGGGAAAGGCAACCCACCTGTCACCTCAGCACTGCCTGCACTTTTGGAAAAGTAAGTATGTCCATTTTCTTCTTAACTTTGAGGATCTCGGAGGAAAAGTTCTCCAACCCACCTTCCTCCCATCCTCACTCGCAAAATGCAATGGGAGGCAAATTAAGTTCTAGGGGGAAATGAATGGTACTCTGAGACCCACAAAGATTTCAGACCCAGTTTGCAAAATTCCTGGACAAGGAAGATGCTGGAGATGAGTCTAAGTGTGTCTCAATCCTAGAAGAGCCCAGAGGGGACAGAAGCCTTCTTTATTCATTAGGATCCTTTGAGTTACAGATACAAGAAAGCCCCAAATCAAAGGTGTTTAAATAGTAGGTGAGGCTTTTCTGGTATGGCAGGGCCCCAGCTCAGCCTCTATAGTTTCCTTTTCTCTGCCCAGTTTGCATGTTGACTTCATCAGCAGATTTGTGGTAAATGGCTAATGCCAGGTGTTTCATCCAGATATGACAACATCTTGAGGGAGAAGGGGCCATCTTGTCCCATGTTTGTTAGGAACCAGTCTTTCAGTCTTCCTTTTTATCTTGTTAGCCGATTTGGAACATGGTCCCTTTCTAAACCAATCACAGGCAATGAGATTGTCATCATAGTTTTAATCTATACCCTGGAGATGGGAAGAGAAGATCAGCTTCCCATGGAGCAAATGGCTCTATGAAGAAGAGTAAATTCCCAGGCAAAATCATGTTGCTGTTAGGAAATAGGAGGAAGAGTGAATAATGGGTTGGCAACAAACAGTTTCTGCTATATGTAACTTTTCTAGGCATCTATGCTATTTGCAGTTCTTTTCATCCTTAGCTGAAGCAAGGCAGGCTATTTCTACATACTCAGAGAGGTTTATAACTTGCTTTTCCAATTCTTTCACTTGCTTGCTGGAAACATCTGGATCACAGCTGCCACCTCTCAGAACTTTCCCCTTGTGTCTTTCTTCATTTGGTAGAACATACACCTCTATTCTTCCTTCTTCCTTGCCTTGAGACAGCTTTAGTACTTCATTTTTCATTGCTGTTAGAATAGTTTTGCTTGACCTGGCAAGGAAGGTCTGTGTCGTGTGCCTTTTTTTAGTACAGGCAAGCTCCCAGCTCCCCACCCCAGACTCAGCCTGTTTTCCTCACTTCTCAGTATACGCAGCCACCAATCTATCACTCAGTGATTCATTCTCTACCCATTAATCTTGACGTTGGCTGGGCAGTTTTTCACCTTGCCACCTTACCTCGAGAAAGCTTACAGATCCTTCATGTTGAGTAGGGTGTTTTGCTTGTTTCTTTGTTTTTTTGATCACTGCAGTGACAGTATAAAGGGCTGACAGACTCACAACCGTGTGGAGGTAATGGAGCCTACAGAATCTTGCCAAGTCCCTAGAGCCATAGTGTCCAGTCCATGGTCTCTGAATCTCTCCAGAAACGGTCATCTGATGCCCTGAGTGAGAAGCATGCTAAAATTCTCCCTCGAAGTCCCACCTTAGGACACACCAACCCCTTTTCCAAGAAGGCCCTAACGAGGCTCCATTCTCAACCCTCAACCTGTAGAGCCAGTCAAGGCAGAAGATCTATATCCCCTTTCTCCCCAGCAGACTTTTAGGATGGGGCAGGGCCTGTACTCTGTAGAACGAATGCTCAGGCCAGCTGAGAGCTTCCATCTGAGGCAGCAGAGATCATCAAGGATCTGAACTGTCCTTAAGTAGGAGAAAATGAGGTACAAAACTGGGGACAGTAGGCGGCACCCTGAATCAGGAGTGGCAATGAATGAGGATCAATGGCAGCAGCACCATTCCAAGGGTATAGAACCAGGAGAGACAGGGACAGAGTGAGGACTGAACCTAGTCGAGCAAGAAGCCCTGAAAAAGCAACTGTGTGCTGCTCATTCTTATGGGCTATTCAAAAAGACCACTGTGATACATTACCCATGCTATGGTTGACTTGCCTGTTGGGAATACGTCCAGTCTATAAAGATGACTGCTAAAAGGGGAGGGGCTATTTAAAGGAGGAGGGATTCAGATTAGCAACAACTCTCTGCTCTGGATTTCTTTCTTTTTTTTCTCTTTTCTTTCCCACTCTGAATTTCTAAAAGATGCTAAGTAATTTTGATCTAAATTTATGGAACTGGAAATATCTAATAGATTGCCAAGAGATTGGCAATGAGTCAATCTGTGAGTGAAAATGAATTCATAATTTCCATTCTAACAGAAATACAGTTGTTTATAACTGCCTTTTCCATACTGTTAAAGAGAAACAATGCATTATCAGTTAATATGTATTGCTATCTAGATTGTTGTATTTAAATGATCTCACATTTCCCTAAGCATACAATGATTGAGCAGGAAGGGAATTGGCTAGGCACAAGAAAGATGGTGAGAAGATCATATTTCCTGTGGATAGTTCACAAGCAAATATCTGATCACAGACTGCACTCCCAATAATAACTTGAAAGAATTCTGAGCCTTGTTCTTCCAGATGACTTCATAGAAACCTGTTCTTCACTCAACAAGGGTCTAGGAACCTGTAGACTTAGGAAGAATAGAGTGATATTTAAAATTAGTATTAAAGATTAAAATAGAATAAGACTCAAGAACAGTTTTATAACTTGAAAAGGCTATTTATTCATACTTTCATTTCTTCACCAATTAATGACCAAAACCCAGGCACCTGGAATGCACTCAAGGAGCTCACAGGATAATGGGAAAGACAGATGGAAAATAGCCTATTGCAATATAGTGTGATGAGTGATATCAGAAGGAAGAACAGGTTATAAGGAAACAACACACAAGAAAATGAGCACATCACCCAGTTTTGGTAATGGGGGTTGCTTAGAAAACATTTCCTCTAGGAATTTATGTTAGAAGTGAAACCTGAAGATTATAATAGTTAACCAGGTAACTGGGAGGTTAATAACATTCCAGTCACTAAGGCAATAAAGTATGGAGTAATCAAGGAATAATATTGAAGATAATGAGAATTACTCTTATTATTTACTGAATGCTTACTTTATGCCAAGTTCTGTTCTAATTGCTTTACATTAATGATCTCCTTTAATCCTTATAATACCATGAGGAAGGTATACTATTAATATCTTTGTCTTGTAGATGAGGAAACTGAAACTCAGAGAAACCATCACATACCTGAGGATACACAGCTAGTAGATAATAGATCTCATGTGCTTAACCTCTTAATAGACACTCCAACTGGAAAAATGGGAAGAAATTCGGTGTGATATGCAAGAAGGGAGTGGATTTAAGGGCTATTTTTGAAAAAGCTCCTGTGAGCTATTGTGAAAGAACTTTGTGACTGGGCGTAGAGTGGAGGGCGTAGTGGGTGGGAGTGCAAAGTGCACACAGGGCCATTCACTGAAGGATCAGTACCATCATAAATGCGGACGGTGCACAGGGCTGGCTTCATAAAAGGGGCCATTATATTGCGATAGCACAGAGCAATTCTCTCTTTAATCTGTAAAATAACCATTTTCTACATTTTTAAAGCAGTCGAGATAATTGCTTAAAGGTTTTATATGACATTAAATATATACAGTTAAACAGTTCCCCTTTGCTGATAGTGTTCCGGAATGGATTAGCCCTCAATCAACCTATTAGTGAACTCCAGGAACCTGGGACTGAGTAACCAAGAATAAGGAAGTTCTTGTAGCCAAGGTCCCTCAGGCTGGACTTGTCTGAGGGAACCTTGGTAATGGGGGTGGCTTACAGACATAGCTGAGTCCGAGAAGGTAAAATCTGACCATGGGAAAGGACTGGAGTCACTTTCAAATACTGTTGACCACGTGGGAAAAATAGAATCTAATATATCTGCAGGTCAAACAACACATTTTGACTAAATATCTCTTCACGTTACTGAGAGCTAAGCACAATGGCAAACATTTTTGACCCAGTGGACAAGAGAGAACAATGAGCCTCATTCTAATCAGTCATCTCAGGAAGAAAGCACACAAGATTATGAACTGGGAACAGATGCCAAGATCCATGAGTGTCTGACCCAGAAATCTCTAGGTGGGCACAGGCTGTGCTCAGCTCCAAGTTTACAACCACGCGTAGGGATTCCTTCGGCTCAGTCCAAACACTGAGTTCTCAGGAAAGAGTCATTTACATAGAGGACCTGCCCATTTGGTAAGATTAACTGGCAGGGGATGAGCCACAGTGAAGGCAACACAGCTCAGCAAACACTTAAAGGCATTTCCCATGAGCTAAGCATCATTCAAACGAAACAGTCTTTCTCTGCAATCACAGTCATACAGAAGGAAGAGCATGCGTATAGAAGTGCCATAGCTCTGAGTTATGCTGTAAAAGAGGTTTCCTGAGGGTATAAAGGGAGAGAGAGATCAAATTTAACCAGAAGGTATGAGAGAGAGGAAAGCATTAGCAAGAGTTCCGCAAAGGAAAATATATTTGAGCAAAGCCTTTGAAGTGCACGGGGAGAAGATTCCAGATAGTTGGAGAAGATATTTAAGGAACTATAAGCTCAGTCTAGGGGCTTCCCTGGTAGCTCAGACGGTAAAAAAATCTGTCTGCAGTAAAAGAAACCTGGGTTCGATCCCTGAGTCAAGAAGAACCCCTGGAGAAATGAATGGCTACCCACTCCAGTATTCTTGCATGGAGAATTCTACGGACAGAGGAGCCTAGTGGGCTACAGTCCATAGGTTTGCAAAGAGTCAGATACAAATAAGCAACTACCACACACACAGGCTCAGTCTAGGGGTCAGGAAATAACTGCAAACATTTTACCCCCTACCATATTTTGTAAGGATTTCACTCGTAGCTCAGTCAGTAAAGAATCTACCTGCAATGCAGAGACCCGGGTTCGATTCCTGGGTCAGGAAGATCCCCTGGAGAAGGAAATGGCAACCCACTCCAGTATTCTTGCCTGGAGAATCCCATGGACAGAGGAGCCTGGCCGACTACAGTCCATGGTGTCGCAAGAGTCAGACACGACTTAACCGACTAAACCACCACCGCCACATTTTGTAAAAGAATGGCTTTCCCTGCCCTTGGCTGTAGCTCTGTTTTTCTGCTCTTTTTCCAATCGTTTGGAAAAATAAGAAACTGTACATTAGGCAGAGGTCACATAGAAGGGAGTGGATAATGTGATTTTAAAAAGGAGAAATGTTATGAATAGCTGATATTTTTAGAGTGTTCTTTCTTGTTAACAATGGGTTTTGGTTTCCAACGTGATCAAATGTAAATTTTACAAGCCCTGAAGGAAACTAAGACAAGGAAACTGATGCCGAGAATGAGGAGACTCACTCATGAAGCCTGGCTGCGAGGTCGGGGAGGGTAGCAGCTGTGAGCTTCAGAGTCCTGGCTGCAAAGCCCTAGTCACTGTTCGGGCTTGTTTGTGGTCTCCGCCATGACAAGACTCCCACTGGAATTCCAGGCCCTAGGTGAGCTGCAGGATCCATAGAGAAGGCACGGCCATCAGGATATTTCCTTTCAACTAATGATTTCATACCTCAAATGGACTCCTGGCACCATCAGTTATCCTACTTTAATTGAACACATTTGTCCCCCTTACCTCTACCTCATGATGCTTATGCCTTCTCTTCCCTCCTCAAGATTGCCTAGCCTCCCTACTTCTCACTTTTAGTAGATGACCTTGTTTTTCCATTTTATAGAGAAAATTTGAGCTCTTGGATGAGAAGATTCCTCTCATCTTCCTTTTCCAGATTCCCAACCCACCATCTCCATCGCCTTCCTGCCTTTGTTATGACTAAGGAGAAGTTTCTCTACCTTTCTAAGGTCTGTCCCTATTTTCCTTTTCAACGGATTTATTTCTTTGGTCCTCCATTTTCTCTTGTCCCCTCTACTGAACCATTTCTATCCACATCCAAATGTGCTTTTGTCCTTTGACCCACTTCTTCAGCTACACCGTCCCCCTACTTCCTGTCCTTGTCAGTTTCCTGTGTCTATGTCTTCACCTTCCTCACCTCCCAGTCTTCACTGAGCCCTTTCCAATCTGTCTTTGGCTCCTACTGTGTCACCAGAGCTCTTCCTGACCTCCATGGCATCCAATCTAAGAGTCACTTTTCCTATACACATCTGAGTCAGATTCTCAGAAGTGTGTGTGTGTGAGAGACAATGCTCCCTCCTTGACATGCTTTCCATGTTCGGGGCGGGCGGGGGAAGAGGGTCCCGTTGCTCGCCACTTACAAAATCAATAAAGTGGTAGAAAGGAAAATGCCTTTCATCAGAATGCTGGTAGTCTGTGAAGATGGTGGACTCACTGCCCCCCCAAACCACCTCCGAAGATCCTGCATGGCCAGGAAACCTTTAAAGGGAAGGAGGGAAGTCATCTCAGTTAATCATTGGGATGGGGGTCGGAGTGGTCACTATCCCCCCACTGCATGTAGTCTCATTGACTCTAGATGTTATATTGTTCACACAGTTTGGTCACATGGTTTGTTTGGGAAATGACTGAAGGGGGAGCTAGGGAAGAGATCTGGTCATCTGTTACTTATTCTTCATTTCTACCTCTTTGATCTATAGGAGGAACCAAAAAGTTAGGCAAGTTGTGCTTGAGCCAGAGATAAGTAGAGCATGGTGGTGCCTGGTTTAAAAATTAGTTACACAGACTTTCTTGACAGACCAGTAGTTAAGACTCTGAGCTTCCAACACAGGGTGGGGTGGGGTGAGGTGGGGTAGGTTGATTCCTGGTCAAGGAACTAAGATCCCATATGCTGTGTGGCATGAATAAATGAATGAATGGTTAGTTACAATATAGCTTTGCTAAAGCGACAAGAAAAGGGGCTTCCTGCTGAAGGAGGTTTCCCACAAAGAGCTGCTTGCACTTTCTCAGCTCCCAGGACTCCACACTCTCCGGTTCTCCTCTTACCTCTCTGGCTGCTACTTCTCTACCTGAGCTAAGGGTGGACATGCATGTGGCTTGGTCCTGGGTCGTCTCATCTTTCCTCATACTTGTCCCTAGACATTCTTTTCCATTCCTCTGGCATTAAGTACCAGCTATCTTCTGAATATCTCCAGTCTAGACCTCTCCTCTTACACACTATGGTACATACAACTACCAACTTGACATCTCCACCTAGATACCTCACAGGCATCAGAAATATGTCTTGTCCAGAAGTTAACTCTTACTTCATTGCCTCTCTTCAGTCCCTCAAACTTCACATCTTTTATATCTCAAGGTCTTCACACATCTGCATCCTCTACCTGGGATGATCTTCCCTCTGCCACAGACATGACTGGCTTCTCATCTTTCAAGTCTGTTATTCCATCTCTGAGAGTCCTTTTCTAGCCACTCAATCTAAGCAGATTCTTCCCTTGTTATTTTCTGTCATTGCCCAGAGTTTGTTTCTCTCCTAAAAGTCATCACAATTTGTAATTAATTTTATTTATTTTTGTGTGTGTGTGACTTTTTTGGGCATTTTCTCCTGCTGTTCTCCTTGTTGGCTAAGACTTTTTCTTTTGTTTTCTAATGTCTCCCCTGCACATTACAAGGTGCCTGTGACTTAATCCTGGGTAGATATTTAAATGAATGAAGCAGAAAATGGACTGCAGGGATGGGATGACTCTGAACATTTGGTCCACCCCCATCTTCTTCCTCTTAGTGCCCTGGAGCTCCCAATAGCTGTCTGTCTACTCACAACATCTCCTGGAATAAGAATGAAAGTGGATTTGAGAGCAGGAGGGAAAAGGGGTGCTGGTACAGTACTGGATGTTTGGGGGTCTAGGGAGGATTCATGGACCAGGGCCTTTAAAAAAAAATCTTATCTCAAGATAGAAAGATTGAAATAGATTCAACCTAAATGAGCTTCCTCACTTCTGGCCAGGAACAGGCCAAAGACATGGTTTGGTTTTCAGATGCCCTATCTGTCCCTGAAAGGATGTCCTGTGCTTGCCTTCTCACTAGTGGAAAGACGAATGGGGACCCAGATTGTGAAGCCTCTGCTTCTGTGCCGACTCCAAGCTGCCTGGAGGGGATCAGCCAGGAGGCTAAGGCCAGGATGGAGGAAGAAGCCTACAACAAGGGGTGAGTCAGCTGTCAGCCGCCCTGAGGCCACCTGGCACGTCTCGCAGATACCTTCCCACAGACCTTTCCTGTTTCTTAAAGGATTTAGGGAAGCAACTCATGGCCCTAGGACCTCCTTGCCTGAGTAAGGAGTTATATAGGAAAGAGCAGTACTGTTCCACAGGAAAGACAGGAGGAAATGGGGCAAGAGGGTGTGGTTAGATAATAACCAGACTGCCCTCTTTTTAGGCATAAAGCCACCAGAATGATCTGGAAGTCAAAGGCTCTGGGTGGGTTCCTCTTGGCGGTGCCTGAGGCTTCCTGACACATGCCCAGCGCAGTCACGCCGCTGCCAAGCCCGCTGTCCTGGAGCAGCTGCAGCCGCACTTCCTAGAACTGCCCCAGTCGTCCCTTCTTCTTGTCACAGGAGTCCCCTCAACTTCTAGCCACTCCCTTCTCCAGTTGAGCTTCAATAGCACCTTTGGTCTGTTGTCAGTCACTGACGGGACAGAATACTGAGCAGGGCCCCAGCCCAGCCAGGTAAAGAATTACCTCTGACCAGGCGCTGCATCCAGAGCATCTTGCCCTGTAGCCCCTGAGGGAGAGGCAGCCTCTCTCTGACATGGAACCTGTGGGCTTTGGTGTGGTGGCACCTGCACCATAGTGGGGTTTGCCCCAGCCCAAATTTGCTGGCCTTAAACACTCGGTTGTTAGATGAGCAAAAAGTATGTTCAGGGTAATATTAATCCTGGGAGAAGGAAGTCAGAAGATTTCTCTCGAAAAGGCTGTCTTTTCACCCATACCTGTCCTCTGTACTTAGAATGGAGGAGAGTGAATGCTTCCATTGGCTTTGTGACCATTTACTGAGAACTTGTGTGCATTTCACTTCTGCAAAGCTTCCCAACAGGCCTGTGTATGAGCCCCACCTTCCCGAGGCCAAGCTATACTCTTGTCACTTTCTCAAAATGTTCCACCACCTGTGCAATGGGTGCCAGCCCCTCCTTTTCACAGGGGAGTAGCCAAGGCTCCACGGCCACACAGAGAGCAGATGCAGTCCTTAGCCCTCCCAGATGGTTTGTTGGAGACGAATCTAGCCAGGAGACTGCACCCACATTTTTTCCCTATCTGTTTTGTCACACTTTCACATAAACAGGAAGGAGGACTGGGGGTGAAGGGAAATCGTCCTGATGTGAGCCACCGTGGGATGTGGTGGCTTTTCCCTATTGTGTGGAGCCACAGGAAGTGAGAGCACAATCACTGCAAGTGCTCAGTGCCCCTCCTCTAGCAACTCGGGAAAGGATGCTCTGCATCTGCTGGCCTTTCCAGACTCAGTTGTTCATTGTGGCCTTCCAGATACCAGGAAGGTCTAAAGAAAACGAAGGAGCTTCAAGACCTGAAGGAGGAGGAAGAAGAACAGAAGAGTGAGATCCCCGAGGAGCCGGAAGAGGCAGAAGAAACTGAGGAAGAGGAAAAGGAGCAGAGAAGCAGGTTGGAGCCCTCACAGTTGCTAAAATGGGTCTCAGTTCCCTTCATTGCACAATGTCCCTAGAGGGGCCAGTCCAAGGCAGTCTAGGGCCTAAGTGAGCAGCCAACAGAAACTGAGAGGGAACTCATGTTGGAGGAGGAGGCAGAGGGAATCCCAAAGAGTCCAAGTAGTCAACAAGGGGGTGTTGGCAAGGGTTTAGGGGTCAGTGGTGGCCAAGGGTGGGGTCAGGAGTTCCTAAGAGCTGAGAAAATGCAAGGGACCACAGTTAACTTACTGCCCAGCCATCCCCATGAGAGATCCAAGGTCAAGGGGGTTGGTCTGAAGCCTGAGAGGAGGATGGGGGTGGAAAGAACACATGGAGATATGATATGTGGCAAACATGAGTCTCCAAAAGGTTCCTTCCATAGTGACCACACAAATTTCGTCATCTGGACATTGTTTTTACTTTGGATTGGAAATACTCAGATTTTTCTTTTTTAATATACTTTATATTTTAAGTGCATTTTCCACAAAATCATGAAAAAATCTATGTAACATAAAGGTAATGTAGATCCAGCATCTTCCCCTACCTGTGCCCTATGGATCTAGTGACAAATTGACACCCTGGATTTTAATGGAGGACCCCAATTTTGTATATCTGGTCCTATTATCTCTATTGGAGAAGGAAATGGCAACCCACTCCAGTTCTTGCCTGGAGAATCCCAGGGACGGGGGAGCCTGGTGGGCTGCCGTCTATAGGGTCGCACAGAGTCGGACATGACTGAAGCGACTTAGCAGCAGCAGCAGCATTATCTCTACTAGCACATTTAAACTAGAAGTCTTGAGTTTTGGATTTTTAAAATGTAGTTACGGCTAACTTGGAACACTTCACCAAAATTACTGCTTTTAGCCTCCCAGGTTACCTTCAGTCCAGGATGATTTTAGTTAAAAATGATCAATTAATCTAATCAGCTGCTTCATTTGGGATGGGGTATGTTGTCTGTGTCTCATTACTAGCAGACTCTGGAAATCATATGCATGCCATATCATGTAATAAAATGCAGATTCAAAGTGAGATGGATATGCTTCAAAGCATATAAGAACAAGCAGCAGAGCCCAGTTGGAAGATTCAACCGGAGTAAGAGGCATTAGCCTGCAGGAGTCAACTCCAGTGTTCATGGGAAGAGAAAGTGTTTCACAGTTGGAAACAAACCTGTGCTAGAGTGCACTACCTCTTCTAGGGAGAGAAGCCCAGTGTTCACAGTCAAAGCACAGTCCCTGCTCTGAGCGACTGGGTCCTGTCTTTCTCGGTCTTCTGTCCCTCCTGGGGGTCCTCTGCTCTCTTTTTGTGAGCCACCACACTGTCTCCTCTCCTTTAATGCAGTCAAGCCCAGGCCTGACAACAGCCCTTTCTTTGGCTCCCTTCAAAACAAAAGACAGGCTGGGACTTCTAACCCTTCCAAACACCAAGAAAAAACAAAAGGAACAGAACACAGAGAGTACATGGACTATAAACAAATTGGCTTACAAAGTACAGAGCTGGAAACCTTATCTAGCTGGTTTGATCTTGGGTCATTGGCGGCTCCCTCCTAATTTGTGAAATCCCAGCAGAAGAGAGGCTGTGCCCAGCTCTCCTCCTGTCTAGCTCTTGGTCAGCAGTGCACGGCAATGGCTGCCCTTCACATCCATCGTCCAAGAGGGTTCTCTTGGTCCTGCTGATCCTGAAAGGCCTTGTTCTCGCTCCCAACCCCTGCTCCCTCTCAGATTCACTTTCTGATCTTAAGAACATGCCTGGACCTCAGGGAATGGATACCAGGCAGCAGCACACCCTCAGAAGGGTCCTTGGCACATGGTGCATCTTCACCTGTTAAGGTTCAGCAGTGCGGCATCATCTTCTCCATAACGACTGACACTGCTATCAGAGAAGCTGCCCACTCAGAGTCACAGGATCCCTTCCTCACCCATCACCCAATCCAGACCAATCCTGAGAGCCATTGTCTTGAATGCCAGACAATCCATTCATCCTCAAGTCCCTAACACACACAGTTGCCTGCAGGCACCTCTACTCAAGCACAACTCCCACCACGAAATGTTGGCATCTCACTAACAAGCAGGGTCTGAAGTTGTGAAAGGTTCTATGTCCTATTTAGTGCATTTTAAAAACACTGGGATCACCCCAGCAGCCAATCCTTTATTTAAGACATTCAACCTCAAACGCCAGAGTCTTTTTGTCTGAATCTCTCCTCTATTATAATAATATAATCTGTTCTCAATATTACTTTCTGGAGGATCAGCTTCAATGAACTTTGGGTGAATCAACCCAATATCTTAACTATATTAAAACAGAGAACACAGGTCTTCTAACATTCGTGTAATACACTGAATGAATGAGACTCTTAAGATGCAACAGAAAACTGTTGTCTTGGCTCCCAGTGTCTCTTCAAAACTGCTCCATGGGGTGAAGATGATATTAGGCAGACTCCTTTACTTTTCCAATAACTCTCAGAAAATAGAAGTCCTCTGGTCAACTTTAAGTCCCAAGAATAACCTCATTTCAGTCATTTAAATGGCTAGATCCCTGAAATAGTCAAAATCCTGAACTTAAAAAGTTCAACCTTCTATCCATCCCTTCCTGCCTCCAGTCAGCTTGTCTCTGCTTCAGGAAGGAAGCGTATAGTGAGGACAGAGTTGACTTCTTGCTCTCTGTCACTCTTGCCCTCCACCGAGCTTAGCTAATGCAGCGCCTGACCTCTCCGGGGCTGGGAAAGGGGACGGAGATTAAGAGTAGGAAAGGTATTATTTCACTGGTCTTATTGTGAGCGGGCTCCAGGCCTAAGCAGGGATTTAAGGCTGATTTTTTTTATTTTTTTATTTTTACTAATTTATTTGGTGTGCCAGGTCTTAGTTGTGGCTTGTGGGATCTATTTCCCTGACCAGCAATTGAACCCGGGCCCCCTGCATTGGGAGCTCGGGGTCTTAGCCACTGGACGAGGGAAGTCCCCTGACCTTCTGATTTTGTTCAGTGTGGTGTTTTATGGAACCTTCAGAGAACACCACACACACACCATTACTGAGGATCTCTCAAGAGCAGTTCCCTTTGTGAGGTCAAATGCGGCTCTTCTGGCTGGCCACTGATAATCTCTCTCCCAGTCCTTGGGCAGCTGGAAGTGTACCTTCTGTGCTCAGCCTCTGGGTAGTGTTTCCAGGTCTATGACATCCTATGCCAGCTTTCCTTCTCCTGTCTATACCCTGTTGAAGTGAAATACGCATCTCTGGCCCACTAGGGGTGGGAGGATGGTTCTCGCTCTCATGGCCCCCTGTTCGGATGGCATCAAGTAGTTCAGCAAGATTCTCATTCTTCAGATCCCTCAGGTGGGAGTCACACACCAGTCCACTCACCATGTGCCCAAACTGCAGTGTATTGAGCTCCCCACGCAGCATCTCCTAGCCCGGGTGAGGGGGGAGCAACGTCACCCCTCCTGATAGAGGAGTAGGTAGACCTCAGAACAATCAAAAATTGATTTCCAAAGGAATTCTATTTCTAATCAATAATTCTATTTCTAACCAATAATTCTATTTCTAACCATTTTTATAGACTTTAAATGGGTAACCAGCTGAGGGTCACGAAGCCTATCTTGCCCTCCTCCTTCCCAATCCCTCTAAAGGTTGGAGTGAGAGTGGGATTCTTCTAGCTCCAGCAGCTTGTTTTGGGGCCCAGAGAAATACAGCCCAAAAGAAAGACTGTGCCATAGCATCCAACTGTATCTTAATAGATATTAAGGAATAAAAATGGTGCCAAAAGAAAATAAGCTTCCATTTCCAAATTCTCTCTCCCCTACAGTTATGAAAGTAGCCAATAATTTTCACCTTGGCTCATGTGCTCACTGTTTTGCTTTGCTTAACTGCTTCTGAAACAATTATCAGTGGTTTCCCAGGTGGAAAAGAAATCAACCAATGATTTAGCATCCAAGGCAGGTACCCTTTGTACAGAGGGTATTTGTTTAATCTTTCTACCCATCGTAAGGCATCTAGAGCTGTCTACTTCTCAGCAAGTGGCCTGCATATTGCAGGGTCTATGTGAACCTCAAAATCTGGAGAAGGCCCTCCTGTCACTTCTCACCTCCTCCATTTAGTGATGCTCAGTATTCTCAGTTTTAGATAGACAGATCGATTGATCTGGAATTAGAAACAGGAAGAAATTCCAGCGTAATGAATGTGTCCAAGGCTTCTCCAGAAAGCTTTAAGAATGGACTCTTCCAAGTGGGCCACCTGACCAAATGTCTGTTCACTTCAGTCGCTCAGTCGTGTCCAACTCTTTGCGATCCCATAGACTGCAGTATACCAGGTTTCCCTGTCCATCACCAATTCCCAGAGCTTACTCAAACTCAGGTCCGTTGAGTCGGTGATGCCATCCAACCATCTTTTCACTGGGCCACAAAAAAAGAGTGGAAAAGTTGAAAGGTGGTCAGGAAGAGAAGAAGAAGGAAAGGAGGGGGGAAAGAAAGTGAAAGTGAAGTCGCTCAGTCGTGTCCGACTCTTTCCGACCCAATGGACTGTAGCCTACCAGGCTCCTCTGTCCAGTACTCCTCCAGGCAAGAGTACTGGAGTGGGCTGCCATTTCCTTCTCCAGGGGATCTTCTCAACCCAGGGACCGAACCTGGGTTTCCTGCATTGCAGGCAGACATTTTACCGTCTGAGCCACCTGGAAAGCCAAGGGTGCAGGGGGGGACACAGGCAAAAAGTAGAGGTGAGGGGATGAATGGCAAAGAGAGAAGAGAGAAAGTTGAGAAGGGAAAGAAGTGTGGAGCGACCAGAGAAAGTGGAGGAAGAGATATTTGGGAAGGAAGATTTATTTTAAATTTATATATATATATATATATATTTAATTGAAGGATAATTGCGTTACAGAATTTTGTTGCTTTCTGTCAAACCTCAGCATGAATCAGCCATAAGTATACATATATCCCCTCCCTTTTGAACCTCCCCCCATCTCCCTCCCCATCCCACCCCTCGAGGTTGATACAGAGCCCCCATTTGAGTTTCCTGAATCCTACAGCGAATTCCTGTTGGCTGTCTATTTTACTGGGAAGGAAGATTACTAGGACTGAGAAAATACTTGAATAAGTCACCCTGAGGTTGCCAGAGGCTAGGCGTTCTCTGGAAGCCCCTGGGATGGTTTGAAGTGAGTTCTTGAGGTTACTGGTTCCATGTCGTTGATTACTCAACATCAAGAATCTTCTAGGAGTTTATCACAGCCCTTCCACTCTGGACATGGTCATATGTGTAACTGAGCACAACAAATTATGCATCTGAACATGGAGGCAGGGAACAGGTTATAACTTGGAGCTGATCACTATATTAGTGACACTAAGTACAGAAAAGATGCTGGGCCTGCATGGATGCATGGGAGTCTGGGTCAGCCAACCTGGATCTTGGGCCTTGGGGAAGTTCAGATGTCAATGACCATCTCATGAATAGACGAGGGCATGTGTGAAAGGCTGAATGATCACACAAACAGTCACTAGCCCAGTCACTCCTAATATAAAGGTTATGGACTGTTAGCATCAGAATCACCTGGGAAAATGTTTTAAACTGTAGACTCTTAGACCATATCTTTGAAGATTCTTAGTCTGTAGTCCTGGGGTATTTTAAATAATTACTGCTAAGCAACCCTGCACAGCTGAGTTGGAGAACCACGGCTCAAGACAACATGGAAAGTGTTCCAGATGGAAGTATGGGTTGGGGCATCTTATATGTGTCCAATATACTAAACCCTCCACCTATTTTTTTCATTTGACAGCAAACTTGAAGAATTGGTTCATTTCTTACAAGTCATGTATCCCAAACTGTGTCAGCATTGGCAAGTCATCTGGATGATGGCCGCAGCGATGCTGGTCTTGACTGTCGTGCTGGGGCTCTACGGTTCCCATAACTCTTGCGTAGAGCAGGCCGACGGGTCCGTTGGGAAATCCACGTGCTCGGCAGCCCAGCGGGACTCTTGGTGGAGCTCAGGACTCCAGCACGAGCAGCCTACAGAGCAGTAGAAGACCCGACGCTCAGTCAGCGCCCTGCCCCAGCACACAGCCTGCTGCCCTTTCCTCAAGCATGATGCGTCGGGCCCGGGCCTGGGCATGCCACTGCTGCCGTCAGGGGAATGAGCAGGGGTTCTTTCACACTTGGCGCCCCTGTGGGAGCTATTCACACACAATAGCTGATGTTCCTGGAGGATCAACAAAAAGCATCAGTGGACAAAGAAGCAGCCATCACCAGGACTTGAAGAGAAGGGAAGGTGGCTGCGCCAGTTCAGATGACTGGGGAGAAACAAAATACCTTCCTCACAGGCGAACGTGAAAAGCCCACTCTCCTTGGTTTTCCTCTCTACACCCCATCGGAAATTAGGAACGATTGTGCCTAAGGGCTAACTCTGCCCTGAGGATCAGACCTGGAATTTGGAATAGCAACATGAGTATCTTCCCATTTCACATCTCATTCTTACTGACTCTCCTTCAGCCTCCCAGCCTCCCCATGGCAATCAGAGTTTCTCTTTACAGAAGACGGAAAGGTTTCTCACAAAAATATTTAGGCTGATTTTAGCTCAGTGCTTGAAATGAAATGGGAAGATGTAAATTAATACATATGCCTCTGTACACATACAATACACACACACACACACAGCTCACACATGCATGAAGTCAACTATCCTCCAAATGTGTGCTCTGGGTGTGTGTTGGGCAGAAAGCCAACCCACAGATTTTCACTATGTGTGGGGCAGTCACCAGGCACTTCCCTGTTCAGTGAGCTCTCCACGTGGATTTACGATGTTTGAGAAACACTGAAAACTCATGACTTGCGTGGTGAACTTGCTGGTCTCCATTTCCAGTGTTAATTCTAAGCTGCTATACAGCGTGGTGGGGGCTTCCCGGGTGACTCAGGGGTAAAGAACCCACCTGCCAATGCAGGAGACACAGGTTCGATCCCTGGGTTGGGAAGATCCCCTGGAGGAGGAAATGGCAACCCACTCCAGTATTCTTGCCTGGACAATTCCATGGACAAAGGAGCCTCGCAGGCTATAGTCCATGGGGTCACAGACAGTCAGACACGACTGAGCACACATGCATGCTTACCGCATGGTCTATCCCCACTTTGCTCTCTCTGGGAAAGGAGGAAACACAGTGTGCTTGACTCCGCTGTGCCCACGGGCGAGTGTGCATCTCCGCCGCAGTGCTCCAGTTTCAGTGGGATTCCCAACCCAAGTGTAGCTCTTGGAGCTTTCCCATTGCTTAGCAGAAAACAGAGCAAATCCTACCTGCAGCTTGACTTCTTGCTCCACCTGGAGAGCCACTGCCTGCCTTCTTGCCGCATCAGATCTGGGGAGTGTTGGTTTCTGTGTGGCTTTTGTAGTGGCGTCTTTGCTCTTGTTTTGCTGTTGTCATTTGTTTTAGCTGCTGACCCTATGTAGAACTTACTATGAGCCAAACACTGGTATCATATAAGGATTCATTCATTGTGTCCTCAAGAAAAAGAAAAAAAAAAGCTATGACTCTTCCCATTTTCACATAAGGAAACTGAACACACACACACACAAGTAACTTGCCAAGGATACCCATGGGGTTGGAAGTCAAACCCAGCCAGGCTGGTCCCAGAGGCTGTACTCTTAACCCTGCACTAAATTGCCTCTTCAAAGGTCTTCTATCTGGACACGTTCTGTTTCAGCCCCACACCCCCAGGTGGCCCTTCAGCCACTCCAAGTCATTTCTGGTTCCCAAACTAGACTGTTTTCTCACACTCGTTTTTCTTCCACCGTGCTCCTCTTTTCTTCTGGTCACTCTTCAGGACCAAGTGCAAAAATCACCCACTCCATGCAGATTTAATGGCCTCCCTCCAACTCCACACCAGACCACATTAATAGGTCATACCCTTCTCTGTACTTTCTGGCACTTTTAAAGCATTTTCATTACTACTACTAATGAACATTACTACAGTGTATCATAATATTAATAACTTATTTATGTGTCTGTCTTTCCAAGTGTTTTTCCTCAAAGACAAGAACCATGTCTTACCCATTCTCTGGGTAAGTGCCTAGCATGGTGGCTGATGCTTGGGAGGGTGTCATTTAATGTTGGTCAGAAGAATGAGTGAGTGTGCAAGGTGGTGGAGAGCAGTCTGGGAACAGCTGACATTTTGCATACTTCCCAGCACCAGCATCCTCACCACCACCATCTCAAATGGTGAATGAGAGAAATCGCATCTTTATTAACCTCAACTTATTAGTATTTTTTCAATCTACTCTGTGACCTAACACCATCATTTCCAAACTAAAGGGTTGGGCTTGAAGCAACCACTTCTTTCAGAAAGACCCACCTAGATCAGGCCCCCCAGTAAAACAGCTTGTTTTTTTTTGGGGGGGGGGCACCCTTTTCAGTGGCAAGAAAACCACTGTGAGAGAAGTCCAAGCCAGAGTTGACCCAGGATGTGCCATTAAGGTAAAGAGGCGCAGATCAAGGCAGACAGACATTGGATTCACGGATGGATGGTTTGCCCTACCTCTTCATGGGGGATCAGACACACCGAAGGAGCTTTAGGCCCTCAGAGCCAAAGGCAGGATGTAAACAGAGCTCCGGAGAGTGTGGCTGTGAGGCAGGACTCTGGGCTGGCCAGTCTCAGCCTGCCTTGAAGAAGGACCGGGCCGAGCTGACCCATTGCCCACTTGGCCACAGGGTTCCCACCTTTGTTTCCGGTTGAGACAAAGGCCAGGAGAGGAGCTGCAGTGAGCTCTTGAGCCTCCAGCCGCTTCATAGAAAGGCCTGCAAGAATGCTTCCAGACCAGGCCCTCAGCCAAACAACTCTATGAGTAAGGGAGGTCAACGACAAGAAGTGACCAGAAGGAACAAACGAATAATCACATTACCAAGGGCATTCCTGAAACAGGACTCCTCGGTATTTCTTAAAAGCGAAGATGGACCTAACGCAATTGGAACTGTTGCCAAAGCAGCAGTGAAATGGAGAGAAACAGGCCCTGTATGTCCAACAGTGAGTGATATTGGTCAGAAATAAAAGTCCCCTTCCTTCACCATGCCTCTGAGGTCTGACATTTCTGCTTGGCCCTAGGACTCTGCTGTTGGTGCCGCTCTGTCCCCTCCTAAAGGACCTCCATTTTCTGTGTCACTCCCGTGCACAGCCTGGCGGAGTAAGAGGAGAGGGAGATGCGGGGTTTATGTACCACTGGCTGGCAGTTCCTAATGTTGTTAAACCTCACACAGGTGTGCTAGCATCGAACTATAGAGTGTCACGTACCTGAGTTTGAAAATAAAAGCACATTTCCAAACCTTTGGCAGCAGCCAAATGCCTCCTCATTTTGTGGAGCTGAGTCAGAACCTTGCCCAGCCCTGAACTAGAAGCTACCTTTGGGTGACAGGGCCTCCCAGTCCTTGGGTCACCAGATCCCTTCCAGGGGCTGGATCAATTCCTCTCCTCATCCTCATTCCTGACCCTAGTTTCCCATATCTTCCTGGTCTTTGTGTTGTGTGTTGTTTTTTCTTTTCTTTTTTTTTTTTTCAGTACATTTTTCTGTGATAGAGACTGCTACACTTTACCAATCTGATTTCTACAGCTAGACAATCTTTTTCATCTTTTCTTGCAGCAAGGGGCAAGCAAATGTGAACCTTCCAGATCGTTTCCTAAACAGACTCTCCTGTGCAGTACCTTATATTCCCTGTAGTCCCCTTTCTGCCTGCCAGACTCAGAGCATTCAGTTCAGAGCCCGAGGGCCAAGAAGTTGGTGGCACCACTAAGTAGAACCTGAGTCTTCATATGGGCATTCACAGAATTCAACGGACAAGCAAGAAATAAGATTTTAGCATATTAAGCCACAGAAATTCAGGAATGTTTATTATAGCAGTTAGCCTACCCTGACTAACACATACAGAAGCAGAAACAGGGAACTTCAAGAACAAATTTTCACAATAGGAGACACTGATTTAGCAGTCAAGTGGCAGGAAACCAGAACACTGGATATCAGGGACTGGAAATATGGTGACCTGTGCTGTGAATAAAATAAAAGTAATAGGTAAAGTCTTACCCATGATAACTTAAAGGCAGTCCATGGGCAACCTATAGCTCTAGGAGAAGCGGCTGAAAAGAATCAGAGTATTGAAGTATGTGAACCCTTTTTGGCTGACTTTTGAGAAGAGATTACAAGAAAAAGAAGTACTTGGGAAAGAAGTGGATAAATTGAAACAGAAAGGAAAAAGGATACAGAGTTCTTAGACTGAAGGGTTAGAAAGCCTGACTGCTTCTAAAGCCCAATTAGACTGAAAAGAGCTTTGAGTGAAAAAGAACAAGTAAAACTTTTCAGCTGAATTCAGATCAGACCAGCCCTATGGTAAAGGTCAGAGTCAGGATATGGTCCTTCCATCTGTGTTTTCAAATGAACTCAATAGCCACCACTAAATTAGAGGGGCATGGGGCTGAGACCAAAAAAAAAAAAAATCATCTTGAGCATTGTGACTGGGAAAGGATTTGGGGTATGATTACTGGCATGTGAAATCAAATGGAAGCAAATAGACCAGAATCCTGTTTGGGAAGGAGTAGTATTTACAACTGGCAACCCACTCCAGTACTCTTGCCTGGAAAATCCCATGGACGGAAGAGCCTGGTAGGCTGCAGTCCACGGGGTCACTAAGATTCGGACATGACTGAGCGACTTCACTTTCACTTTTCCCTTTCATGCATTGGAGAAGGAAATGGCAACCCACTCCAGTGTTCTTGCCTGGAGAATCCCAGGGACGGGGGAGCCTGGTGGGCTGCCGTCTATGGGGTCGCACAGAGTCGGACACGGCTGAAGCGACTTAGCAGCAGCAGCAGCAGCAGCAGTATTTACAAAGAGATACAAGCCACGACTAAAAACTCCAATTGTTAAGTTAGAAAACAACTTTTGGCATCCTAAGCTCACATCAGCAGAAAGCAGACTGTACAAGCTGTGCTACCCCCAGGAAGCCTTGGGGGAATTTGTAATTCCCACTACAAATGTGGCCAGGGAAGATTCTATCCAACAAAGGGCTACAGAGAACAGTAGACATGGGACATGGGCCTTTCTCCTAGGAAGTAGAATCAGGGTCTAAATGAAGTAGGGAACTATGGTTGACAGAATTTCTGAAGTACCTCACCTCAGGATGTCTTCTACACCTCACTCCCTGGAACTTTTGAATGTGAGACATCACTCCTGTTATGTTGCATACTGCAGTTGACCTTGAAGAGGGAGATCCTTTCATAATTCTCTTTTCCTTTCCTGTCTTCCTTCCTTCTTCCTCTTTGTAATACTTTATCAAATGCTTGAAGGCTAACTCTCTTTCAGGTGTGATGCTAGCTTTAAGGATAATGATGAAGAGGACACAATTCCTGTTTTCCTATCTCCCTGGCTCCATGGTGATAGAGTCATGTATGTTTCTGAGGTCCCTGTAGCCTAGGTCTTGTGCTCACCCAAGTAATGAAGTCTAAACTACAGCTATTTAAGGTGTATTAAGGTAAGTCCCCTGGTCTCTGGGCTTCTCAGGTGGCGCTAGTGGTAAAGAATCCACCATCCAATGCAGGAGATGCAAGAGATACTGGTTGGAACTCTGGGTCAGGAAGATGCCCTGGAGGAGGCATGGCAACCCACTCCAATATTCTTGCCTGGAAAATTCCATGGACAGAAGAACCTGGCAGGCTACAGTCCTTGGGGCTGCAATGAGTCCAACATGACTGAGTGAGCACAAACAAACCCTATTTACATAGAAGTGCTCTATGCCTCTGCAGAGCAGATTCTCCTTTCATGTTGGTATCTTCCACACCAATATCTAACTTCATGACCAATACCATTTGTAAAGGAAAGAACTAGTTACCCATATACTACTCCTCATTTTTTTTTTTTTTTTTGGCCACACTTGAGTCACATGGGATCTTAGTTCCCCAACCAAAGATCCAACCCTTATCCCCTGCATTGGAAGCATGGTATTTTAAACACTGGAACCACCAGGGAAGTCCTTATACACTGTTCCTGAAAATGCATTCCTTTTGGAGAAAACTAATAACTCTTTGCTCAAGGCATTACTCTCAAGCCAGAATTCCATAATTATCATGCGAGATAAACCACTGAAACTCTAGCTGGGAAAAGAGAGCATGCAGACTGCTCGTACATGTGCAGAAAAATCTCACACTCATCAAACGAGAAAGGGGAAGTCTGAGTTGAATTTTCACCTACCAGAATATGAGAAATTATTAAAGAGAAAGTTATATAAAGGCCCTCTGTGGTGATTGCTATTGTAAAGTATTACTGATTTTATAAATTGCCCCCCTAGTCATGTTTTGTATGAATCTTCAATGTGTCTGATTTCTTTGAAGCAGGAATCACCTATAGTGGGGTAGAAATTTCAAATGATAAAGAAATCTCGAAAGGGAGCATGAGGATTCTGTTCTTGGTATTTAAATAATCATTTGTTTTCATGACTCTTAGCCTCATTTCCCTACAGATCACAAGGATATGCAATTGGGGGATTAAAAAAAAAAACCCACTGATCGGAGGAGGAAAAGAAGCGCAATCCATGTTCAGTCCCCTTTAGAGACAGAGACATTCCTACGAGTATATAAATGAGCAGCTACACAGACAGTAACAATGAACCAGATAGGAACTGAGCTGGGGGGGACATGGGTGGTGGTAGGGGATATGAGAATTGGGGAAACCTCCAACAGTTCACCCTGTGCTCTCTGCCTTCCTCATTTGTGTGTTTTCTGAGTCAGCATTAGCTAAATTTTCCAGAAAGCCTTCCACAAAGTACAGCCTGGGCTTACAAGGACGTCACTCATTTCCCCCTAGTGACCTTGACAAGTCAGAAACTTGAAAGCAGGAAAATCCGGATGTCTCGGTTATGAAGCAGAGCAGTGGGGGCCCCACGTATTTCCAGAAGTCTCCAGCCACTGGTGATTATTGTCTGCCTTTGATACTACCAGTGCTCATCTGACCTGCTTCTCTGGCTCTGAAGGTGCTGGCACAATGGCCAAGTTCTTCAGTCTGGGGTTGCTTCTTGCCTTCATCTGGACCACAAGGCACCTGGTCCAAGGCTCTCTCCGCTCAGAAGGTAGGTTTCTTACTAGATGCCAGCCTGAGGCAAGGAAAGATGCTGCATATTTTCCTAAGTCTACTAAGTTCTTGATTGAATTTCTGGGGTGGGGGTGGCCCTCAGTGTCAACAGAAGATCTCATTGGTAGGACCGTTCTGGCAGAAATGTTTTCACCATATTGTCAGCTTCACCAAAATGATTGTCACTTACCTTTATGTTATCTTGACTTTTATTTTTGGCTATGGGATATTTTTAATGAAAATATTTTGACACAATGAAGAGAGATCACTTGATTTAAAAAGTGCTTCATTGAAGGAGCAAAGAATGATTGTGAAAAATTTTAAGCAATCGTGAAGCCTGAGAAATAGTTAACTTTCACAGAATATTGGCCTGCTTTATGTCTTTGGAAGTGTCAATGTGATTGTTTTAATTTTAGTTTTACTACACTATCATGGGATGCATACATTTTTAATATGTAGTAAACAGCGAATTAACTGAAAAAAAAAACTGAAAAAAATACAGGTTTGAAAATTAGCTATCAGCTCCCTACCAAAGGAATGACTTAAATGATTTCTGGGCTTTTGAGATGCCTAACTGGTAACTTCACTCTGCACTGTAGGCAAAAAAAATGTGACCACAAATCACTCATTACAGCTCTGGGTAAATGAAAATATAAGCACTTTAAAAGGAAAATTATGTGTTCCTCTGTTGGGAGATGCCCTGAAGTATAAAATATGTTGGGAACAGACATCCAGACTTGATTTAGATATTGTTGCATTCCATTTTATAAAGGTTAGAGTTATAGGATTGATTTTTTTTTCAAATGCCAGAATATGTTACTTTCAAATAAGTTTGAAATAAGTTTGTTGAAAGTAACAAACTTATTTGACATACCCCTGGGGAGACTCTTCACTTTTCCCCAAAATACTGCCATTACTACTCAAACTATTATGGAAATTTTTATTTGACCCTGATTCATCACACTCTTTGGACCATCCTCAATAATGGCAACATTTTCCTAAGGAAATTAAAATTTTGTAAACAACTGAAAGTTATCCAGAGTCATGATTAGGGAGGAGGTGCTTGATGAAGATAAGTGGATGGGAATGGGCACTAGTATTTTTGAGGGCCTATTTTTATATATTGTATATATAGTATGTAAAATATATATAAAAGAAATATATGTATATATATTTCTTAAGAATACATTTTATAGATGAAGGAACTGGCTCAGTGAGGCCAAGCAACTTGCCTAATGTCATAAAAGCAGTAAATAATAAAGCTTGGGTCTGAATTCAGCTCTGTCTGATTCCTAGGTATATACTCTTTCTACTACATTTGCAATTTTCTAAAAAAGCTTAAAGAAGGGGTTCCTGGAGGATCCCTTAGGTTCCAGCTCCCTGTTTTTGTCCTTACATAGGAAAACATAAAATCTACGAATATTTGTCGACTGCCCCCTTATGGACCCAGCCTCCACTAGGTACAAGTTATATATTTAAAAATTCTGACAAATATTCTGTAAAGATATAACCATCCCCCTTTTACAGCTGAGAATACTAACTTCCCCAAGGTTAGACAGCCAACTAACAAGAGAAGAAATGGTCAAAGCTAGGTCTATTGCCCAGAATAGGTCTATCATTACTCATAACAATAATATTTAGAGCAAAAATGATGTATGATGAGAGAGCATTAAGACCACTTTGCAGTGTAATTAACATGCCTTCTCTATAAGTATTCCCAAAGATGCTGCTATAAGCAAGCTTATGAGTTAAACGAGCCAAATTCCAGGACAAATGGTGTGTTGCAAGAGTTCAGTTCTAGGCTCTGTGTGTATCTTCTCCCCATTGCACAGTGAGAAGCAGAACAGTGTCCTAGTTAAGAACTGAGGTTTTCGTATCAATCACGGCTGGATGTGTGCCTCTGAACTTCCACCTAGCTGCTCTATATCCTTGGGTTGGGAAAGTTTCTTATCTCCCTGAACCTCAATTTTCTGTTAGAAGAGTCAGGGTTTGGCACAGACTGGCATCTACAGATGATAGAAGTTGGAATGAACATCGGCATTAGTATTAATATCAATGTTGGTGTAGGTATTAGCATTAGTGAACACAGTCATAAAAAACTGTTCTGCCACAAACACGTATAATGGGTGTTGGCTCTCTAGTCTCTCTTTTGGCAACAGTAGAGTCTGGAAACAAATAAGGTTATCCACAAATGCCATACATCATATTCATTTCCCTTCCCCCAGTCCCCTGCTCCACAGCAAGGTCTCCTGGAGTACTTAGAAAGGCTCTTTGCATGTTTGCAAGAAGAAACTTCCTTTAAACACCAACTTAGACAGTGGTCAAACATTTGACTAAGCATCCAATGCACAGATCTGTGTTTAAGCAATTACTCAGGAAATGCCCTTTCATGAACTTTCGAGGGTGAAGCCCAGTAGGAATAAAGTACCTGAATGCAATGCAACTTTGCAACTTCACACAGGTCTAATCCCAGAATCCAGAGAGAAGGGATCAACAGAACTCTCAGATTCATTCGATTTTGAGTAAGATATTATTCACATCTTAACTGTTCAACTGCCTCAGCTTCCCCAGGAAGATCAATCATTAGCAAACTAAAACTAAAGTGCTTTGAAGATGACATAATGAAACTATGTTATTATTTATTGAGCACCTACTATGTGACAGGCACTGTACTAAGCACTTTTATTTGAATTAATTCATTTAACTTTCACCACCCTATGCTGTGGGCTTCTCTTGTAGCTCAATTGGTAAAGAATCTGTCTGTAATCCAGGAGACCCGGGTTTGATTCCAGGGTTAGGGAGATCCCCTGGAGAAGGAAATGGCAACCCACTCCAGCATTCTTGCCTGGAGAATCCCATGGACAGGGGAGCCTGGTGGGCTACAGTCAATGGAGTCGCCAAGAGTCGGACACAACCTAGTGACTAAACCACCATCACCTTATACAGTAGATACTGTTGTTCTTTCAGTTTTCTAAATACGGAAACTGAGGCTCAAAGAGATGAAGTAACTAGCCTAAATTCACAGAGCTGACAAGCAATCTAGATTAGATTCAAATCCAGGTCTGACTCTAAAACGCCACTTCCTTTATTTAGTTTCTCTGCCATGCAAGCTTTACTATCTGACTCCTCCAGGAACTTCTGCGTAAGCCTGCCCCCCAATGGTCAGAGACGACCTGGGACTGAGAAAGTTCACATTCTATTATAACAAGTACAACATTTTTCAGCCCATCTCAGAAATAGTGCTGTCTCCAACCCACACTAGTTGGGAGTATTGCTATTATGTTTATGCAGAGCCCTGGATTTCATCTTTCTCAGTGTCTCAGACCCTTCATTTTATAGACTCCAAAAAGGTTTGCAGCAGCTGCATCCCCTAGACTTGCCCTTGCCCAGGAACTAGTAGCCAAAGTCTCCATGTAATGAACAAGGCACCTGAACTCAGTGAGGTGGGGATGGACTTGGACCCGGTGAGAGACACAGCATGGATCCAGGCGAGCACCTACCTGCCTTATCTGTGTCCTGTTATTTCTGAACTTCAATCCCAGCTGCCGTGTTGACAGTGAGGCTCTACCCAGAAGGAGAGCCCGAGGGCTGAGACAAAGACAGCAGCCCACTGAGGGGCTTTGTGATTCCTTTGCAGAACTTATCGTCTCAGGACCGTGCAGAATCATGGGGGTCACCCTTGTGACCAAAAAGACACAGCCGCTTCTGAATTTCACAGAAGCCCAGGAGGCCTGTAGGCTCATGGGACTCACTTTGGCCAGCCAAGACCAGGTTGAAGAAGCACGGAAATTTGGCTTTGAGACCTGCAGGTGAGAAACAGACGCACAAACACTGTGGGAGGTTTGGTGGCTCTGTGATCTTGTTCAGCAACAAGAGATCTGTGTATCCATTCAATTCATGTGTATTCTGTTACAGCTATGGATGGGTTAAAAATCAGTTCGTGGTCATCCCTCGAATTATCTCCAACCCCAAGTGTGGGAAGAGCGGGGTGGGCGTCGTGATTTGGAGAAGTTCACTCAGCAGTAGGCACAGGGCCTACTGTCACAACTCATCTGGTGAGTTAGATCTGTGGTCTCTCCATGTGGTGTGTTTTGTCTGGATTTCAATAGCTCTATAACCAGGACATCTCTGGTAGCTCAGAGGCAAAGAATCTGCCTGCAAAGCAGGAGACGTGAGTTCAATCCCAAGGTCAGGAAGATCCCCTGGCAAAGGAAGTGGCAACTCACTCCAGTATTTTTTCCTGGGAAATCCCATGGACAGAGGAGCCTGGCAGGCTACAGTCCATGGGGTCGAAAGAGTTGGACATGACTTAGCGACTAAACCACCACCACCATGACCAGTCTGAGAAGAGTAAGCCTGAGCATAAGCAGAAGCAGTCTCAGTGATGGCCACTGAATCCTCCCAAGACTGAATCTTTACAAGGCTAGAGGTGGCAGTGTCCCCCTCAGAGGAAAAATTTAGGGGAAATATGACAGATTGGCAATATAGGGAGAGGGTACCCCTAGAGGCTCCATCCCCTCCTCTCATCGCATAAGATAAACAGGAAGAAGGGAAGGAAGCACCCATGGCCAAAGCAATATACTATTTATCTCACTAAACCTTGACAATGTCCATAGGAGGTATGCTTTATCATCCCTATTTTGCAAATGAAAAAGCTTAGGTTAGAGGATATAAGTACATTTGTCTAAGATTTCCTTACTATGAAGACTCACACACAGATCTCCTTCATTTATCCCACATTCCTTTACAGGAGTGGAAGTTCAAATGCTACAGTAGATGATTTTAAGAATAAGATCCAATTTTCATTTTACGAAGGAAGGAATTGAAGCTAGAAAATAGAACTGATTTGCTCATGGTCATCCCTTTAACCTTGGAAGATCTTGGCTGCCTTAGCCCAAGTGCTTTACCTAAGTAACTTCTCAGAAAGCTTTTGACTAAACACTTGTTCTCCTCTGTCTCATTTATTACTTTTCATACATATTCACAAATCTGACCTTCTAAAGGTCAGTGGCTCAGTGGTCATTCTCTAAGATCCAGGAGGTAAAATTCCACCAGCAATGTTCTGTTGCCCAAAGGCAGCAATTAGATCCAAGCGGTTCTATGAACTATGGGGCCTTGGCCTCAAAAAGTCTTGAGATTTTTCACTTCCCTTACTTCACAGATGAAATGACTATAGCTCAGAATGGAGGTTTGTCTTGTTCGAAGACTTACAGTGAGCTTCCAGCTATGTAAAGACTAAAACATAAGCTTTTTACCAACTTTTTTCACCATCCCCCTCTCCCCACCTCACCCACCTATCACTTTTGGTTGGGGAATTGGTGGTTTGTTTGCCTGCTTATATGACACCAATGCATGCCTGTCAGATGGCCTGGCCTTTCAAATGCCCGCCCTTCCTGACAGCTGTCAGCGTGACAAACAAACACCCAGTCCTCTGGACTAACTGAAAAGGAGTCCAGGTAGATGACTCAGGTTTGTGTGTTTCCTCATGGTTTCATTTAACCTGTACTTCCATTCTCTATGCTTCCTATATACTTAAAGTTAAGTATAGAGGCTTGATTAGACACACGGTTACTAGTTTGGGCAAAAATACTTGATAGGTTAGATATTGTGTACTTTAGATCATATCCCAACAAAAGGCACTGAATGTCACTATATCCCAATATTAATATGCTAACTTTGATCATCTGAATAAGATGGTGACTGCTGGACCTCCCTAATGAACTCAGATTTGTTTTCCCTTTGGCAATGAGGAGGGAACCTCTAGTGTGATATTTTGGCACCATGCAAATACCCCCAATCATCTTTTATCTAATAGTTCAAGCAGACATTGATGATCCTTGCTGGAATCAGTTATATGCAGGACTACAAAATCTAAATACATTCTTCCTTCTTCATCTATTGGCTGGCATTCTTTGATAAAGAAGAATCTCTCTCTTTCACACACACACATATACACACACACATCTTCTCCCTTCCCCTAGTACTATAATGCATATAGTACTAATACTATAATCACATAGATGAATAGCATTTTACTTAGTCTGTGTGTTCCATATGTTGTCATCAATTTTACAGTTATTATTACTTTATTCTTTATGATGCTCAAATGGTCCCACATTTGGCAAGTGGAAACCCCTGCTACTTGACTTTTGTCATGCCATTAGTATTTGAGCAAGTCATTGCTTTCTGTCGTAATAACATGTCACAGGCTCACTTTGTGCTTCCTTTATCCTAGACATGAAATCAGCCATATATAGCTATTTCTCCAAGAGAACTTTTTAATAGAGGAGGTTAATTAGAAACCAAGATCT
This sequence comes from Cervus canadensis, assembly GCF_019320065.1. Classification (NCBI taxonomy): domain Eukaryota; kingdom Metazoa; phylum Chordata; class Mammalia; order Artiodactyla; family Cervidae; genus Cervus; species Cervus canadensis. The sequence continues at coordinate 38,675,815 of NC_057396.1, forward strand.
GCATTCAAGTTGTTCTAATTAATACTTTCATTTTCATTACTTCTCAGCCCTTTTTAGTGGGCAACTAGGAATATATATGTGTGTGTATACATATACATTGGCATCTTTTTTTCTCTTACATGGAAAATTATTGTTTTCAATAAATAATATATTTTCTTATCCTATAATATTTTCAAAATTATAAAAACAACATTATTAAGATAATAAACCTACTGAATGGAATTTACAGTTCATTTGTATTTCTTTTAGTCCTCACAAGGTATCTCTCTGAGAATGTACTGTCAGAGAATTATATATAAAAGTGACTTGAGAAAATTTGCTACCCTTTTAAAATAAATTAGGTTCACTTGCTTCTGTTTGCCATCTTTGTGAGGATCAGAGTTACCCTAGCCCTCATCTTGCCACTGACCTGGATTTATCTTACGCTTCTTTGTTTTTGTAACTTTCCTTTTTATTGCTGTCTTATAGGCTCTGAGGATCAGAGTAACCTGAAACCTGACTCCAAATGTTATCTTCTTATTGCTGTCTTTGTGAGCTTTGGGAATCAGATCAAGGAGCTTTTGATGCTTGGCATGCACCGTGTGTTTCGTGCTGTTCCCTCTGCCACAATGCCTATCCTCTCATCACCTAGCTGACTTGTATCCTTTATTCAAGTCTGAATAAAGACTTCCTTCTTCAGGAAGGCTTTCTGTACCCCTGATTCCTAATCTTTCCTCTTGGACACCAACCACACTGTGCTTAATAATCTAGCAAAGAATTTGGCATATTCTAGAGAAATTATATTTCCTGTTCGGAGGGAAGAGGACCCAGGTCCTATCACTTCCGGGTGAGACATACTGTGCCCTCAGCTGGTAAGGAACCAGATTGCTGTTGCTCCCTCACGTGGTAGCCTTCTTGCCTAACCTTAATGAACAGGGAGGCAATGGAAACCAATTCTTACAGAGCTTACAGATCATGTCATAGATTATGCGAGGCCCTGCACATTTACTGTCTCATCGCTCCGCGGTGAAGTCACACAAGGGTCACCACTACTTTCCAGGAGAAGTAACTTGTGCCTGAAGTGTGCTCAGCAGTGTCAGCAGTCACTAAGGACAGAGCCAGGACTTAAATCTTGGGCCTGGGGTGACTTCCTCATCACCTTTCCTGGTGATTACCAGGCCCAGGGTGGGTCCTTCACAAGAATATGTTTTCAAAGTTCCCCAGATGATTCTAATCTGCAGTCGGAGTTGAGAACCACTTCACTAGCCAAGGTCTCTAAGACATAAGTTCTAGAATTCCAGGTACTCTGGATTCTCCTAGTTCTGTGCAATAACCTCTTTGTTGGCTCCTGAAAATTAAGTAAAAATGACCATGTTTACTCTGTCATCTCTATTTCATCCTCCACACACCTTCGCTGATGATCATGTCACTCCTCTGCTCCATAGCTTTGGGTGGCTTCCCATCTGAGAATCTAATGTGAACTATGAAGACTTTTTTCACATAAAACTGGGTGTAGATGAGAACTTCTATATGTCAGTTGGAAAGTTTGCTGACTCCAGTTGAAAATTTCTTCTCTTACAGAACAAATTCCAAATTCTTTACCATGGTAGTTTTAACTCTTAATACTCTGGCTCCCACCTATCTTCCCAGTCTCATCTCCTCCTTGCAGTCTTTCATGTTCCCAACATAGACACGCCCTGCACGCCAGCCACATTATGTGCCCTGTTATTTTCTGACATGCCTACACTTTCAAATATCTCTAATCTTGGGTCACGCTGTTTTGACTGACTGGGATATTCTATTCCCTCTTCCATATTAGAGGAGCTGGGGCTCTATCCTAACCATACTGGCCTTCTTATCATCAAACAGGCCAATATTATTCACTTTCTGGCCCTTAAACTTCCTGTTCTCTTTACTTAGAATGCTTTTGCCTGAGATCTTCAATGACTCACTACTTTTATCATTCAGGTTCCAGCTTAAGTATCTCCTCCCCAAGGAGACTTACTCTTATCACCTTATCCAAAGTATCTGTTCCCATTCCTGCCTCTTCTAGTTTGATCCTGCTTAATTATACTCTCAACAATTATCATCTTCTGAAATTTCTGGCTTATTTTGTGCTTTTTTATTATCTATATCCTTCTTTCCAATAACATATAAGACCCTTATGAGCAAGCACTTTGTCTTATTTGCACTATGTCCCTAGCACCTAGCACACAGTTGGAGCTCAATAAATATTTGTTGAATGAGCACATTAACCCTCCACATACTGTTCATACCATCTCATCTGTGAATCCCCAGTTATCTCCCCCTACTCTCATCAAAATACTTCTCTAGGAAACAGGAATCCCCCCTTATTTGATTCTGTATTCTCAGTTCCAAGCACAGTATATCATGCTCAGTATGCTTTTCCCCTTGATATTTAAAAATGTTCATTTTTTGAAGGAAGAACTTAGCACATGCTCAAGAATGGAAAATGTAGCTGAAAATCCAGGGCAGCGTTAGTGGTATAGTGGTGAGCAAAGCTGCCTTCCAAAGTCCAGGGTAGAGGTCAAGGATGATGCCTATTTGAATAGAGGTCTTTTCAAAGTAAAAATAGTATAAAACACTGACTGAATGCATGTGGGGTCAAAATGTTTTATCATATTCACCACAGACTTGGTTGGTAATTTTTACTTAATTTTAAAAAATAATAGAATAACTTTTCCTTTATGGCTAACATTCCAGCCAATGTTACCCACTCTCACAAATAACTAGGGATTTAAAAGAGATACAAATGCATGTTGGAATATATTGCATGTCTCTAACACTTACTGGCTACATGACTTTGGGCAAGGTATTCAATTTCTCTGAATTTCAGTTTCTCCTGTACAAATGAGGGTTTTTTAAAATTGTAAATGAATTACCATGGTTGACTCAAGAGTAAGATATTCATCAAATGCTAGTTTCCTCTCTATCACATTCAACAGATTGGAGAGAAAACCGACGTCCCTCCTCTGTTCCCCACTTCCTTTAAAAACATTTTTTTTTTTCAATGAACACAGAACAATCTGGTTTTAGTAGATCTTTGTCCTGAAGTGGTGTCATGTATGTATGTTTGGCCTCCCCATCTACTCCTTTCTTCATTTCACATTTCCTTCTTTCCTTTAATCATCAAATATTGAGCATGTACTATGTGCCAGGCATAGGGCACAGACCATGATGATCAAGACAGACAGGAGCCCTGTTCCAGGGAGCTCATGGTCCAGTGGGGAGCAGTATAGTGAGAATCATGACAAAGGAAATACCAGGAGGTACAAGACTGCAAGTCTAGGGATCCAGACTGGCCTTCAAGTCTGTCTAAGAAAGAGACAGTAAGTTTGAGACCTGAAGGACAAGGAAAAGTTTAATAAAAAGGGGCTTCTTATAGGTGAAGAAAGCATCCTGGTCAAAGACTTGAATATGAAAGAAAGCACATCAAAGAACTGAAGGAACTCCTTTAAGGCAAGGGGAATGAGAGAAAGACTGATCAAGTGAGGCAGGCCATGTCAGCAGGCGCCAGGTCATGAAGGACTTCATAGGCCGTGCAGTATAGTAAGGGAAGGATTCTAAAGAAGAAAGTGATATGATTACATTCACAGTTTTGTAAGACCATTCCAGTTACAGCATAAAGAGAATGGAGGAAAGTAAGACTGGAGGCAGACAGACCACTTAGGAGGCTATTTCAATACGTACTTCTTATTTTACTTTTCCCTCCCTGGACAGATACTTGGATTAACTCATGCCTTCCAGAAATTATCACCACTGATGATCCCTTATTCAACACCGAAACTGCAACATACACAACGAAAATGATGGTCACAACAAAAATGATAGTCAGTGACAGTACACACTCAGCATTGTCTACTGATGGTCCTGACTATGTTACAACGACTGTGGCTCCCCCTCTGGCATCCACTTCTACTCCACGGAAAAGAAAATTAATTTGCATAACAGAAGCTTTTATGGAAACTAGCACCATAGCTACAGAAAGAGAATCAGATATTCAAAATAGACCAGCCTTCAAGAATGAAGCTGTTGGGTTTGGAGGTAAAAACTTTCTGTCTATATTGTGTGTGTGTGTGTGTGTATAATAGACAATACATAGAAACTAGCCTGTATCCAGATTGGGCACTCAGGACCTGACAAATGTTAATACAAATAAAAGCTTAATGCAAATTCAAATTTCATATAGTCATAGAACTTGAGGTCTGTAGAGAACCTTAATGATTAAACTAAAAACCATGAGTCTAAAGGGAATCCCTGATGACTCAGCAATAGAGAATCTGCCTGCATTGCAGTAGATGCAAGTTTGATTCCTGGGCCAGGAAGATCCCCTGGTGAAGGAAATGGTAACCCACTTCAGTACTCTTGCCTGGAAAATTCCATGGACAGAGGAGCCTGAGGGGCTAAAGTCCATAGGGTCGCAAAGAGTCGGACACAACTTAGTGACTAAACCACCACCACCATGAGTCTAAAATAGATTCACTTTTCAGTAGCTTGGAATAAAATTCTAGTGACAATGGCAAAACACTTTTCTAGGAAGTATATATATCACTTAAGTCTTCAGGGAATTGTATGAGATATCCAGATATCAATGATTTTGAGAAAAACAAAAGGACTCCAAATATGACGAAGTTTTAGGAGGGCCTTAACCAATTATTTTTCTTATTATACATGTACAAGAATGATATGTAATAAATATCTACATTTAAAGAAATAAAATAAGATAGCTTGACTTTTAAAATATAAAAACTTTTCAGAATAAATTACTATCTATTCATATGCAGACGGAGAAGGCAATGGCACCCCACTCCAGTACTCTTGCCTGGAAAATCCCATGGACGGAGGAGCCTGGTAGGCTGCAGTCCATGGGGTCTCGAAGAGTCAGACATGACTAAGTGACTTCATTTTCACTTTTATGCATTGGAGAAGGAAATGGCAACCCACTCCAGTGTTCTTGCCTGGAAAATTCCAGGGATGGGGTCACACAGAGTTGGGCACGACTGAAGTGACTTAGCAGTACAGTAGCATTCATATGCAGAAGTTTTAAAAATATATCTAGACACCTTAAATCCCTATGACCAGTAAGTTGTTTTTCCTATTTAAAAGGAAGGGTCTTGCACTTAATTTGCTCCAAACTCATTGTCTTCAAGGCCACAGACAGGAAACGGATTCTGTCATATTGCAACTAACAGAGTAGAGAGTGTGAGAGGCAAGACCAAGGATTCTATAGGCAAGAAGGAAAGAAGTACATGTGAGCCTAACACCCTAAGTGGCCCCTGTGTGGTCACAGAGAAGGCTCTTCCCCTGCCTGTCTCTGGTCTCCATCATGTGTAAAGATGAATCGTTAGAAGACCAGCCCGCAGCAATGTCTGTGTGAAGGACCGACAGGCCCTGTCTCTGTCTCCCTCAGGTGTTCCCACAGCCCTGCTGGTTCTCGCGCTCCTCTTCTTTGCTGCTGCAGCTGGCCTCGCAGTTTGCTACGTCAAAAGGTGGGGTTGTTGGTGCATGGTCAGTCTCCTCATTTTTGTTGCATCTCTATCTTGTGTTTATCCAGGGTCGTTATTAGCATTTCCCTTTTCCAAATGGAGAGGGCAGTCCTCTTACACTGTAAACGTTCTCCCTCACCTCACTGGTCCTCCCTACCACACAAACTTCCCTACTATTTCAGCATATGCATGTTATCCAGCTTGAAGATATAGATCAACAGCTGTCCCTTTGAATATCAAGAAATCAAAAGAAAAGACTGGCATCTAGAAGGAAATGGATATGCTTTCTTTGATTTTCAGTTCTTTGCTTTTGACGAGAGGGTTTTAAGACCAGGCTAAAGTTTGGCCTGTGAACCTACCATTGCATCTAAATGAATCCATTCAGGTCAGGATAGGTGAAGGTATTTGAGCATGCATGCATGTGTCAGCATCTCTCTGAAATAAAGGAACGCAGTGTACTTTGCCAGTATAGGTCTTTACAAAGTGTTATCTGTTGTTCTATGTGTTATATAGAAGTCTCTCATTTTAATTTTGTGTTTATGCCTACAGGTATGTGAAGGCATTCCCTTTTACAAATAAGAACCAGCAGAAGGAAATGATAGAAACTAAAGTAGTAAAAGAGGAGAAGGCCGATGATAGCAACCCTAATGAGGAATCAAAGAAAATGAATAAAAAACCAGAGGAGCCCAAGAGTCCACCCAAAACCACAGTGCGATGCCTGGAAGCTGAAGTTTAGACAAGCAAAAAGTGAGAGGACACACTTCAGGCTTATTTCCTTCCTGATACACATCCTGGTCCCAGATGGGGAGCCTAAAAGGAACAGAGAACCAAGCAAGCAAGTTTACCCTTGGTTCCTGACTAGAGTCAACTCAGGGCTACCTTTCAACTCTGGAGTACACCAAAGGGAATTCCCTTTTTCTTACAGTCCTTTCTGGATCCTACCCTCCTACCTCCAAAGCTTCCTACAACCTTTCTAGCCTGGTTATGTCCTAATGATATCCCAGTGGGAGAAAGGAACTTGTGCAAAACACCAGGACCTAAACAGCTAAGCAGAACATGTTTGCCAAGTGGCCTTTATGCTGCCTGAGAATAGGTGAGTTGAGAGTCAAGAAACCATTGAGATCAAGGCTTTGTCTGTTGATTGACTCTACAACCCAGATCCTTTCTTCATCTCTGGAAAGGAAACACTTTTTACCACCTGGCATGTTCTTCTGAGCCAGGCAAGAGTGAAAGAAGGAAGGAAAAGTTTAGTAACTAAAAGACATAGATTCCCATGATGTGAGACCTAATCTCTGTAAAGCCAAAATAAATAGAGAAAAAGAACAGGCTGGGGATATGAGAGTATTTGTCAGTAGGGACTATAAATACAGACAGAGCAAATGTTCATCTCTGAATAATTTGAATTGAAATCACTTATCAGAAGCTACACACACTTACTTTTCTCTCTTGAGCTGCTGCTATTTTCTCTAGAAGACTATACTATTACAAGAACCTGCCCCCCCCAAAAAAACCTCTTACAAAGTTCTATTTTAATCCAAATTACAGAAATTATTAGTGAATAAAATTACTGTGTTAAAAAGCAGCAAAGTTTAATAAACATTTGCTGAATGCCTACTCTATGTCAGGTGCTGTGCAAGTTCTTACATCCCATAATTGTATATTATTCATCAAAATTTTCATGTAGTAGAATACATGAAGATAATTTTTTCACTGTTAATATCCCAGCTTGTCTACTTCCAAAACCCAATTATTTTTTTCAGAGACTAACCTACTCATTATTTTCTCATTAATATGACAACCATTATAGCCTTAATTTATTATTAACATACCTAAAAAATACATCATTACCTCTATACGCTTTTTAGATGTCACTACCAAATGTATTGCTAGCTCTCCTTCCAGCAAAAGAAGCCTGGGAGGTGCAGAAATAATTGTGCTGAAAAAATAAAAGCATTTATAAAGTTTCTTTGCTCTCTTATTTACACTGAGGCTTTACAACTTCCTTGCAATGAAGTAACCTGTTGTCCGCAAAGAGTCGGATATGACTGAGCGACTGAACTGAACTGAACCTGTTGTTTGCAAAAGTAAACAACTTTGGTTGTTGAAATATATTGGCAAGGCCAATAGAACATACGTCACCGTGTGGGACTTTACTTGCTTCAGATGGGCTTATTTTAAGTAGGTCAATTATACACATATAAATTAGTCCTTTACTTAGTATTCAGGTCCTATATTCCAATATGTTTCAGAGTTCACAGGAAACTGGGGACTCAGGACCTCTCATTTGTCCTGTCTCCCTAACTTTCTCTCTACATGTATACATAGTCTTTCTCTCTCAGACTGCTGCTATCTTCTTCCCCTCATTGCTAAGTGCACAATTCCATGATCCTTTCAGCTCAGAGGCCATAACCTGTTGGCATAGTCTTTTATGGTTGGCCCACGAAGTATTCTCTTAAAATTAGGTTTAATTGCCAAGAGTTAAACATCAAGAGATTTCATATTTATACTTCTGTTCCCTCGAAAACAAGCAAGATCTGGAGCTAGAGAATGCTTACTGCCTCACAGTTTCTATAGTTGCTGATCCTGAGCTGTGGCTGCTCCCTTAAGTGGACGGTGCTCTCTGCACCTCACCACAGTCCTCACCATTCCTGACTGCAACCTCACACCAAAGTAAAGGAGCCATTTCCTATGAATCTTATCGTACTGTTGCCTTTTGTTTTTCACACCCAGTCCATTTCATTCATTGACAACATGCCTGGCTGGCCCTGAGGTCTATGAATTTAAAACCCTGGTTTGTCAGTCCTTAAGCTTAATCATGGAGAAGGACATGGCAACCCACTCCAGTATTCCTGCCTGGGAAATCCCTTGGACAGAGGAACCTGGCGGGCTGTTGAAGAGTCAGACACAACTTAGTGAATAAACAACAATAACAACAAAGTTTAATCAACCTCAACCAGTTCACAAGAAGTGAAGAAGAAAAGGGGGAAAAAGCCTCAGGGGGGGGGGGGTCTTCCATCTGTGGGGTTTAGCTGGAAAAGAATCAGCTCATCTACACCAGGTCTTCCATCCATGGGTACCTACCGCACTTGCTGTTTTAGTTGCTAAGTCATGTCCAACTCTTTGCAATCTCATGGACTGTAGCCCACCAGGCTCCTCTGTCCATAGGATTTCCCAGGCAACAATACTAGAGTGGGTTGCCATTTCCTTCTCCAGTGTCAGGAAGCATTTAACAAGAGGCTTCCTGTGTGCTGTTTTGGATCTGTCAGGAACCCTCTGGCCCTTATAGATTCCTGAATATTCAGGAATTAAGAGGAAAGGCACGCCTTTCCCAGGGCTGAGGAATCCAGGCATTTCTCATTACAGTGATAAGTACCCTCTTCCTTTTTTGAGCCAAATGGTAAAAGGTGATTGTTTGCAACTCTCTCTCTGATAGGGATTATCTTATGTTTTGTAAGTCTGGAATTTTAATCTTTGTCTTTGCTGAGAATAACCACCTTGTAAGACAGTATATATGCCCACCCCATGTTGATTAAAACACTTTTGCTCCATCAGAGCTTTGGTCCCCGTGTCTTTCTTTCTTTCTATTTTTTCTCTCTCTTACTCTCCAGGCCACCAGGTTCCGGTCCATTAAAGGACCAACAAGCGCTATCAGCCTTTCTCTGTCTTACTTTCTTATCATTGACTCCGGACCACCAGGTTCCGGTCCATTAAAGGACCCACACTCCAGGGGATCTTCTCAACCCAGGGACTCGCATCTCCTGCTTGGCAGGCGAATTCTTGACCACTGAGCCACCAGGGCCCATATACCACATAGGATCTTGTATTAATTTAGACAAGGCTATGCCCTATTCAGGAGGAGGGAGGAGGAGAGACTAAAACTCTACACAGCCACATATAACTGCTAGTCCAAATGTCAATTGCAAAAATACTGGTGAAAATGTGTAACTTCCATCATTATGGAAGAAAGGAAATAAGAAAAGAAAGAAGGGAGGGAGGGAGGAAGGGAGGAAACTATCCTTTATTGAGCACCTACTAAGTGACGGTCATTTTCTCATGTTGTTCTATTTAATCACCACATCTTCCCTGAGAAGGATTATTACTGTCATTTCTTATTACTAGAAAGTTGGATTTTCAGAAGGGTTTAGTCACTTTTCTGAGATCACAGGCTTAGTTAAGTGGTGAAGGTAGGGTTCAATTCCAGGTCAGAATGACCACTGAACCCACACTCCTTCCCCTACAATGCCAGACTTCCCTTGCAAATGACAATGTAGGGATGTAAACCATTCCAATATGCAAGGTTGAAATCAGTCATTTGCCAAAAAACACAGAGGTGAAATAAGAAAAACAAGTCAGGATTCCTGTCCCAACTTCAGGGAATTTTTCTTAAAATCCATTGCAGGCTCTCGGCGCAGGCGCAGCAGCTCCGCCGGAGAGCCGCGCGAGTCGGGCGAGGAGCGGACGCCGCTGGCCAGGATGGTGCTGGAGAGCGTGGCCCGCATCGTAAAGGTGCAGCTCCCCGCGTATCTGAAGCGGCTTCCAGTGCCCGAGAGTATTACCGGGTTCGCCCGACTCACAGTTTCAGAATGGCTTCGGTTATTGCCTTTCCTTGGTGTACTTGCACTACTTGGCTACCTTGCTCTTCGTCCATTCCTCCCGAAGAAAAAGCAACAGAAGGATAGCTTGATTAATCTTAAAATACAAAAGGAAAATCCCAAAGTGGTGAATGAAATAAACATCGAAGATCTGTGCCTCACTAAAGCAGCTTATTGTAGGTGTTGGCGTTCTAAGACGTTTCCTGCCTGTGATGGTTCACATAATAAACACAATGAATTGACAGGAGATAATGTGGGTCCACTAATACTGAAGAAGAAAGAAGTATAATAGTAATGAATTAGGATGGAATTCAATTCTTTGCTGTAAAAAGTTATAACAATATTTTTGCATTCTTTGTTTATAGAAGATCTTTCAAATGGTGGTCTTAATTATTGCTCCTGGTTGAATAATTATTTCTGCCAATTTATTTTCTTTTTACACTACTGTTTATATTTGATACTTTGTATATTCAAGCAGTCTTTATATAGAAATTAAATGACAGTTCTTTCATTCTGACTTCAAAGAATTAATGTATCTTCCTACAAAAAAAATCAACATTTTTAATTTTAATTAATTGAGAAAGTTTTGGCAATGAGTGCAAACATCACTGTTCAAACATCACTGAACATCAATATTTTCAACAGAATCTATACTTTAAAAATATCTCCCTCCCCTATTAAATATATATATTTTTAGTACCCTTATGTTTTGATCATTTGCAGTGATTTCTTTTTCCCCTTTCCATATTTCATTCTTTTTAGGTCAGTGAGAAAAATATTGCTGTCAGAATTGCTTGAGTTTTCAAAGAGAAATACTCTTTGCTTTTTAAATATTGTTCTCTATAAATGTGAATATCCGAATTTCAGAAAAAACAGGAACTGGGTATAAAAAGTTTCAACAAGGAACAATTATTTACATTATAAAAGACTTGTTTATAAAAATTAAAAAAAAAAAAATCCATTGCAGTAACAAGGGGAAAAGAGAAGCATTAAAAGACTTTGAGAACTGCTCCTTCCTTGAAGCAGATACTGACCTCAGCAAAGACTTACCTGATTCATTTCACAGGATCAGAAAATGTAAGGCTCAGAAGGACTCAAGTTAAGCTTCTCAAAACTCTGTTTTCATAGTTAAAAAAAAAAAAGAAAAAAATGGAGCCCAGTGTCACAACCAACTAGAAGTAGATCCTGGTCTAGAAGTTTCCTCTTTCCTAGTCAGATTCTCTTTATTTTCCACTGAACAAAGAGAGATTGGAAGATTGTGAGGGAGCATCCCAGGTCAGACATACAAGCCAACCTACCAAAGCCAGTTTTAGAAAGAGGCCAGTAGATAGCCATGTGATTACATTTGCAGGTGGTGCAAAGGATTTCCCTGCCCAGAAATGACTTCTCCATGTCTGTCTCACAGGCTCAAATACTATAGATGCATTCCTTTGGACAAAGTTACTCTGTCTTGGGAAGGAGTCCTCTGTAAAACTGCATGCTTATAAACTCCAGGCCAACTGTCAGATATTAACATGCTAATGTGGGTCCACTGAAGATAAGCTGATTTCCAAGCGTAGAAAACTGGAGTAAAGCAGATGGCTTGAGACCTAGCACATGTTTACATGTAGTGGGAATTTCTAAATATCCGTTGGCTTGAACAGAATTGTGTCATATTGACTTTCAAGTCAAAGAATGCTACATTTTATTGTACTTCTCTAGACCTTTAGCTAGTGCCCAAAGCAAAATCAGTTGCTCTGGGGGAGAACAAATTTCTAAAGACGATAATAATAATATGCAAGTAAATAAACTCTTCCTAAGGAATGGGAGAGTCACACACTGAAAAGAAAAGGTTTAGGTATCCAAACAGGAAAAAAAGCAATTATTTGTCAGTTCAATCTCCTAGTTCAATGTAAATAAAATTTAGTTACTTACCCCCTAACAGTCTATATGCAAGGTCAGGTTTGACCTCAGAGCATTTTTAAAATACTGAAATCAGCTGAGAGCCTTCTTTTCCCCTTTCTACATTGTGCTTTTTGGAAAGAAGTCACAATACATAGCCTATACTTAAGTAGGGGAGTTATGTTCTGCCTCCTTGGAAGGGAAATGTCTACATAAGTTACTTGTAATTCTCTTGCACAGGATACTGATTTAATAGTCTCCTTTATTCAATAGCTTATTTCTATCAATATGGACTAGTGAATATGTATTACTTTAGTATAATCCAATACTATTCACAAGCTTGTGTGCGTGCTTAGTCGCTTCAGTCATGTCTGACTCTTTGCGACCCTATGGACTGTAGCCCACCTATGGACAAAGGACAGGCTCTTCTGTCCATGGGATTCTCTAGGCAAGAATATTGGAGCGGGTTGCCATTTCCTATTCCAGGGGATCTTCCCAACTCAGGGATTGAACTCATGTCTCTTAAGTCTCCTTCATTGACATGTGGGTTCTTTACCACTAGCACCACTTGGGAAAACTCCAGTACTATTTCATTTCTTTTTTTCTCAAATTGCTCCAGTTTTGACCATCAGGAAATCTTCATTTGCTCCTGTGTCCCTTTGGCCTACTCCCATATTTGTGCTTTGATTGCTCACTTCCTTACTTTCTGGCACTATACAACGATCCAGGAGCTAGAAGGCAGAAGGAGGGAGAGACCAGCTTTGCACAAGTTCAGCAATTGGCTACAGGCAAGCATGATTGTGGATCACAGCTTTTCTGTGGCAAAGTTCCAGAAGCTAACCTAACTTTGTGGGTGGTAGGAAGCAGCTACAGTTGTAGCTTTCACACTTAGGTTCTAAGTCCTTCCAACAATACCTAATTCTCTATGTTAAGGTTTTTCTGTTTAGAACAATTGGAGAGATTTCTGTTTGCTATGAGGACATGCTGACTGATACAAATGATTCTTGAACACATTTTGCAATCTGACTTCAATCTTTATCTCAAACCTTTTCTCCAGTCATTTCTGCAAGAATCCTTCTTGATGTAACTACACAAGAATATTTGCTATTCTGGAATGTAATGACCTCTCATCTTTGCAAGTGCCGTTCCTTCTGTTTCAAATACCTTTGCTTTTTTTCCCAATTGTATTTATTATCTCTTGATGCATAACAAATTACCCCTAACCTTGTTGTTGTTATTGTTCAGTTGCTCAGTCACGTCCGACTCTTTGTGACCCTATGGACTGTAGATTGCCAGGCCTCCCAGTCCTTTACTGTCTTCTGGAGTTTGTTCAAACTCATGTCCATTGAATTGGTGATGCCATCCAACCATCTCATCTTCTGTCATCCCCTTCTCCTCCTGCCTTTAATCTTTCCCAGCATCAGGGTCTTTTCCAATGAGCTGGTTCTTCACATCAGGTGGCCAAAGTATTAAGCCTAACCTTAGTGACTTGTAGTTACATTTGTTATCTAGAGTTGTTGTCTGTCAGCAATCTGGGCGTGGCCAACTGGGTTCTTTGCTTCATGGCTCTCTCAGAGCTGCAGTGTCAGCTAGGGCTGTATTCTCAAGGCTCTTCTAGGGGCCGAATCACTTCCAAGTTTATTCACATGATTGTTGGCAGGATTTAGTTCCTTGTTTGCTATCTGCCAAAGGCTAACCACCATACTTTCCCACGTGGAACTCACTGTTGGGTAGCTCACAAAATGGCAACTTGCTTCAACAGAGCCAGCAAGATTGAAGAGTCAGAGAGTATGCTAGCAAGATGGAAATCATCTTTTACACCTAATCTTGGAGGTAGTATCCCATTACTTTTGCATATTCTATTCATTATAAGTAAATTACTATGTCCAGCTCACACTTAAGAGAAGGGATTATGCCAAGGCATGAATGCACCAAGGTTGTTCCCTGGTGGTTCAGTGGTAAAGAATCTGCCTGCCAATGCAGGAGACGCAGGTTCAATCCCTGGGTGGGGAAGATGCCCTAGAGAAGGAAACAGCAACCCACTTTAGTATTCTTGCCTGGGAAATCCCATGGACAGAGGAGTCTGGTGGGCTACAGTCCATGGGGTCGCAAAAGAGTCAGACATGACTTATCGGCTAAACAACAAAAACAATGAATACCAGGAGGTGAGGGATCACTGGGAGGATTTTTAGAAGGCTGCCTCCCACAAACATTAGTCTTTCTTCTCATTCTTTCTCTTTGCAATTTGTTTTTATGTCTGTTAGCTTAGGCAACATGGTGTCATTCTTACTTGTGTTAGAAAAACTGTGTGTGTCTTTCCTTTACTCTCATACTATTGCCACACTCACAATACTTCTGTCATCACATATGTGTGAGATTTTCCCCACAAGCAGTTCTCTGGGATATCAGCTGGGTTGCAAAGTCGTGTCTGACTCTTTGCAACCCTATGGGTTGTAGCCCTCCAGGCTGCTCTGTCCTTGGGATTCTCCAGACAAGAATACTGGAGTGGGTTGCCATTTCCTCCTCCAGGGGATCTTCCGATGCAGGGATTGAACCCGCGTCTCTTCCCTCTTCTGCATTGGCAGGCAGGTCCCTTACCACTAGCGCCACCTGGGAAGGACATTAATTCAATTCTGACAAAGTCCACTTGGAGATAGTGTCAGATCCCTCCGGTTAAGGGTTCAGTTCCAAAAGCCTGTCTCTCCTTCCCACTTCAGACACCAGTCAAAGTCTGGGTTGTTACCCATGCTTCTGAAAGGAAAGGAAGGGAAAGTTAGTAGTACAGTCGTGTCTGACTCTTTGCGATCCCATGGACGGTAGCCCACCAGGTCCGCTGTCCATGGAATTCTCCAGGCAAGAGTACTGGAGTGGGTTGCCATTCCCTTCTCCAGGGGATCTTCCCGACCCAGAGATCGAACCTGGGTCTCCTGCATTGCAGGTAGATTCTTTACCAACTGAGCTACTAGGGAAGCCCTTGCTTCTGAACCATTGGTTATAGAACAGAAGTTCCCAGAACCCGCTCCTCGGATTTGATTAATTTACTAGAACGGCTCACAGAGTGCAGGAAAACAGCTTACTGCTTACCAGTCTATCTAAAGAGAGATGATAAAGGATACAGATGCAGAGAACAAGGAAGAGATGCACAGGACAAGGTATGTGGGAAGCGGTGCAGAGCTCCGTGCCTTCACCAGGTACACCAATCTCCCAGCACCTATGCATCACCAACCTGGAAGCTCTCTGAAACCTGCACTTTGGGGTGGTTCTTTTGGCAGCACTGGGTCTGCATTGCTGCGCATGGGCTCTTCACTGCTGCGCTGTGGCTTTCTCTAGTTGCAGGGAGTGGCGGTTACTCTCTAGTTACAGTGTAGGGGCTTCTTATTGTGGTGGCTTCTCTTGTTGTGGAGCACTGGCTCTCAGCAGTGCATGGGCTTGAATAGTTGTGGCGCCAGAGCTTAGTTGCCGTGTGGAATGTGGGATCTTATTTTCCAGACCAGGGATTGAACCCATGTCTACCAGCAACACCACCCCTGCATTGGCAGGCAGATTCTTAACCACTAGACCACCAGGGAAGTTCCTGCAGAGATTTTTATAGAGACTTCATCACATAAGCATGATCACTCATTAAATCCATTTCCAATTCTTCTCTGGATGATGGGGAGTAAGACTGAATAGTTTCAAGCATCTATTCACTACTTGGTCTTTCTGGTGATCACCCACCATCTAGAAGCCCATCAAAAGTCATGTCATTAGAACAAAAGATACTTCTATCACCCAGAGAAAAGATTCCAAGAGATTTAGGAACTCTGTGTCAGGATCCAGGGTCAAAACACAAATATTAGAACAAAAGATGTTCCTAGTGCTTTTATCACTTAGGATATTTTAGGAGTTCTGTGCCTGAACCTAAGGGCACCACATATATTAGCACACACATGGCTGGCTGTCAGTAAATGCTGAATGACCACATGCATACACTTTCAGATTTCATGAGCTCCAAGTCAATACCTTTATCCAGCTGTCTGTATCGAGGTTGAAGATCATCCATTATAGGGCTGATTGTTCCTGACCATCCAAATATTGTTCTTCCTGATGACTCTCTTGGTACAGAATGAAGTTGTGAACAAGCCAAAAGAATACATAAAGACTCTTATACTGGAAATTTACGAGTTGTGCATTGACTCACCTTTATGAGTAATCTCATATTAATATTTATTTTAGCAGGGAAACTGCAGTGTGTTTTGGACGGTGGTCAACTTAAGGAAAGTTGAGCTCCCTCAGCAACCACAAGACAAATAAATAATAGCAAAATGTGGCTCCTCTCTAGAATTTTTATTTTAGTCTTTGAAATCTATTTTACTTTTTTAAATTTTATTAATTTGTTAAGTGAAGGATAATTGCTTTACAGAATTTTGTTCTTTTCTGTCAAACATCAATAAGAATCAGCCATAGATACTTCCTCCCAAACATCAGTCCCATCTCCTTCCCCATTCCACCCTTCTAGATTGTTGCAGAGGCCCTATTTGAGTTCCCTGAGTCATGCAGCAAATTCCCATTGGCTATCTGTTTTACATATGGCATTGTAAGTTTCCATGTTACTTTCTCCATACATCTCAGCCTCTCCCTCCTCCCTTCCCCCCATGCCCATAGGTTTGTTCTCTAAATTCATCAGTACCTATATATATATATATATATATACACTAATATATATTTATATTTCTCTTACTTCACTCTGTACAATAGGCTCTAGGTTCATCCACCTCATTAGAACTGACTCTAATGTGCTCCTTTTTATGGCTGAGTAATATTCTATTCTACATATGTACCACAGCTTCTTTATCCATTCATTTGTCAGTGGACATCTGGGTTGCTTCCATCTTCTAGTTATTGTAAACAGTGCTGCAATGAACATTGGGGTACACGTGTCTTTTTCAATTTTGATTTCTTCAGGATGTATGCTTAGTAGTGGGATTGCTGAGTCATACGGTAGTTTTATGCCTAGTTTTTAAAGGAATCTCCATATTGTCTTCCATAGTGGCTGTATCAGTTCACATTCCCACCAGCAATGCAAGAAGTTTCCCTTTTCTCCACACCCTCTCCAGCATTTATTGTTTATAGACTTTTTGATGATCACCATTCTGACTGGTATGAGGTGGTATCTCATTGTAGTTTTGATTTGCATTTCTCTAATAATGAGTGATGTTAAGGATCTATTTAGGATGCTTTCTTGGCAATCTGATATTCTGCATACTAAATTTTAAGATTCCCTAGAAATTAGAACCATCTGGGTGCATTTCCAGACTTCTTCTTTTTTTTTTTTTTTTTACAGCTCTATTCATCTTTATTTTGTCTAGGTTTTTGTCTTCAGGTAAACTGAAGATATTCTTCTGTGATTAAAAAAAAAAGACAAAGTCAATTAAAAGTACAATCTCTATAAATACCAAAATATCTAACAGAATACTCTATTGTGCATATTCTTTTACTTATGAAGATTATAATTTCATCAAAAGCTAAAATGCAAAAAAGCAAAATGGCTGTCTGAGGAGGCCTCAGACAGCTGTAAATAGCTGAGAAAAGAGAAGTGAAAAGCAAAGGAGAAAAGTAAAGATATACCCATTTGAATGCAAAGTTCCAAAGAATAGCAAGGAGAGATAAGAAAGCCTTCCTCAGTGATCAGTGCAAAGAAATAGAGGGAAACAATAGAATGGGAAAGACTAGAGATGGCTTCAAGAAAATGAATGATACCAAGGGAAAATTTCACGCAAAATGGGCTCAGTAAAGGACAGAAATGGTATGGATCTAACAGAAGCAGAAGATAGTAAGAAGAGGGGGCAAGAATACACAGAACAACTATACAAAAAAGATCTTCACGACCCAGATAATCACGATGGTGTGATCACTCACCTAGAGCCAGACATCCTGGAATGTGAAGTCAAATGGGCCTTAGGAAGCATCACTACAAACAAAGCTAGTAGAGGTGATGGAATTCCAGTTGAGTTATTTCAAATCCTAAAAGATGATGCTGTGAAAGTGCTGCACTCAATATGCCAGCAAATTTGGAAAACTCAACAGTGACCACAGGACTGGAAAAGGTCAGTTTTCATTCCAATCCCAAAGAAAGGCAATGCCAAAGAATGCTCAAACTACTGCACAATTGCACTCATCTCATATGCTAGTTAAGTAATGCTCAAAATTTTCCAAGCCAGGCTTCAGCAATACGTAAACCATGAACTTCCAGATGTTCAAGCTGGTTTTAGAAAAGGCAGAGGAACCAGAGATCAGATTGCCAACATTCATCAAAAAAGCAAGAGAATTCCAGAAAAAAAAATCTATTTCTGCTTTATTGACTATGTCAAAGCCTTTGACTATGTGGATCACAATGAACTGTGGAAAATTCTTAAAGAGATGGGAATACCAGACCACCTGACCTGCCTCTTGAGAAACCTGTATGCAGGTCAGGAAGCAACAGTTAGAACTGGACATGGAACAACAGACTGGTTCCAGATAGGAAAAGGAGTACGTCAAGGTTGTATATTGTCATCCTGCTTATTTAACTTACATGCAGAGTACATCATGAGAAACACTGGGCTGGATGAAGCACAAGCTGGAATCAAGACTGCTGGGAGAAATATCAATAACCTCAGATATGCAGGTGACACCACCCTTATGGCAGAAAGTGAAGAACTAAAGAGCCTCTTGATGAAAGTGAAAGAGGAGAGTGAAAAAGTTGGCTTAAAGCTCAACATTCAGAAAACTAAGATCATGGCATCTGGTCCCATAACTTCATAGCAAATAGATGGGCAAACAGTGGAAACAGCGGCAGACTTTATTTTGGGGGGCTCCAAAATCACTGAAGACAGTGACTGCAGCCATAAAATTAAAAGACGCTTATTCCATGGAAGGAAAGTTGTGACCAACCTTGACAGCATATTAAAAAGCAGAGACATTACTTTGCCAACAAAGGTCCATCTCATCAAGGCTATGGTTTTTCCAGTAGTCATGTATGGATGTGAGAGTTATGTACGGACTATGAAGAAAGCTGAGCACCAAAGAATTGATGCTTTTGAACTATAGTGTTGGAGAAGCCTCTTGAGAGTCCCTTGGACTGCAAGGAGATCCAACCAGCTCATCCTAAAAGAAATTAGTCCTGAATGTTCATTGGAAGGACTGATGCTGAAGCTGAAACTCCAATACTTTGGCCAGCTGATGGGAAGAGCTGACTCATTTGAAAAGACCCTGATGCTGGGAAAGATTGAAGGTGGGAAGAGAAGGGGACGACAGAGGATGAGATGGTTGGACGTCATCACTGACTCAATGGATGTGAGTTTGAGTAAACTCCAGGAGTTGGTGATGGACAGGGAGGCCTGGCATGCTGCAGTCTATAGGGTTGCAAAGAGTTGGACACAACTGAGTGAGTGAACTGAACTGAATATATTTAGTAATTATAGTAATATTTATATATATTATAAATAATAGCAATAACAAAGACAGATGTTACAAAACTGAATAAAGCTAAGATATTATAACAGATATGTTAAAGTCATGTCATGTTTTCTCCATTAGCAGATTTCCTAAAAGATCCTATTAAAGGTATACTATCAAGTGGAATGTCTGTGTAGTAGAGGTTATGGGATGGAGATGTCTAAATCTGAAGTCCAGCATGGAAACTGTTTGGGTTATAAATTTGGAAAGAGGGTGGGATGGGGCATATGGCACCAGTAGATATTAGAGATGATGGGTATTGACTAGTGTCTAGGTGGAGGCAAGAGGCAACCCTGATGCTGATGTGGACTGAAATATGTCTGTGTCTGTGGGACATCTTGGCCAGTGTCTGAAACTCCAGTGCAGGTCGATCAAAGAACTAAACTTCTCAGTGAAAATGACACAGTAATATTTCAGAGTGTAGAGTGGGTGGTCTGCACCTATAGAGGGAGAAATGTCATGTGGTGGCAACCAGAGCTGGGAAACATTTGAAACTTTAGCAGAAGCAAGAGAATATTCTTATCCTTGCTCCTATCTCTATGTTTCCCCTCCCCCTTTTTTATTTTACTGCACCGGATCTTAGTTGCTCTATGTGGGATCTTTCTCGCATCATGCGGGATCTTTAGTTGTGGCATGCGGGATCTAATTCCCTGACCAGGGATCAAACCCGGGCCTCTTGCATTGAGACCATGAAGTCTTAACCACTGGACCACCAGGGAGTCCCTAGATGATCCCTTTCTAATACCCTTTCATGAGAAGAGCCCTGGAGAAGGAAATGGCAACCCACTCCAGTATTCTTGCCTGGAGAAGCCCATGAACAGAGAAGCCTGGCAGGCTGCAGTCCATGGGGTTGCAAGAGTCAGACACAATTTAGTGACTAAACCACCACCACGATGAGAAGAGCCACTGATAACCTCACTGATAAAGGTCAGGACCTCTATTAGCCATTATTTCACTGGTGTGTAGAGTTATTCTGCCTTAAAACTCAGGACTTATTCATGGCACTCAACTGTGTACTTTCTGTCTCAGACTCTGGCAGGGCCTGATCCCTCGAGGCAGAGTAGCCATCCATCACTTCCACACTATATACGTGGTTAGATAAGTGGACTTGTGGCTCCCTTTGAATCTTCTCTGTCTGGATAATATTTAGGCCTCTATCCTTAAGCCCTGTGCCCAAAGTAGCTTCCACAGAGAGCCCTGCATTAGGGGTTATTTGATGTCAGTAAAGTGTGGGCAGAGGCAGAGATCATTATGATACTGTCTATACTTGTGACACTGTCTATACTTCCTTTATTCTCCTTTTCTAGAATGATGGCTTTGAAGGAACCAATGTAATCTGCATTTCTCTGGCTCTTTTGAAGCAGAGTCCTACTCCTTAAAAAAAAAAAAAAAAAAGGAAACATCCCTTTAGATTTAACCAGAAGCAGACAACTAAAATGTATAAACAACTAGCAAGTGTGGTCATCATCCTTTTGGCATTGTTTTTCCCACTGCTCTCAGTCTAATTCCCCTCCAGTGAGTACGTGTCATATCTTCCATTAGGTGCTGTGGCCACTTCTGCTTGTTTCTTCCTTTTCCTACCAAGCATTATGACTATTTCCTCTAAGGTATCAATACATCTACCAGGCACCACTGTCTGTACTGAGCACTGCTTCTATCTCCTCTGGGAACTGCGACACCCACAGGAAACCAGTGACATTGACAGACTCTGCTGCTGCCCCCTGGTAATATCCTCTGTGGCATCTATCAGCTAACAGTGCTACTTCTCTAGATGACAGTTGCCTACTAGAGACAGCTGCTTTTTTCTCCAGCCGCCACAAAAGTCTGCAGGCACGGCCCTCTCTGCCTGCTATTATTGCAGTTGCCTGACACCAGCACTGATGGGCTGAAATCCCTGAAGTACCAATGCTAAGGAATGTGCTGGATAGGCATGCTGGGTTTAGCAGGACAAACATCAAGATGCCCTGTTAAATTTAAATTTCTCGTAAATAATAAGTAACACTTTAGTCCCATATATTGGTGTGATGTAATATTGAGGACCTATTTATACTAAAAAAACAAAAAAACTGTTGTTTACCTGAAATTCAAATTTAACCAGGAATCCTTGTTTATCTGATAACCCTAGCGTGGGACAAGTGGAGAATTACTGCTTCTTTCTCCAATTGCAATTAACTCCATTTGAAATGGACCAAAGCAGTCATTACCATAACCTAAAATACTGACTTTTTAGTGCAGACAGCTTTTGCAGTTTTTATGAACATCCTTTTATAAATCTATGACATGGATTTGATTGATTCCATGGGAATTGGTTCATGGATAAAAATCAAGTTAAAATCACGTCACTCCAACCCACTCCCCATCCCTTGACTAAGGCTTTATTAGGCAAACATTCATAATGGCCTGGCCTTCCTTTCCCCTTCAGATAAGTTCTCTCCATTGAGGACAAAAAGAGAGATGGAGGAGGAGGTTATCACAACCAGATAGTAAAACATATTATAAACTCCCTGTAATTAAAACAATGCAATACTAATACATGAAAAGACTAATCAAGATTTTAAATCTTTTAAATCTTAAACTAGGAACATCAGTGTGAACTCTATTATTTCCTTTTTAATTTCCCTAACTCTGTATAGTCCAAATGCTATGGATACATCTAGTGACAAGATTGGACCCTGTATACCATTCCTCAGTAAAAGGATCTAGAATTCCTTGGAAGAATGGCCAGTTCCAGATCTGGAGCAAAAAATAGAGAAGATGAGCCAGGGACCAGAATGCAAGGAAGCTATCAATGTCTTGTCTAAAAGACTGTATACTGTGGTTATCACTGGCCAAAAATGGGAATATATAAACATCAAAAGTAATAATAAATTCAATTGATCAAATATTTAAAACCCACAAATTCATAATTATACTGAAAAAGTAAAATTCCACACCCTGGACACAATTGTAAGTAGCTAGTTACCAACCCCTTTAAAGGAAGGAATTTGGTATTTCTCATGTCTTTCCTGTATGAACAGTATTTCAGGGTAAACAAATAGCCTTTTTACAATTTTTACAAAAGTGATGCTACTAAGTGATAATTTAGTGATAACTAAGCTACTAATTTCTGATAACTAGAAAATCAACATTTTATAATCCCTAATAAAATAGATTCAGGCTACCATCATAATGGATAAAAGCATTAGATGAAATATTGATGGGAGTCCCGATGATCAGTCTTAAAGCAGATATTGTGGACCTCCTGATGTGATGCAGCATGAAGCACACAGCACAACCTAGGAAGTATTCCTGCCCAAACAGGTGGATGTGAGACAAATTAAGCCTCTAAAGCCAAACTACTCATACAGGAAATGTGGCAAGAAAAGGGAGCAAGGTAAATGGAAGAAAACAGATAAATCCAAAATGAAGGGATAGTCTATGCAACAGCTAACCCAGAGTGATAGTCCTTATGCATTAATGTAGCTAAATCTTGTTGTCATTCAGCCACTCAGTCCTGACTCTCTGAGACCCCATGGACTACAGCATGCCAGGACTCCTATCCTTCACCATCTCCCGGAGCCTGCTCAAACTCATGTCCATCAAGTCAGTGACACCATCCAACCATCTCATCCTCTTTCATCCCCTTCTCCAGCTTTCAATCTTTCCCAGTATCAGGATCTTTTCTAATGAGTCAGCCCTTCGCATGAGGTGGCCAAAGTAGTGGAGTTTCAGCATCAGTCCTTCCAATGAATATTCAGGGTTAATTTTCTTTAGGATTGACTGGTTTGATCTCCTTGCGGTCCAAGGGACTCTCAAGAGTCTTCTCCAACACCATGGTTCAAAAGCATCAATTTTTTGACGCTTGGCCTTCTTTGTGGTCCAATTCTCACATCCATACATGACTACTGGAAAAACCATAGCTGTGACTAGATGAAGCTTTGTTGGCAAAGTAATGTCTCTGTTTTTCAATATGTTGTCTAGGTTGGTCATAGCTTTTCTTCCAAGGAGCAAGCATCTTTTAATTTCATGGCTGCAGTCACCATCTGCAGTGATTTTGGAGCCCCCACAAAAAATGTCTCTCACTGTTTCCATTGTTTCCCCATTATATGCCATAAAGTGATGGGACCTGATGCCAAGATCTTAGTTTTTTGAATGTTGAGCTTTAAGCCAACTTTTTCACTCTCCTCTTTCACTTTCATTAAGATGCTCTTTAGTTCCTCTTAGTCCCTAGTTATTCAAATACTAATCTAAGTGTTTCTCTGAAGGTATTTTATAAATGAAATTAAAGTCCTGATCAATTGCCTTTAGGTAAGGGGTTACAAAGAGTCAGACAGGATTTATGGACTGAACAACAAAAACAAGGGAGATTATCCTAGATGATCTGGGTGGGTCTGATTCAATAAGCTCAAAGAATTTAAGAGCAAAACTGAAGCTTCCTGGAAGAAGAAATTCTACCAAAATGTCATAGTTTCAACTCATACCCAAGAGTTCCAACCTTCCTTCCTGACAGCATGCTCTATGGATTTCCAGCTTGCCATAATAGCCCTGACAACTGAGTCAATTTCTTGCAATAAATCTCTTAGAATATATTTCCTACTTGTTCTGTTTCTCTAGTCTAATGCTAACACACCCAGTTTTTGTAACAAGTTGATAGCATGAAAAAAGCAGAATGGATAGACTGTTCTAAATTTTAAAACTTAACAATCAAACGCAAGGAGAGGCTATAAACAGTTATGCTGAGATCAGTGATCATAGAACACAGCGATGAAGGATTGTTTGGATTCTAATTCAAAACAAATTAGTACAAATTTATTATCTGTAAAAAGACATGTTTCACATAATCTGGAAATATAATAATGAACCAGCTGCTTCTAGTCTTTGTTTTCCATGTAGCAGAGTAATAAATTGACCTGAGTTTTGCTCTTTCAGAATAGATTTTGCCATTTCCCATTAGTCTGTCTGTTGGACAACAAGGACCCAAAAAACCATGGTGAACAGCTTCCAGGATTGGAGCAAGTATTCTTATGTTGTTCTTGAATTTCCTCACTTCATTTCCCCTGGCCCTGTCTTTATGCATCGGATTGATTTTTCCTTGCATTATACATGATGGTTTGAGGCTCATGTTTGCATAAGGAGAAACATGACTTTCATCTGTATTATTAATAGGCACAGCTGGTTTAGGAAAAAACAGACTTCCAGAGGGAAGAGCTTAAAGAAGTAAAGATGGTTGATACGGTTTAGTTGCTAAATTGTATCCGACTCTTGCGACCCCATGGACTGTAGCCTGCCAGGCTCCTCTGTCAATGGGATTTTCCAGGCAAGAATACTGGAGTGGGTTGCCATTTCCTTCTCCAGGGGATCTTCCTGACCCGGGGATTGAACCCAGGTCTCCTGCACTGCAGGAATCAAAATGGCTGATTGATAGTAGTAAAACATTTATAGTGGTAAAATATTGTGAAAGGATCCGATAGTTGGGGAAGAAAATGTTAACTTGTCTCCTAGCCAAAAAATGTTGTCAGGGAGGTGAATTCCTCTGGTTTCAGTAAGGTAGAAAGCCATTCAAAGAAAAAGCAGATAATGGCAGAAAAATTGGAATTCCTGGGGTCAAACTGAGATGGCTAAGGCCGAAAATAAGCTTGCCTGTGGTGAGGGATGAGTTATGACAAAGGAAGGTGGGCGGTGAAGAGTTCTGTTAAGATTAGTGATCACAGTACATTGTAATGAAGGATTGTGGGGGAGGGTGTTAGGAGGTGGCTTGGATTAACATAATAACCCTGGGGGTAGGTAGTATATCAGCAGTGGCCACAGGACTGGAAAAGGTCAGGTTTTTTTGTTTTTTTTTAAAAGGTCAGTTTTCATTCCAATCCCAAAGAAAGGCAATGCCAAAGAATACTCAAACTACCGCACAATTGCACTCATCTCACACGCTACTAAAGTAATGCTCAAAATTCTCCAAGCCAGGCTTCAGCAATGTGAACCATGAACTTCCAGATGTTCAAGCTGGTTTTAGAAAAGGCAGAGGAACCAGAGATCAAATTGCCAACATCTGCTGGATCATCGAAAAAGCAAGAGAGTTCCAGAAAAACATCTATTTCTGCTTTATTGACTATGCCAAAGCCTTTGACTGTGTGTATCACAATAAACTGTGGAAAATTCTGAAACAGATGGGAATACCAGACCACCTGACCTGCCTCTTGAGAAATCTGTATGCAGGTCAAGAAGCAACAGTTAGAACTGGACATGGAACAACAGACTGGTTCCAAATGGGAAAAGGAGTACGTCAAGGCTGTAACCCTGCTTGTTTAACTTATATGCAGAATACCTCATGAGAAACATTTGGCTAGATGAAGCACAAGCTGGAATCAAGATTGCCGGGAGAAATATCAATAACCTCAGATATGCAGATGACACCACCCTTATGGCAGAAAGTGAAGAAGAACTAAAGAGCCTCTTGATGAAAGTGAAAGAGGAGAGTGAAAAAGTTGGCTTAAAGCTCAACATTCAGAAAACTAGGATCATGGCATCTGGTCCCATCACTTCATGGCGCATAGATGAGCAAACAGTGGAAACAGTGGCTGACTTTATTTTGGGGGCTCCAAAATCACTGCAGATGGTGATTGCAGCCTTGAAATTAAAAGACACTTGCTCCTTGGAAGGAAAGTTGTGACCAACCTTGACAGCATATTAAAAAGCAGAGACATTACTTTGTCAACAAAGGTCCATCTCATCAAGGCTATGGTTTTTTCCAGTGGTCATGTATGGATGTGAGAGTTAAGAAAGCTGAGCACCGAAGAATTGATGCTTTTGAACCATGGTGTTGGAGAAGACTCTTGAGAGTCCCTTGGACTGCAAGGAGATCCAACCAGTCGATCCTAAAGGAGATCAGTCCTGGGTGTTCATTGGTAGGACTGATTTTGAAGCTGAAACTCCGATACTTTGGCCACCTGATGCGAAGAGTTGACTCATTGGAAAAGACCCTGATGCTGGGAAAGATTGAGGGCAGGAGGAGAAGGGGATGACAGAGGATGAGATGGTTGGATGACATCACTAACTCAATGGAAATGGGTTTGGGTGGACTCCGGGAGTTGCTGATGGACAGGGAGTCCTGGTGTGCTGCAGTTCATGGGGTTGCAAAGAGTTGGACATGACTGAGCGACTGAACTGAACTGAACTGAGGTAGTATAGAGAGCTATCTCTCCCCCAAGACCCAGATAGATCTTTAGGGAAATGGGGTGGTAAAATCACTCATTTAAAACAGTTGCCAAACACTACGGTCCATTTTCTTGACCTGCTCTGGCTTAATACTGAGCACCAGCACCTCATTAGAAAAGCTATGACAAAGCTAGACAGCATATTAAAAAGCAGAAAAATTACTTTGCTGACAAAAGTTCACATAGTCAAAGCTTTGGTTTTTCCAGTAGTCTTGTATGGATGTGAGAGTTGGGACTATAAAGAAAGCTGAGTGCCGGTGAATTGATGCTTTTGAACTATGGTGTTGGAGAAGACTCTTGAGAGTCCCTTGGACTGCAAAGAGGTCAAACCAGTCCATCCTAAAGAAAATCAGTCCTGAATATTCATTTAAAGGATTGATGCTGAAGCTGCAATACTTTGGCCACCTGATGCAAAGAACTGACTCATTAGAAATGACTCTGATGCTGGGAAAGATTGAAGGCAGGAGAAGGGGATGAAAGAGTATAAGACGGTTGGATGGCATCACTGACTCGATGGACATGAGTTTGAGTAAGCTCCAGGAGTTGGTGATGGACAGGGAAGCCTGGCATAGTGCAGTCCACGGGGTCACAAAGAGTCAGCCATGACTGAGCAACTGAACTGAACCTTTGTGGTATAGACTTAAAAGCTAATATTTTAAGTTGCTTGCTCTGACAGCAAGATACAGAATAGACTGAATAAGTATGTTTCAGGATAGATTGATCAGCTAAGGTATGCTAACGTATCTGTGGCCACTGATCTAATATGGAACTTTGAGATGATAGGAATAAACAAGAAAGGGTTATACCCAATAGTAAAGTACAGTAGTAAAACATGAGGTTCTGAATTCAGACAGTGGGTTTGAATCCTTGCTCTGCCATGTATGCACTATGTGAACTTGGGCGAGTTATTGCACCTCTCTAGGACTGTTTTCTTGTCTGTAAAACTGAGATGATATTAGTATCCTTAACATCTGTCTTTTAGGACCATTGTGAGACTTATAGGAGATAACACATACACAGCACTAAGAACTCCAAAAAAAAAAAAAAGGATTAAAAAAAATGAGAAGAAATTTTAACAAAGGTACAAGATACCAGAATGCTTTAAGAGACAGAAAGATCTCTCTTCGTATGATTGAGTCTGAGCAACCAGAAGAAATATTGAAGCCATTTTGATATAGAAATTGTTGTGTTCAGGTGCCATTACTGTAATATTCATTCCTATAGGAGAGAGCCTATGTAATTAGGGAAGTATAGGATTGCTACACCAATGAAAGTTAACATTAATCAATGTTGACTTGGGAATCATCTGTATACAGGTGATAATTGCAGCTATGAGTGCATGAGCTCTCTGAGTGTTTAAAAATAAAAGCAGAGGACTGAGGCCAGAGCTTGAGAAGCAGCAGCCTGAGACAGGGAGTCAGTCAAATATAAAAACCTCAAAGTTTAGTATCCTGGAAAATGATGATGCTTTCATCTTAACTGTAGGTGACTTGTTCCTCTGTGTTCTACCTTGATCTAATTAAAAGCAGTAATACATTGTGAGTGAAAGCACTAGTCGCCAGAAAATTTCTGGATTCTAACCCAGTTTAGTTAACTTGCTCTTTAGTCCTCAGGTGAATCATTTCCCACCTTTGGATCTCAGGTTCCTCATCTATAAAAGAAGAGGACAAGATGACTTATTAGTTCTTCCTACTCTATGATTTTATGAATTATATACAGGAAGTTAAAAGTGTTTACAACCCATAGCCACTGAAAGCCTTCCTCAAATATTCCCACAGCCCTATCACAGATGTTTAGTGACCTTATGAAAAGCAGGAGACACTGGACAAACTTTCCTAGAAAAAATATTTCAAAATTCTCTCAAATTTTCCTGGTCTTCACTAAAGGACTGTGTTTACTACAATTTTAATGAAGCCTCTGTTTTAACTGGAAAATACATACATAAACTATGGCAATCTGAATATACATTACAAATTGCAAGATTCATTACAAGAGGATACTACTTCTTATAAAAGGATTAACTTAGAGATTTCTTCTCCCATAACTTTTAAAAATTTTTTCTTAAAACTGTCATTGATTTACAAACTTGTATTAGTTTCAGGTATACAGCAAAGTGATTCAGTTATATATAGATTCTTTTCAATTATAGGCTATTACAAGATATTGAATATCGTTGACCTTGCTTACCTATTTTATGTAGTATCTGTCAATCCCAAACTCCTAATTTATCCCTCCCTCCATAACTGTTTATATCTATGGCTTCCTACAAACATTTTTCCTCCACTTTTTCTGTATATTAAAGAAAAATAAAGGCTTCCTTATCTTGCTACAAAACAATTTCATAAGTCCTATTCCAAAGAGAACTTCTAATCTCTTTTATTATGGTTTTTAAGATAATCCTTACTACTAGCCTACTGGTTTACATTCTAGCTAATTTATCATGCTTGTGCAAAGTTAAGAAAAGAGCTGTACTGATGAGAAAGAATTATCTAGAGATGTCTGTAATAACATCAATTTAATGTTGATTTTAAAATATTTAAGCCTTGTAATCTTGCCTAAAGTCCAGTCCTTATTATATTCTCCATGAACTATATAAGAGTACTGGCCCTATTTCATAAAATTGAAGGCAATTTGTAGAGTGATTTTCCTGACTTCCAGGCTCAGATCAGGTTGAAATATAAAGTCTCTTAGAATTTAAACAGATGTGTTTTCCTCCCAACATCGGTAAGGTATAACTGGCATCATTAAGGTATAATAAACTACACGTGATAGAAGTGTACAATTTGAGAGATTTTGACACACGTATACACCTATGAAATGTGTGTTAGTTGCTCAGGGTATGATTCTTTGTGACCCCATAGACGGTAGCCCACCAGGCTCCTCTGTCCATGGGATTCTCCAGGCAAGAGTACTGGAGCAGGTTGCCATTCCCTTCTCCAGGGGATCTTCCTGACCCAAGGATTGAACCTGGGTCTCCTGCAATGCAGGCAAATTCTTTACCGTCTGAGCCACCAGTGAGGCCATACACCCATGAAACCATTACTAGAATCAAGAAAATGAACCTATCTATCACCCCCAAAAGTTTTCTCTTGCCTCTAAGTAATTCCACCCTCCCATTCATCTCTACCCTGGCCCCTTTTCATCCCTCACTTCAAGTAAACACTGCTTTCTGTATCACTATAGTTTGGATTCTCTAGAATTTTATATCAGTGAAATCACTGTGTGAATTGTCTTTTAGTCTGATTTCTTTCACTCAAAATAATTATTTTGAGATTTATCCATGTTTTTAAGATTCATCCATGTTTTCCAATTTGGGCCTGTTACAAATAATGATGCAATGAATATTCATGTATAAGTCTTTATGGGTAAATACCTAGGAGTAGAATGGCTGGATCATATGGTAGATGTGCATAACTTTAAAAAATGGCCAAATTTTTTCTCAGAAATAGTTGTATCATTTTGCATTCCCAACATGCATCCTATGAGAATTCCTGTCATTCCACATCCTTACCTACTTTATATGATCAGTCTTTTTAATTTTAGCCATTCTGTTGACTAGGATGTGCAGTGATATCTCATTGTACTTTAAACTTGCATTTCCTTGATGGTAATGTTGTTGAGCATATTTTTAATTTTCTTATTTTGTCATCCATGTATTTTCTTAGATGTGGTGCCTATTTAAATTTTTTGTCCATTTAAAAAAATTGGTTGTCTTATTGAATTTTAACAGTTCTTTATATATTATAGTTAGAAGTCCATTGTCAAATATATGTTTTGCAAATACTTGCTCCCAGTCTATGGCTTGCCTTTTCATTTTAAGTGCGTTTTGAAAAGCAGAAGTTTTAATTTTAAGGAAGTGAAATTTAGTAAATATAATTTTTCCCTTTTATGGATTGTGCTTTTTGTGCTATTTTCTTAATCTTTGCCAAATTCAAGATCACTAAAAATTTTCTCCTATGTTCTCTTCTATAACATTTATAATTTTAGCACTTAAATTTAGATTTATGATCCATTTTTGGTTACCTTTTGAATATGGAATGAGGACAGGATCAAGATTCTTTTCATTTTTTATTTTTATTTTTATCATATGCTATCCAATTGTTTCAGCATCATTTGTTAAAAGGATTATCCTTCCCCCATTGAATTGCATGGGCATATTTGTTGAAAATCAATTTACCATATTTGTGCAGGTCTATTTCTGCATTCTGTTCAGTTAACTCCATTTTGTCTGTCTTTACACTGATACCACACTGTGTTATTACTGTATCTCATAGTCTTGAAGTCAGGTAGTATAAGTCCCTCAACTTTGTTGTTTTTCATCAGTTTTGGCTACTCTAGGCAGCATTTTCATAGAAATTTTAGAACCAGCTTGGTAATTTCCACAAAATGAATCTCCTTTGATTTTTATTAGACTTGCCCTGTCTATAGATCAATTCAGAGAAAAAAATGATATTTTAGAAATATTGAATCTTCTGAACCATGAACATGACATATCCCTGTATTTAGATGTTTAATTTCTCTCACGGTATTTCATAGTTTCCAGTTTATATGTCTTTCACATTTTGGTCAAGTGTATCCCTAAGTTTATGTATGTGTGTGTGTGTGTCTTGGCATTTTTTTGCTGCTAAAGGGTACTTTAAAACTTCAAAGTCTAATTCTTCATTATTACTATAGAAAAATAAACTGATTTTTATATATTGACTTGGTATCCTATGAAACTCACTTCTCGTTCGAGTAGTTTTTTTTGGTAATATTCCATGGTATTTTTGCCTGAAAATACAGTGTTGAACTTTTTTCCTTCCAATGTGAATGCGTTTTTATTTTATTTTTTTTTAATTAATTTATTTTTTTCCCCACTTTTTTTTTTTTTTTTTAATTTATTTATTTGGCTGTGTAGGGTCTTGCTTGCAGCACATGGGCTCTTTTGTTGCTCCTCATAGTACATGGACTTCCTTGCCCTGGGGCATGTAGGATCTTACTTCCCCAACCAGGGATTGAACCCACATCCTCTGCATTGCAAGGCAGACTCTTAACCACTGGGCCACCAGGGAAGTCCTGAATGCGTTTTTAAAAGTTTCTTTGTCTAGTTTTATTGCAGTGACTAGAATCTCCTACTCTACATTTAATTGAAGGCAATTTTTCAAAGATATAGACCTAACTCCTGGCCCAGATTAGGCTCAACTATAGGACCTTGTTTAATTAGATATTTAAAAATCACAATGTATGGTTCATTTTTAGGCTCTTTGCTTTTCTCACATTCAAATATTCATCAAATGTCCAAATGTTGAACAATTATTGAATGCTAGGCTTTGTGCTGATTGTCAAGGAGATAATCCTCAGTACACTCTCCATAAGGTATAAAAAAGGAGTACACATTGTAAATCAACTATATTTCAATAAAAAAAATTTTTAAGAGTACACAGGCCATAGACCTGGCCCTAATGACCTCTCACCATCTTATTTAGACAGTTTAAACAAGAAGCTCAGGGTTTGGTCAGCTTGGGTTTGAATCTGCCTCTGCTGCTTACTAACTGATTGACTTTGGAAAGCTTGACTTTCTTAAGCCTGTTTCTTCAACTAAAATGAGAATATTAATAATACTTACACACCTCATAGGATTGCTGTAAGGATTAAATGAATTAATACCTTTAAAGAACTTAGAACAGGACTTGTGCTCATGTGCTCAGTTGTATCTGACTCTTTGCTATGGCCCTGTGGGATGTAGCCCACCAGGCTCCTCTGTTCATGGAATTTTCCAGGCAAGAATACCAGAGTGGGTTGCCATTTCCTACTCCAGGGGATCTTCCCAACTCAGGGATCAAACCTGTGTCTCTTGCATCTCCTGCATTGGCAAGCAGATTCTTTACCACTAGCACCACATGGCTTGGAACATAGTAAATGGCCAACAAATATTACCCATTATTAGAGGGCAAGATTGGGCTTCCCAGATGGCGCTAGTGGTAAAGAACCCATCTGCCAATGCAAGTAGACTTAAGAGACACGGGTTCAATCCTCGGGTTGGAAGATACCCTGGAGGAGGGCATGGCAACCCACTCCAGCATTCTTGCCTGGCAACAAGCTTAAGTAGTTTAGCTGCTAAGCATAAAGATAGTGTGAGTCATACCGGGGTCTAAACCCTTGCTCTGTTATTCACAGGCTGTGTAACTTGAAACACACTATTTAAACAAAAGCAATGCCTAAAAAGTGTCTAGTATAGTACTTGGCACACAACAGGTGCTTAATAGACAGCAATTATCCACTACGAACGTTCTGAAAAGCCATGATCTCGCCAACATGTGTTCAAAATAATAATAGTCATTTACTAGGGCTTACTGGTTTGGACCCTGTGCTGGTATATTTCCTGTATTTCTCTTTAATGCTTCTTATTCTAGCTGCTGCTTCTGCTAAGTCACTTCAATCGTGTCCGACTCTGTGCGACCCCACAGACGTCAGCCCACCAGGCTCCCCCGTCCCTGGGATTCTCCAGGCAAGAACACTGGAGTGGGTTGCCATTTCCTTCTCCAATGCAGGAAAGTGAAAAGTGAAAGTGAAGTCGCTCAGTCGTGTCCGACTCTTAGCGACCCCATGGACCGCAGCCTACCAGGATCCTCCGTCCATGGGATTTTCCAGGCAGGAGTACTGGAGTGGGGTGCCATTGCCTTCTCCGCTTATTCTAGCTAGGAGAGCATAATGGGCCCCCTTCATGTAAAGGAAATGAGATGGGCTTCCCTGGTGGCTCAGATGGTAAAGAATTCACCTGCAATACGGGAGACCTGGGTTCCATCCCTGGGTTGGCAAGATCCCCTGGAGAAGGGAATGGCTACCCACTCCAGTATTCTTGCCTGGAGAATTCCGTGGACAGAGGAGCCTGGCGGGCTGCAGTCCATTGGGGTTGCAGAGTCCGACACGACCGAGCGATTTGCACTTTCACTCGTGGAGCTATGACCAGCAGGAGGTTGGAAGCCTTCTAAGCAGTGACTTGGAATTCAAGTGCTGACCAAATCAGGGATCGCAGTACCTCTGTCACCAGGCGGGCTCTCGCCAGGGGAATAGGGCCAGCAGAGGCGGCAGTCGGCCAGGCCGCACCCACTGCCGCCCCACGGAGCCTTAGACTTGAAGAACTTGCCAGGCGAGGCCTCTGCTGCCGCCTCTAGCGCACGGGCCCGCTCTGGCCTTCGCCGCCACCCTTCCCTCTCGGATGGCCCCCGAGGCCGGGGCCTCGCAGGTCCTCAGAAGAAGCGCAGTCAGCTCGTCGAAGGTCTGGAGAAGGTTGGGCACCCTCTCCAAGCAACGCGCTGGAGGCGGGACTTAGTGCGTCACTGAAGTGCGACCCGGTCGTGGTCGGTGCCGCCGCCGCCGTCGCCGCCTGCGGGTCTGTGAGGCTGGCTGAGGCGGCGCCGCGGCTCCCGGAAGCGCGATGCCTTGAACCTGGGGTGAGCTCCGCAGCGCTAGCCTGTTGCCGGTTCCCTTCCCAGCTGCTCCTCAGCCCTCCTACAGGGAGTAGGAACACCCGCCAAGCCTCTACTGCAGCGCCGGGCTTGCGTAGGGAGTCAAGCCCCGCCCCGCCGCCGCAGTTTCTAGGCCTCGGCTTAGGAAGAGGAGCTGGCTTGGGAGGCCCTTCCATGGTCGCACTGTCTCTGACCCGGTGGTTTCCAGTGACAGGGCGTGGAAGTGGCTTGTCCCGTTTGGGGAGAGTGGTTCTGGGGGACCAGGAGAGAGGCTTTTTTCTCCTCGAGCGCGGACCTGCTTTTGAATATTGCCGCCGGCGCAGTCAGTCGGCCAGCGGACGTAGCTGTTGGTTACGAGTGCAGGTGCGCTTTGAGGCGGGGCGGTGGTGGGAGGGTGGCCGGTGTGTTGAGTTAACGCACTGGTGAGGCTGGAAACCTGTGCGCCCCCGCTGCAGTGGACACCCCATGTTAGAAACCCTTGCCTGGCTAATGGCTCAGAAATATCCAAGTCCGTCTACTTAACCCGCCCACCCTCTCTAAATTAGCCTAGGCTGCTCCCCTTCCGAAAGGCCTGAGCTTGTCAAACCAGCTTCCATGAGACCCGGCAAAGATCAGAAGTTTAACTACTACTAATTTTAGTAATCATTCCTGGAAGGGAAACTTTCTGTGCCGCTTTTGAATGATCTGTTTGTTATTTTTATCGTGTTACCGTGTTAGAATGTGGGCTTACTGTTATTGTTAATATTTATCCCCAGCCCCTTTCAGTGTACATCTCTGTATTCTGACCCTGGCTTGTTTCACTGTGCCGGATGATTCAGTTCTTGTCTCTGGCGTATTTATAAAGCGGCTGTGACCCTTCCTATGGTTTACAATTCTTAGATCTTCTACGTGGAGTGATTCTTTTGCATCTTCCTCTGCCCATTCTTATTGCTATAACATGAGCTCCATCCTTTCCGAATTTCATCTGGAACATGAGGGGCCCTGGACCAACAATCCTGAATTAGCCGCCTCTATGTTGGAAAGCATCTCCCCTCTAAGAAGCGATGCTTTCTGAATTCAGAACACAAAAATAGTATGAATATTTCTCCTTTCCTCTGATGCTGCCTGGCTGCAGTTTCTAAGTATTTTCCTCAGAATATGATTGTATGTTTCCAAAATATGTTCTTTGTCATTTGGTATAAGTGCACTTTATATTTGGTGTGTGTTACTTTTATATTTGGTGTATGTTACCACCTGTGCCATCTTAGTTCATATTTAAACACATGCCACACTTCCTTTCTCTTTCTCTTCCACAAAAGGTAGAGAAGGTCCAAAGAGAATTCTTACAAGTCTAGTTATTGCATTTTTCCAGATATGAAATGTACTAGTAAACACCCTGATGATAACAGAAATCCATGCTTTCAGTCTCCAAGTACTATCCTTTTGTAGATTTTCTTCATATGAGATTTTTGTCTGATTAAGATCTCTGAGTCTGTAACAAGCATTCCAGACTCTATAGTGTCTCTGACTAGTCTAATTGTTTCAATATGGTCTTTTATAACTTCCATAAATTTCTTGTCTTGCAGGACAGCTGATAATCTGTTTGTGATCTACAGTATAATGAGTAATAAATAGTATCTTTGGGAACCTTAGTTTTTAGTACTTTTAGCATCACTGATGCTAAATAACAGTGAAAATAGTTTCAACTATAAATATCTCTTTTTTAAGTAAAGAAATTGGTACAAAATTTCATGGAGAACAGGTTTCAGAGAGGTTTTCTAAATACCTCAGTGTTTGTGAACTAGTCATCTTGTTACACTTCTAGGCTTTTCATCTTTGTTTAATCCTTTTATGAATGGATATGGTTTAAATTTTCATGAAGTTTTTTTTTTCCAGTTACCCATGATGTGATTTTTATATCTTTATAAAGAATATTTGAACTACAAAAGTTCATTTTGTTAGAAAAAGAAGGGATCAAGTGTATGAGTTACCACACACTAGGGAATGTGGCATTTTTGGAATCCTTGATATTATGAGTTTCAGAATAACAGTTATTCTTTATTTAGAAAATCCTTCAAATGTTTTTTGAAAGCACATTGTTATCCTGCTTGAAAGGACTAAATTATAGGGGCACAATAGTATGAGAGCGGCCAGTTCTTTAAGTCTTGACCAGAGATTTCTTTTGCTAAATTGTATGCCAGTGGTTTACAAATTAAGTTCCTGTTCAATACTGCTGTTTCATGATCTACAGGGAAGTATTTTGCTCATGTCAAATAATGAGTACTTCTCAATTCATGTAAACATTAACAATAAATTTTCTATTTTTTCTTCCCTGTGTTTTTTTAACATCAGCTTCTCTCCCGACTATTAGATGACTGAACAAGTTAACAAAAGTCAAAAAAATACTAAGTGAATAATAAAAAACCCCAAACTGTCAACAGTATTTACTGTATCCGTTGGTAAACATTTATTGTGTGCTTATGTATCTGCCAGAAAAGAGAACGCAGCTGCTACCCTCAGGAAGCTCACAGAGGGGGATGGTCAAGTGACCTAACTGATGATGTGTGCTGTGATAGAAGAATGTGCCGAGTCACCAAAGAGGGACATTGAAAAACCTGTGGGGGGTGACTAGAGGGTGGCCTCAGCAGATTGTTTTGTGAACATGCATGCACCCTTGATTGTGATTTTATTGCATCTAGATTGCAGAGCCATATTTTTATTCTCAGATGGATTCATATTTATCTTTTTATGATATTCAAAATGAACTGTGAGTCAGGGGCCTTCTCCACTGAAACAGGTTGAGAGACACTGTTCCATGCTCTTTCAGTAGTCTGTAGATAGTTTTCTCTTTTAATCTGAGGAGTTCATAATCAGGCTTCCTGATACCAAGTACAATTACAAGATGAGATAATACGCTGCTTCAAATTATAAATTTTCTTCAAAGTTAGGACACCAATTCAAAACAATATAGAAACAAAATGGACCATTTTCTTTTGGAGGGGGATAATATTTTATAGCTATTATAAAATATTGGCTGTATTCCCTGTGTTGTACACTATATCCTCGTAGCTTATCTATTTTATACACGATAGT
This sequence comes from Cervus canadensis, assembly GCF_019320065.1. NCBI lineage: Eukaryota > Metazoa > Chordata > Mammalia > Artiodactyla > Cervidae > Cervus > Cervus canadensis. The sequence continues at coordinate 38,712,960 of NC_057396.1, forward strand.
TTGTATATTTAATCCTCTATCCCTATCTTGCCCCTCCCTCTTTCCCTCTCCCCTCTGGTAACCACCAGTTTGTTCTCTATGAGTCTGTTTGTTTTATATTTACTAGTTTTATTTTTTTAGATTCTACATATACGTGATACCATACAGTATTTGTCTTTCTCTGACTTATTTCACTAAGCATAATACCCTCCAAGTCTATCCATGTTGCTGCAAATGGCAAGATTTCATTCTTTTTCATGGCTGAGTAGGTTCCATTGTATATCTACATACCACTTCTTTATTAATTTTCTGTTGATGGACACTTAAGTTGCTTTCATATCTTGGCAGTTGTAAATAATGCTGCCACAAGCATAGGGGTGTATGCACCTTTCCAAATTAGCATTTTCTTTTTGGGGGGAATATATACCCAGGGGTATTTTTTTTTTTTTTTGCTAAATATATTAGCAAATGTTTATTAATCAAGGTCATAAGTCTATGATTTATATATATATGCATGTATTTGTATGGAATAATTTTAATGAATTAAACTTTTATGAGTAAATATATGTGATTGCTAATGTGCCAAGAAGGAAATGGCAACCCACTCCGGTATTCTTGCCTGGAGAATTCTGTGGACAGAGGAGCCTGGTGGGCTGCTGTCCATGGGGTCGTGCAGAGTCAGACATGACTGAAACGACTTAGCATGCATGCATGCATTGGAGAAGGAAATGGCAACCCACACTCCAGTATTCTTCCCTGGAGAATCCCAGGGACAGAGGAGCCTGGTAGGCTGCAGTCCATGGGGTCCTGACGAGTCGGATACGACTGAGCGACTTCACTTTCACTATAGCTGATTAACAATGTTGTGGTAGTTTACAGTGAACAGTGAAGGGACTCAGCCATAAATATACATGTATCTTTAGTTTCTTTTATCAGTGCTTTATAGTTCTGAGAGCATATAAGTTTTTCAGCTCCTTGGTCAGGTTTAAGGTTTTTGTTTTTGGAGGGAGTGGGGCTGCAATTTTAAAACATATTTCTGTGTGCTAATCTTATATCCTGCTACCTTGCTAAATTTGTTTATCAGAACTAGTGGTTTTTGGTAGAATCTTTAAGGTTTTCTATATATAATATCATGAAGTCTGCATATAATGACAATTTTACCTCTTTTTTTTTAATTTAATTTTACTTTTAAATTTATTTTTAATTGAAAGATAATTGCTTTACAATTTTGTGTTGGTTTCTTCCATACATCTTCATGAATCAACCATAGGTATACATATGTCCCCCTCCTTCTGGAACCGCCCTCCCACAGTTCTACCTCTTAAAAGCCACCATTTTCTAACTCAGTAAACAAGCAACCAGATCTCTTTATTATTTGTTTGGTGGGCATATTGATTAAATTATCATTAATGTTGTACATGAAATCTTAAGACCATATATTTCAAAAGTTTAATTTTTTGTTAAGAATTGTAGGTATAAAGTAAAGTTTTCAGTCTGGTTGATTAGAATATTTTATTGCATTTTTATTAAATCAATATAGAAATGCTAGAGAGAATTTAAGTAAAACTTTGAGAGTGAAATATTAGGTTAGAGATCATCTCCACTTCTCATTCAAGTAAGAGTTTTCTCTAAAACACTATTTAGATGAACTTATTTTTGCTTAAGCACTTCCATCTTTCCAATGAAAGCACACATGCTTTTAACCCTTCTAGATGATTGTGGATGATAGAAAATTTTTATATTGACCTGAAGCCCACCTAATTTATACTGGCCATTCTGGTCTGTGTAACTATATAAAATAAATGTTACTTCCTCTTCCATATGAAAGCTCTTCAAGAGTTTGAACAAACCTGTCATGTTGTTACTGAACCATGATTATCTAAAATAAATTGCTTTGTTTCCTTCTCTAGATCCGTAACATCTTGTGTGCTTTCCCAAATATGTTCAAATGATTGTGCTCTTTAAATGTGTGGCTGCTTGGAGGACTTCCCCGGTGGTCCAGTGGCTAAGACTCTGCTGCCAATGCAGGGGCTTGGGTTCAGTCGCTGTTTTGGGGAGCTAGATCCCACATGCCACAGCTGAGAGTCTTCAGGCTGCAACTAAAGATCCCACATGCTACAATGAAAATCAAAGATGCTGAGTGCTGCAGCTAAGATCCGGTGCAGTCAAGTTAATTGATTAATTAGTTAAAACAATAAGTGTGACTTCTTAGAGCTCATTATAAAATTTCAGTGTGTTGGAACCGTTACAGAGCATAGTGGAATTTTAGGCCCTTGCTCTGTACATCTGCTTCTAGCAAGAATTTAGGATTATTTTAGCATCTTTCTTATCTGTATTTGACTAGAACCTTCAGACCATTTATATTTTAATTACTTTTAAGCATATGTTACCTATGTGCTTTATGTGCATTTTAAAACATATTTAGGTTAGATCCTGAGCAAGTTAGTCATATTTGATATACTTTATTCAGTTTCACAAAATAAGTATACACTTTCAGTCTTGATTCTAATATTCTGTGGATATTATTCATTCCAGTGACTAAAACTGGACTCATCCGTAGATTGAGCAGGCATGCAGTCTTGTCTTTGTCATCAACAAAAATGGTAAACATCCCATCTCTTGGTGGCAGTCTCCCTCTCTGTCTGGGTTTTAGTCACACTTGAGTTTTTTTAATTACCTCAAAGTTACCATACTCCTCCCTGTGTTAGGCACTTTCTGTAGTCTCTGCCTGGACTGTCCTCCCCTTGCCATGCCCCGTCTCTCTTCTCTGGGTAACTGTGACTGATGGCAGATCAAATGTTTGCCCAAGGACTTTTCTGACAAGACTAGGTCAAGTCCCGATTTTATAGGCTTTAGGCTTTCAATACCCTATACTTGTTTGGCTTAGCACTTGCCATTTTGTGAAAGTGAAAGCTGCTTAGTCTGTCTGACTCTTTGTGACCCCATGAACTATACAGTCAGTGAAATTCTCCAGGCCAGGATACTGGAGTGGGAATTCCCTTCTCCAGGGGATCTTCCCAACCCAGAGATCGAACCCAGGTCTCCCGCATTGTGGGCAGATTCTTTACCAGCTGAACCACAGGGGAAGAATACTGGAGTGGGTAGCCTACCCCTTCTCCAGGGCATCTTCCTGACCCAGGAATCGAACCAGGGTTTCCTGCATTGCAGGCAGATTCTTTACCAACTGAGCTATGAGGGAAGCCCTATCATTTTGTATGTATTTATTATGTGATTGCTATGTCTTCCCCACTGTATCAGATGCTCCATGATGGCAAGAACCACGTTTCTTGCACTGACTTTTGAAGCCCCAGAACATAGCACAATGCAGGGGGTATGGTGCTTATTGAATTTAATTTTTCAAAGGCTGTGTAACAGTGGCTCCCTAGCACTGGTGTACAACCTTTGGCTCCTGATGTTTTCACACATTTGGATTAGAACAAGAGAAATAAGGACAGTAGTGTTTGTGTATGTATTGTATGTCAGTGTGAAATTACTGCCTTCTTGGGAAGGACTTTTATTCTAGTATTATTAACATATCCTTCTATTTCTTAGGTTGTAAGTTCTTAAATTTTTTTGTTACATTTTAGAGATTTTTTTTTGTTTGTTTATTGTTGGACACAGTCCTTACTTAGAATAGAAACAAATGTGCAGCACCATGGGGCTTTGAGACTTGACTAGTTTGTGAAATCCAGGAGTCACTAATATTGAATACTCTCAAGATCTCCTCTAGGCTAAAATCTTTGTTTCTCTTTGAATACAGTTATGAATGCACTTGGCTATATTTAAAATATGTAATTTTGCCTTCAGAGATTTTTTTTAGTGCCTTGGATCTTCCTCAACAACTTCCTTTCATTTATCTCTGTAATACATACTTATCATTGCCAAGTAGGCTCAGATTCAAAACAGTAATTGTCGAGTTTTTCTTTTTAGAACAGTTGTACTTTTCCTATATTTAAAGTGACTAAAAGAATAAGCCTCAAATATAATATTTTAGATTTGAATACCAAAAGACAAAATTTGCATATTTATGGTTACTGAGAACTCTTACTGTAAATGATTTTATATTTTAAAGTTAGATAGTTAATATTTTAGTTTTAACTTACTTTTTTTATTAAATGTTAAAGGAGATTTCCTGACAGAACTTTTGCTATAAATTGTTACTATTTCACCTGTTTTATATGCTATGAGTATTAATTCAGGTGAGGTAAAATGATAGTCTTTAATGGGTAAATAAAATGGAATTTCTTGGAGGAGGGGCAATTAGATTTTTTTTTTATTCTAATGCTTTTTTCTTTTTCCAACTGTAGTTTTTAAAAAACTCTTACTTGATTTTTTGACTTTGTTACTTTAACCTCTCTGTGCGTGTTTCCTTAACTATCTTGTTTCTTTGTTTATAAAATGTTTATCATGAGGATTTAAATGACTAAATTTATGAATACATGTAAAGTGCCTAGAAGACTGTAACACAATAGAAGTGGTCAACAAATATTCGTTGATTTTACTGTTATTAGTAGTGGTATATATATTGAATCAGATTTCTTTATTCAGTTTTATAACATATCAGGATGCTGCTGCTGCTAAGTCACTTCAGTCATGTCTGACTCTATGCAACCCCATAGATGGCAGCCCACCAGGCTCCCCCACCCCTGGGATTTTCCAGGCAAGAACACTGGAGTGGGTTGCCATTTCCTTCTCCAATGCATGAAAGTGAAAAGTGAAAGTGAAGTTGCTCAGTCGTGTCTGACTCTTAGCGACCCCATGGGCTGCAGCCTACCAGGCTCCTCTGTCCATGGGATTTTCTAGGCAAGAGTACCGGAGTAGGTTGCCATTGCCTTCTCTGACATATCAGGATAGATAAATACTAAAAGTTTATCTTGCTTTCTATTTTAACCAAAGGAAAGAAAACTACCTAGAATAAACATATCCAACTCTTCTCTAGCCACGATACATAGAATCTTTAATGATCTGAATGATTACTAAATAAATTTTTGTAATTAAATTTTAAGTCAATTCAGTAACTTATTGATCTCCATTGATAGCAGGTTATTAGTGATCTAGACTTTTAACTAAAATATCACCTTTATATTTAGAAAACAAATTACATAAATTCTAAGTTTAAAATACCTAGAGGAGTTAAAAAGCCAAAGCACTATCTTTTTTTCCTAAGCAGAAAATGTAAGGTAGTTCAGTTTGCTGAAAAATCTGTTAAATTTACATATATTTTACAATTAGAATTAAGTTGCACATTTATAAATATAGTAATTCTACAATAAAAATTTTAGCTGATCTATTATATCATGATTATACATCATAGAATATTATAGTGTTTAAGAATATAACCTTGGAAGAAAAGTTATGAGCAACCCAGACGCATATTAAAAAGCAGAGATGTTACTTTGCCAACAAAGGTTTGTCTAGTCAAGGCTATGGTTTTTCCAGTAGTCATGTATGGATGTGAGAGTTGGACTGTGAAGAAAGCTGAGCGCTGAAGAATTGATGCTTTTGAACTGTGCTGTTGGAGAACACTTTTGAGAGTCCCTTGGACTGCAAGGAGATCCAACCAGTCCATCCTAAAGGGGATCAGTCCTGATGCTGAAGCTGAAACTCCAATACTTTGGCCACCTGATGCAAAGAGCTGACTCATTTGAAAAGACCCTGATGCTGGGAAAGATTGAAGGTGGGAGGAGAAGGGGACGACAGAGGATGAGATGGTTGGATGGCATCATCGACTCAATGGACATGAATTTGGGTAAACCCTGGGAGTTGGTGAAGGACAAGGAGGCCTGGTGTGCTGCAGTCCATGGGATCACGAAGAGTTGGACATGACTAAGCAACTAAACTGAACTAAACTGAAGAATATAAGCACAAGAATCTAAAAAACATGAGTTTAAAGTTCACTTGAACCATTTACCAACTGTTTAACTTTAGATAAGTCACTCAATTCTATTTCCTCATCTGTCAACTAGGGCTATAATAATGCCCACTTCTTAGGGTTATTGGAAAAAATAGATGAGATAGTATAAGAAGGCCCTTAGTTTGAAGCCTGACATGTGGTGAGCAGTCAGGAAATGTTTTTAGGAAAATTATATGAGGTGAATAAGCTTCCCATTAAATATAGTCAATTAAATGCCTGTGTGTGTGTAATGGTTGCCAAATAGACAAAATTGTAGAAATGCACCCCCCCCAATAAGATAAATGAATCCTGTTTTCTTATTTAACTATATGATGTTTAGAAAAATAGAACTGTAAATCTTTATAGTTGTTGAAATTCCACCTTAGGTTCATGCGAGTTTATTGAGATCTCACTTAAAAGTATTCTTGTTTTTATTTTCTTGAAGGGATGGATATATTTCCATTTTTATATTGCACATAAAAGTAACTTTTATGTATGTTTGACAGAAACTATGTGAAGCAACACTCTTTGGATTTCATAAGACATCATCTCATCATGGGACAGCAAATTTCGGATCAGACACAGTTGGTTCTTAACAAGTTACCAGAAAAGGTAGCAAAACATGTCACATTGGTTCGAGAAAGTGGCTCCTTAACTTATGAAGAATTTCTTGGAAGAGTAGCAGAACTTAATGATGTGTAAGACTTGCTCTTTTCATTTTATTTTTTCTCCCTAACATATGCTCCATTGTTGTGACTGTCTGAAAAATATCCAGAAGTGTTGATTGGTAAGACTTAATGTTTTCAGCAGCAGTGGGTAGCAGGTATTTATTGAATACCTTAAGACTTTCTATGTGACTGTTTCAAAATATGTCATAGGACTAAAAGAATGGAAAGAACTTAAAATTGAATTTTGATCATGGGCATATAAATTGACCTTTGTTTTAAAGCACTGAAGAAGGTGAATAACAGAAGAGAATATACCAATTAGTCATCTAGAGAACAGCGCCTAGGATAGTCAAAGGACACTTCAGGTTTCTGACTATCAGCCAGTTCATCTAGATAATAAATCTGTGATTGTCCACTGAACCACTATTTTGCCAGATACACGCCTATATGGTAGTAATTTGTCATCACTGAAGAATAAGATGTTTTGTTTATAAATGTTTTCTAATTAGCTATCATCTTTAAATCTCTGATCATCTTTTAATCTTTGATGGATTTCCCTGATAGCTCAGTTGGTAAAAGAATCCACCTGCAATGCAGGAGACCCTGGTTCAATTCCTGGGTTGGGAAGATCCCCTGGAGAAGGGATAGGCTACCCACTCCAGTTTTCTTGGGCTTCCCTTTGTGGCTCAGCTGGTAAAGAATCCACTTGCAATGTGGGAGACCTGGGTTCGATCCCTGTGTTGGGAAGATCCCCTGGAGAAAGGTAAGGCTACCCACTCCAGTATTCTGGCCTAGAGAATTCCATGAACTGTATAGTCCATGGGGTCACAGAGTCGGAGGCAACTTTCACTTTCACTTTCTTTAAATCTCTACTTAATTCTTGAATGGATTTCTAAGATGGAATATAAACTTCTCTGCCTCCTTAAAGAGCACACCTAATAGAACTTAGCCTTTTCTTTGTGAATTATTCTTTATTAAATCAATTTTTATACTGATCTGTATAGAAGATATTAAAATACACAGGGCTCTTTGTCCCTGAATGACCCCAGATTGTTATACTTTTAAAATACTCCATTTTTGTTTGTGTATTCTCCCTAGTGACAGGAGAGCAGATGTCACTTCTATTAAGCCTTCCTCTAGCAGCACTTGTATCTGACTCTTCATATATGTATCTTCTATCTCCCTGAAGGTATAGTTATAACTTATTGGCATTGCCTTTTAAACCTTTTAAAGGTTCTCTCTTTAGTCTATTCAACTTAGCTAACATTGGCTGAACACAGAGTATGTGCAGGGCACTCTGCTGACAGACTGAAGTTTTAACTGAGGTCTAAAGTGATTACTCAAGTATTGATTTCCCTAAATCAACCAGCTTTCCCTAAATCTAAAGTTCTTCCCACTATCCCACATTACCTCTCCTTAAACCTGGAAAAGGCCAAACAAAATCACCTAGAAGTTTGGGACCATTTAGCATATATCAATTTATATTATAGTCACCATTAATAGTTTAGGGTAAAATACATGAATGTACTCCTTAAGTTTTGTTATAGCTATATCAGATTAGAGACATACTTGGCTATCTGGAACACTTAGATAAAAAGAAGGAAATAAGTCTTTTTATGGACATGGCTGGAGCATCCTGTCATTAGCTCTGGTCATGAAGAATAAAGCATTCTTGACTCTTAAAAGTTATATTAGAACAGCATTTCTTTTAAAAACATTGGATTTCACTCATTAAAAACAAACAAACCAAAAAAAAAAAAGAACCCTGTACAGATATAGGGATGGATCCTGTATGTAAATGCATAGAAAATGAATTGGAAGGATACACATTGGGTCTCTGGTGAGCTGATGGAGAAGTGGGCAGATAAGAGGGATTTTACATTTTACTGTGTGTATTTGTTTATTGTCTGATCTTTTATAATAAACATGTAGTCATGATTTTTAAAACTCTAGCATTTTATTTTGTTCTTTTTTTTTAAGATCATACAAATGGTAGATTTGAGTCATTACTTTTGAGAACATATTCCTAGGAAATAAATAAAATTGGATTGTGAATTTAATAGTACCATAAAAGTGAAATACTTTTTTATAAAGTTTATTGTTTCAACTTTCTAACAAGTAATCAATGACATTTGCCATCCCCTAAAGTCTTAGAACTTATATACAAAAAAACCTAGTCTGTCCTTTGAAATTTTGTTTTTTGGTCTAAAGATACTGGATAAAATGTGTCCTATGAAAGCATCCACAAGCTAAGCTTACTGTGTAATACAGAGACGATGGTATAGTGTGTCTCCCTTTTATTTATTTAGCACAGAATGTTTCTGACTATATTTGCTTCTTAAAACCAATTTCCATGGACCAGAGTTGGACATTTCACAAATTCAGTGCTGTCTGAGAATTATATAGTTAAACTTACATAAAAGAAGCATGACTTGATAGCTAGAAAATGGAACTGACAACTGGCAGTACTAGTTTAACTGGCTGATTTTGTTTCCTAGGGCTAGTTGCTTAATTTTCAATGGCCTCAATTTATTTAGCTGAAAGTTACTTAGCTCTGAATATGATATCCCCACTGGTGTTCAGAGAGAAATGTGAGTAATGATTTAAAAAATAAAAAAGGAGCTGCAATACTTAATTATGTCTTTGAACTGATTTAAATTGACACTTATGCACAATATTGAGTTATCCTAAAAAGTGTTACATTCTTATGTTAGTATTCTCTTTCTTTGTAAATTAGAATGACTCTGCTAGGGGAAGAGAGTAAAGTTCTATGTCTCAAAATCATTTGCTTCATCCAGTTTCAAATTATCTATAAAAATATGTGTTGTTCCTTAAGGAAAGACTCAACCAAGAGCAAGATTTTTTCACATTTTATATATATCTGAGGCAGTAGTCAAAATTGGGATAAATGAAACCAGCTGAATTTTTTCTTTTAAGTACCTGATTCTTTGTACACATTTTTTCCTAAATGTCTTTATTAGAAATTTAAAGACCATTGAGATATAGATCTCAGAAAAATAGATTTATAAACATCATTCCACTATGCTGTCCATTTTGGAAATTAAATTGTATGTGTATAGTCAAAACATTTTCTATCCCTGTATTTTAAGAATCTTACCTATTACAATCACTGTTACTGTTACTTGCCTTTCTGTGTTTTCTTCACATTTCCTCCTCTGCCTTAAACTTTCTTGAATCTGGTCTCATAGCTCCATTATTTTATATGACTTTTCATAAAATTAATGAATGTGTTTGCCTCTTTTCAGAACTGCTAAAGTGGCTTCTGGCCAGGAAAAACATCTTCTCTTTGAGGTACAACCTGGCTCTGATTCCTCTGCCTTTTGGAAAGTGGTTGTACGAGTGGTCTGTACCAAGGTAAGAGTGATAGAAACTTCCAGCTCTAAACTTAAACTATTTTGGTGGTTAGAACTGTAATTATTAGTATAATATAGCAGAAATGAATATTTATAATTTGGTTTTTATTAATATTTATTTGTAAAACTGTGTAAAATAATTTTGATGGCTCTTCCAGGTTAACTAAATTTCACTGGTTATATAATTGTCATATAGCAGAAATTTTTATACTCAAGGAAGGCAGTAGTAAACTCTTCATCTTTATCATGTACCTCTGTTTTTGGATTTTAACTGACTGTGGAATCCTAAAGTGACACCCTACATAGCTCTAAGATGACTTCTTAAAAATTAAAGTATCTTATGAGATCATTTCTTTTAAAAAAACACTAGGTTTTATTTGTTAAATGATAATTTAAAAATCCATTAGAAAGTGTTGGTTTTTTGGTTTGGTTGGGGGGGTTAAAAGTAATTTTTAGTTTTACAATGGATTGTGGGTTTGGAGTTTTTTTTTTTTTTTGTAAGTTATTTTTAGTTAATTAAGGGATTTTCACCATCAGTACACTGTGTCTCTTAATTCATCTTTAAATTTAAGATAAATGAGTATATCAACTATGTAAAAAACTGTGATGGCAGCAGTCATAGAGTATCAGGAAGCCTTATCCACTAATGGGTAGATTAGAATAGGTGGTTCTTAACCTTTTTGAGGCCAGTGAACTTTTGGTGAAAATGAGGGAATGAATTTTATTAAGCTTTCTCCTATCCCAGCCCCTGCTCTTAAATACAATAAAATCATCCATAGTCCTATAAACAATAAGTTGGGCAGTCATGAATGTCCTTAATTCAACTCCTGATCAATCTGTAAAGAATTCCTGGGTGAGGAGATTTTTTTTCTTTTGTATCATGGATCCTGGATGTTACCCAAATAATATGCCACATTTCCCCAACAGGTTTATTGCCTCTACTAAGCTGTAAGTGTAGTAGGATTGATTCTATTTAGTTGATCAAATTTGAAGGTCTAATCTATTTAAGTAATAAAAGAACTTTTAAGAGGATTAGATTAGCAAAGACCAAGATCTTACTTCCACACTTGAATAAATGTGGACTAATTCCACCCTTGACTGAAGTTGAATGGCACCTGTTCAAGTTTACAGTTGGTTTAGAGAAAATATACAGTATCGTTTAATACCATTCAACTGGGTCTATCCACATTGAACATTTGCTTATTGATTTTTTTTTTTAAGTCCAAATTTTAAAAAAGCACTATAATAGCTGTGAGAGAACCATCATTCAAAAATTTTTTACATTATTCATCAGAAGTAGATAATATGATACTAGTTTGGGTAGCAGTGTAACTTTATATAGTGTATAATATGTTACAAATTGTTGAGGAATTTTAAACAGAAAAGTGATCTGATGAGAGTTGTGCTTTAGAAAGTTTATACTCATAGCATCACAGGTTAGAATTAGGAGGGGAGTCTGAAGGTGCAGAGACTAATCACAGAATCTAAAGTAATCTAGGTGAGAAGAAAGAGAATACATGCTGAAATAACAGAATGTATTATCTCTGCACCGTCAGAAATAACAGAATACATGCTGAAATAACTTGATCGACAGTCACATTTTGTTGTTTATAGTTTGACTCCTGGTCTCAAAAATTGTATACCAACCACATATTTTTCCATTTTGTGTTTGTTTTGGGGATTATATTTATATTAAATTCATTAGAGGTTTTTTACAGTGCTGTAAATATGCATCCTCCCCAAAAGAACTTTGGGAATCTGCAACCTTTGACTTTGCAAAGAAATAAGATAACGAAGAAATGAAGAACTGGGCTTAAAATGTGTAAAATCCATTCAAATTAAGTATCTTCCATATTCCCATTGTCTGTGAGTTTACACTGTACATAATCTTTCAGGACTATTTGCAAGTCTACTTCATAGGATACATGGTAAATTTATAAAAACTAGTGACAAAGGTCATTTCTGAAATAATATACTTTCTTTCTCCTTTTCTTGCTCTCTCTTCCACAGTAACCATCCAGCTGATCTTTTCGGTTTTACCTCTACTATATTTCACTTGAGTTTATTTGTAAGACAGAGTTCACACTCTCAAGGAGACTGTAACTAATACTTAGGCCCCTCTTTCTTCTCTTCTAGATTACTTTAGATTCTGTGATTAGTCTCTGCACCTTCAGACTCCTCTCCTAATTCTAATTTGTGATGCTATGAGAATAGCCTTTCTAAAGCACAACTCTCATCAGATCACTTTTCTGTCTAAAGTTCCTCAACAATTCTTCCTTGGCTTCAAAATAGTCCCAACTCAGGCTTCCCTGGTGATCCAGTGGTTAAGAATCTGCCTGCCAAAGCAGGGGACACAGGTTTGATCTCTGATTCCAGAAGATCCCACATGCCTCGGAGCAACTAAGCCTGTGCACCACAACTCCTGAGCCAGTGCTCTGGAGCCCTACAGCTACAACTACTGAGCCCTTGTAGCACCAACTGCTGAAGTCTGTGTGCGCTAGAGCTGGTGCTCTGCAACAAGAGAAGCCACCACAAAAAGAAGCCTGTGCACCACAACAAATAGTAGCCCCCACTCGCTGCAACTAGAGAAAGCTCGTGCATAGCAGTGAAGACCCAGTGATTTAAATAAATGTTAAAAAAAAAAAAATTCCAACTCATTAACCTGGCATTTGAGGCCTTCTGCAATATGGCTCCAAACTGTCTTTTCTGTTTTATCATTGTCCCCTTTTGCAGTCTACAGTCTCACCAGGCTTAACTAATTTAAGGCTGTGTAGCTGCAACTTTCCCATCTCAATGCCTCTGCTTATTGAGCTCCCTCATCTAGAATGTTCATTCCTCTGTCATTTAAATTGCCATCAGCTACAAATCACAGAAAACCCCTCTTCCACCAGTTTAAACAAAAAAACAATCTAATAATTTTTAAATGGAATACTTTGTGAAAATATTAGAAAATTAATGAATTAATTAAAATTATGGACTAAGGTAGCTGTTCAGAAGCTTCATGAATTATATTATTTTCATCTGTCTTGTTACTTAGACCAAAACCTTTGAGTCATCTTGACTTCTCTTTTTCTCTTATACCCACCCCACAGTCAGTGCATAATTGAATCCTGATAGGTTGCTCTTCAAAATATACTCAGAATGTGACCAACTCTTAACCATTGTTACTACTATTACCTTATTCCTTGCAACCATCATTTCTCACTGGGATTATTCCAGGTGCCTTCTAACTCATCTCCTTGCTTATCCGCCCTTGTCCCCATTCTGTCTAGTCTCAGATCAACAACCAGTCTATTCCACTCATAATCTGAAGTGAAATTAGATCTTAATTTTCCTTGGCTCAGAACCCTCCAGTGACTTGCCATGTACTTGAGATAAGAGCCAAAATCATTACTGTGATCAGCAAAGTCCTATACATTTGGCCCCACCTCACTCCCTAACCTCATCTTCTACCAGTCTTCCCTCTCTTATTTTGTTCCAGTTGCCCTGGGCTTCTTGCCAGGTTTGCTTCTTTTTTTTTTTTTTAGTTAATTAATTAATTTTTTTATTGAAGGATAATTGCCTTACAGAATTTTGTTTTCTGTCAAACCTCAACATTAATCAGCCATAGGTATACATATATCCCCTCCCTTTTGAACTTCTCTCCCATCTCCCTCTCCATCCCACCCCTCTAGGTTGATATAGAGCCCCTGTTTGAGCTTCTTAGCCATACAGCAAATTCCCATTGGCTATCTATTTTACATATGATAATGGAAGTTTCCATGTTACTCTTTCCATACATCTCACCCTCTCCCCATGTCCACAAGTCTGTTCTCTATGTTTGTTTCTCCATTGCTGCCCTCTAAGTAAATTCTTCAGTACCATTTTTCTAGATTCCATTTATATGCATTAGAACATGATATTTATCTTTCTTTCTGACTTACTTCACTCTGTATAATAGATTCTAGGTTCATCCACCTCATTAGAACTGACTCAAAGGCATTACTTTTTATGGCTGAGTAATATTTCATTGTGTATACATACCACAATTTCTTTATCCATTCATCTGTTGATGGACATCTAGGTTGCTTCCATGTTCTAGCTATTGTAAATAGTGCTGCAGCGAACAATGGGATACATGTATCTTTTTCCATTTTGGTTTCCTCAGGGTATATGCCTAGGAGTAAGATTGCTGAGTCATATGGTGGTTTTATTTCTACTTTTTTAAGGAATCTCCATACCATCTTCCATAATGGCTGTATCAATTTACATTCCCACAAACAGCACAAGAGCATTCCCTTTTCTCCACACTGTCTCCAGCATTTATTGTTTGTAGACTCTTTGATGATGGCCATTCTGACTGGTGTGAGGTGATATCTCATTGTAGTTTTGATGTGCATTTCTCTAATAATGAGTGATGCTGAGCATCTTTTCATGTGTTTGTTAGCACATGTATGTATGTTCTTTGGAGAAATGTCTGTTTAGGTCTTTTTCCCACTTTTTGATCAAGTTGTTTGTTTTTCTGGTATTGAGTTGTATGAGCTGCTTATATATTTTGGAAATTATTCCTTTGTCAGTTGTTTCATTTGCTATTATTTTCTCCCATTCTGAGGGTTGTTTTTTCACCTTGATTATAGTTTTCTTTGCTGTGCAAAAGCTTTTAAGTTTAATCAGGTCCCACTTGTTTACTTTTTTTTTTTATTTCCATTACTCCAGGAGGTGGGTCATAGAGGATCTTGCTTTGATTTATGTCATCAAGTGTTCTGCCTGTGTTTTCCTCAGAGTTTTATAGTTTCTGGTCTTACAGTTAGGTCTTTAATCCATTTTGAGTTTATATTTATTTATGGTGTTAGGAAGTCTTCTAATTTCATTCTTTTACATGTAGCTGTCCAGTTTTCCCAACACCATTTATTGAAGAGACTGTCTTTGCCTCATTGTATATTCTTGCCTCCTTTGTCAGAAATAAGGTACCCATAGGTGCATGGGTTTATTTCTTGGCTTTCTATCTTGTTCCATTGGTCTGTATTTCTGTTTTTGTGCCAGTACCATTCTGTCTTGAACAAGACAAGGGTGTCCACTTTCACCACTATTATTCAACATAGTTCTGGAAGTCTTAGCTACAGCTATCAGAGAAGAAAAAGAAATAAAAGGAACCCAGATCAGAAAAGAAGTAAAGGTCTCACTGTTTGCAGATGACCTGATACTTTGTACATAGAAAACTCTACAGATAGTATCAGAAAATTACTAGAGCTAATCAGTGAATTTAGCAAAGTTGCAGGATACAAAATCAGTACACAGAAATCACTTGCATTTCTATATACTAGCAATGAAAAATCAGAAAGAGAAATTAAGGAATCAATCCCATTCACCATTGCAACAAAAGAATTAAATATCTAGGAATAAACTTAGCTAAGGAAACAAAAGAACTGTACACAGAAAATTATAAGACACTAATGAAAGAAATCAAAGATGACATAAACAGGCGGAGAGATATTCCATGTTCCTGGGTAGGAAGAATCAATATTGTGAAAATGACTATACTACCAAATGCAGTCTACAGATTCAGTGTGATCCCTATCAAATTACCAATGACATTTTTCACAGAACTAGAACAAAAAATTTCACAATTCATATGGAAATACAAAAGACCCCAAATAGCCAAAGCAGTCTTGAGAAAGAAGAATGGAGCTGGAGGAATCAACCTTCCTGACTTCAGATTATACTACAAAGCTACCATCATCAAGACAAGTACAGTACTGGCCAGGTTCACTTCTGCCGCTGCACTTCCTGTTCTCTTAGCCTGGAATGCTCGTTCCCCAGATACCCACATGACTCATTCTTGGACCGCTTTAGTTCCTAAATGGCACCACTGTGAGGCCTTCCCTGCAGCCTTTCAGCATTTTCTCTCCTCTGTTTAATATTCTTCTTAACACTTATTTCCATCCTATCTATATTTTGTCTCTCCAACCTATAGAGTAATCTTCATGAGGGCAGGGATTTTTATCTGGTTTTTATACACTGTGTCACTAGTGCTAGAGCAGGAGTACCTATATAGTGCCTATAACATCCACATGATGGGTACTTGGTAAATATTTGTTGTGTAAATCCTATGATTATAATAATTATAGTTTGTAGTGAATATAACAAAAAAGTAGACTCATGGATGTAAAGAAGAAACTGTTGGTTGCCAGTGGGGAGAGGAAAAGAGGAGGGGCTATATAAGGTTAGGGATTAAGAAGACTATAAGGTATAAAATAAGCTACGAGGATATATTGTACAATACAGGGAATATAGATAATATTTTATAATAACTATAAATGGAGTATAACCTTTAAAAATTATGAATCACTATATTGTATACCTATAATTATACATCAGCTATACTTCAAGTAGTTTAAAAATTGCAGTTTTATAAACTTTGCTATTAAATACGAAATTTATGTGAATTATTCCCTGATTTCTTCTGAACTATGCATTTCCGAAGGAAGAGTGGCTCAGTTTCCTCAGCTCTGAAAGTCTTTTTTTGTTACCCCACATAAATTCCTATCACCTGTAATTCTATTTGTTCTCTACCCCATGTATAATCTATTACAAAGAATATTACATATTTGCATCTCCAGATAGACTCTTAACCTTCCCCAAACTGAATCAATTTTCTATTAGAAATGGTTCTTCCATTTTCACAATACGGAGTCTGATTCATACTTGATTCTCAACTTTTTTCTCTTACTGTCTTCTCAAGTAATAAACAATAAATGCTAATTACAACTGTTATTCTTCAAAATATTGAAATGTTGCTGTAACATGTTTTTTAATATAATCGAACTACTTCACTTTCTCATGTCCCCAGTTCCAACAATACTTTTAAAAACTTTCATTTACAATTTTAAGGTCTACTCTGTATCTCTCCTCTATTCTTCATTTCTCTCTAAATGCTTTCTGATTCTGTTTGCTCCGTGTACTTTGATATGCACTTAACAGACTTCATACTTTAGTTGCCTTTAATAGTTCCCACTGTCTTCTGTGGTACCTCCTGTGTTGACAGGAAGTCTTTCACATCTTTATAACCTGTCTCTGATTACTTCAAGTTCTTTATCCAAGAATACAATGCCCTCAATCCTTCTGGCTTTGCTCATTTTAAAAGAGAATATATTCCATACTACATGACTTCCCAAGACAGATGAAAGCAATGTTGTCTCTCCTTACCTATTACCTCACACTTGCCCCCAGTACCTCCTCACATCAAGAATGTAAGCTAGGGGCTTTGGTGGTGGCTCAGTGGTAAAAAATCTGCCTGCCAGTGCAGGAGACATGGGTTCGATCACTGATATGGGGCAATCCCACATGCTGCAAAGCATCTAAGCTGTTGCGCCGCAACTACTGAGCCTCTGCTCTAGAGCCCAGGAGCTGCAGCTACTGAAGCCTGCAAACCCTAGAGTCCATGCTCTGCAACTCAAGAGTAGCCCCTGCTCGCCACAACTAGAGAAAAGCCCATGCAGCAATGAAGACCCACACAGCCAAAAATAAAGTAAATAAATAAATATTTTTAAAAGAATATAAGTGAGATGTAAAGCAATTTTCTTAAAAGAAATTTTAAGAAAAAGACATCAAAAATGCAATATGAGATCAAAAAAAAAGAATGTAAGCTAGAGTGGGGAGAGTTACAACCTGTAGACCAATGATTCTACTTCATGCTAAAGTTCAAAATGACCTGCTGGGAAAAATTCAACCACTTTTTGTTAGGATTTACTTTACTGTAGTTTTCTTGCTTCAGTTTGTAAGTGTTGGTATGTAATAGAACTTAAGATATCCAAGAAACTAATCTGTTTCAGTTACAGCAGAATGGCAAGTGGTTGTTGGATTCAAATATATCTTTAAGAAATTATTTAAATAAATTAAAAGGATTGTTAATACTGATCTCTAAAATTCATTTCTTAAGTCTGGGAAAATTGCCTGACCTCCACTACTAAACAGGTTGATGCCTAATCAACCCTACAGGTTATTTTGACTATCACAGGAGAAAATATTGTGTATTTTGAACCCTGCAAACATAGAGGAAGTGATATTATTCATTTGCTCAGACTCTTGCTCTCTTGTTATGTAATTTGCAAACTTTGTTTCCTAGGTGACTAAATAGTTGTTCCCCTTTTTGGGAAAAGTCAATCAGAAAGATTATCAACTTTTTTTTTTTTTTCATTTTCTTTGTATTTTTAGATTAATAAAAGCAGTGGCATTGTGGAAGCATCACGGATCATGAATTTGTACCAGTTTATCCAGCTTTATAAAGACATCACAAGTCAAGCAGCAGGAGTATTGGCACTGAGCTCCACCTCTGAAGACCCTGATGAAAACTCAGCATCTGTAACATCTTGTCAGGCTAGTCTTTGGATGGGAAGGTAAGCAATGCATAAATGCCATGTTTCTCTTCTTTTCCAACATGTAAACTACTGAAATCACAGTAATATTTTTGCTAATGGTCTCTGTGACTTCTTAAATCACATTACTTTTTGTCTCAGATGGTATTATATCCCAGATCTGCTTTCAGACTATTCTGTGTTTCAGGACATTGTTAGAGTGCCACATTAAAGAAAAACTAAAGTAGTTCATACCAGGTAATGTTTCTGTCAACCCAGTTTCCATGAATACTCAACTTGCTTGCATTTAATGACAAGATACATAGTTAATACCCTCTTTAATATGCATTTAGGATCTTAGACATTCAAAGCCCTTCAAGGAATTAAGTCCAAGAATCTGGTAAAACCATTCCAGTTTTTCTTAAAGGTATCTGACTAATTGGAGCATTAATATTGTAAATATTGGCTCCAGGACTTGGCAGTCCATTCTGGAATGGACAAGTAGTTAGTGCACATACTGCATGTACTGAGTTACCAGAAGGAAATGAGGTCAGCCAGCATTTTCTGTGATGGTGCTTGTTTACTCAGGCCTAATATATTATTGTTCTATCTAAACTTTCTTTTCCTTCTCCATAATGCTTTTGGCATGTGAACGCACCCACCTGTTGCCATTTGACAGCCATGACCATAATTTAAATTTGTGAATGCCTCACTGGAAAAAGGCTTACGTGGGTCTAGACATGTTGACATCCTGTCTTATTGTCACACAGGGTAGACAGCACAAATCAGTACTGACAGTATCTTTTACCTTAAAGTTAAGAATATGCTTAACAAGAATTTCATTTTTATTGCTCCATTTATGGTTGCATTTTCTGATCCATTCTTAACCACTGGTTTCCAAATACTATGTTGTAGTAAAATTGTATTTTAAATTATTCTTTCCTGTTTGTCCTTAATAGGATTGTTTGGTTTTCTAGGCTTGGGCTGTACAAGTGTTACTGATAAAATGCCAAATGAGTTTTAGAGTATTATAGGTAGCATTTAGGCTTATCTTTCCTATATTTTGTTAAGTTAATCTTTCAAAGACAGACATCTGATTTTCTGTTTTTTATTCCTTTCCCTCTTCAAATTGATTTTAAGTATTTTGAAAGTTGAAAATAGCATTTAATAGTAAATAGTATTTACTAGGCTCTGTGGTCGAAAATGAAAGTAATACTTTTTTCTTATTGCAGTCATCTTAATGAGGAAGGTAAGAGTGTTATCCCTTTTCATGTGCCCTCTACACTGGGAAACTCAATGCCTAATTGGTAGGTTAGGGCTGCTGCTTGCCTTTGTATATTTTGGGGTTTTGTTTTTGTTTTTTACACCCTGATATACTTAGTTCATAGAAAAATAGACTTTTCAGATTGAGTGGGATCTTGAGAGGTATTTATTTGATTCAGCCTTATATCTGGTACCTATTTCTAGTAGTATTTTATATTTACTAAGTACTTATAGGGTATTAGGCATTGTGAGGAGTGCTTTACATATATAAACTATTGTGCTCTGTGCTTAATTGCTCAGTTGTGTCCAACTTCTTGCGACCCCATGGACTGTAGCCTGCCAGGCTGCTCTTTCCATGGGAATTCTCCAGCACGAATACTGGAGTGGGTTGTCATGCCCTCCAGGGGATCTTCCCAAACTAGGAGTCGAACCCAGGTCTCCTGCATTGCAGGTGGATTCTTTACTGTCTGAGCCATCAGGGAAGCCCTTTTTATAAACCCATTAAATCACAGCAATCCCAGGGGATTTGGTTCATTGCAGATGTAGCAACTTGAGGTTTAGACAAATGAATGACATGGCTAGAAACTGGTCTAGCGGAGATTCACATTCAGGCCTGTCTGGCAATACAGCCATGCTCCTAACCTCTGCATTAGTACTCCCTGGTGCATGAAAATCCTGTACTACAGTGCTTCTTAAACTTTGATATTCAGTGGTTTTGAGAAAAAGCTTGAGATTCTGTCAAGCTCTCAGGTGTTGTCACTACTGCTCACCCATGGATAGCACTTTGCGTAGCAAGACTTACCGTATTTAGCCAAGTGGTAGTCCAGCTTGAACATGAACACCTGCAGTTGTGTGGGACTCACTGTCTCAGAAAGACAAGGTTTTTGATACACAAATGGCTTTAATCACTGTGTAATTTTCCCTTTTGCATAATTTTTCTTAGAGCCAAAATCTAGCTCTCCTAAGGCAGCACAGCACAGATTCTAGAACCAAATTGCCTGTGTTCAAATCCTGGCTTTACTTCTTACTGTGTCACTTTGGACAAGTTATTAAACCTCTCTTTACTCAGTATCCTCATCTTTTAAAAGAAGATGACAGTAATAAGGTCTACTTCATAGGACTCTTGAGAGAGTTAAGTGAGTTAGTATATGTGAAATACTTGGAACAGTGCCTGGCTCATAAAAATATGTATCTATAAAAGTTAACTATCATTGTTACTAATTATTACTGTTTTCTACTTATTTCAGTGACAGTATTCCACCAAACAAGTCTGTTCTCTCTCAGCCGTCAAATATTTGAACACACTAATCAATTCTCACTGAGCCTTTTGTTCCCCAGGATAAACCTCCCCAGTTCCTTCAGCCTTTGTTTATATTGGTCTCTTCTATATCCCAGAGGCTTTCCTGGATGACCTTTTATCTGTAAATTTGTTTTTCAGAGTAGGGGGACAGAGAACTGAATTCTCTATTCTAATAAGTGGTCTAATAAGGACAAACAGCAAGACTTTCTCCCTCCTTCTTCTGGTAACTGTACTGCTAGGAAGGTAGCAAAAAAATCAAGTGAACATAGTACGGCTTCCACTGGCTGCTTCTGTATCCTTTTTTCTTTCTTTTACCTCCATCCAGAATACTGTTCTCTGTGGCCCTCTGCCCTCAGCTTTAAACTCTAACCTTCAAAACCCTGTCTGTCACTCTTTATGGATTCAGTTATAGTCTTTGCTACTGACAACCAAGTCCACATCCTTAGACATAAACTGTAAGCTCCTCAAGAGCAGAGACCCCAGTTCTTTTGGATCTGGCACAATACATAGCACCTTGTTGTTCAGTCGCTGAGTTATGTCTGACTCTTTGCGACCCCTTGAACTGTAGCATGCCAGGCTTCCCTACCCACTGTCTCCCGCAGTTTGCTCAAGCTCATGTCCTTTGAGTCGGTGATACCATCCAACAGAGGTATCTCATCCTCTGTTAACCCCTTCTCCTCCTGCTCTCAATCTTTCCCAGGGTCATGGTCTTTTCCAGTGAGTCGGCTCTTCCCATCAGGTGGCCAAAGTATTGTAGCTTCAGCTTCAGTATCAGTCCTTCCAGTGAATATTCAGAGTTGGTTTCCTTTAGGATTGGTTGGTTTGATCTCCTTGCTGTCCAAGGGACTCTCAAGAGTCCTCCAGCTCCACAATTCAAAAGCATCAGTTCTTTGGCACTCAGCCTTCTTTATGGTCCAACTCTCACATCTGTACATGACTATTGGAAAAACCATAGCTTTGATTATACAGACCTTTGTTGGCAAAATGATGTCTCTGTTTTGTAATATGCTGTCTGGGTTTGTCAAGGGCTACCCAGATGGCACTAGTGGTAGAGAACCTGCCTGCCACTGCAGGGGATATAAGAAACTTAGGTTCAATCCCTGGTTTGGGACGATCCCCCTGGAGAGGGCATGGCAATCCATTCCAGTATCCTTGCCTGGAGAATCCCGTGGCCAGAGGATCCTGGCAGGCTATACAGTCCATGGGGTCACAAAGAGACAAACACAACTGAAGTGACTTAGCACGCACAGGTTTGTCATAGCTTTTCTTTCAAGGAGCAAGCATCTCTTAATTTCATGGCTACAGTCACCATCCACAGTGATTTTGGAGCCCAAGAAAATAAAGTCTGTCACTGTGTCTACTTTTTCCCTGTTTGCCATGAAGTGATGGGACCAGATGCCATGATCTTAGTTTTTTGAATGTTGAGTTTCAAGCCAGCACTTTCATTCTCCTCTTTCACCCTTATCTAGAGTTTATTCAGTTCCTCTTCACTTTCTGCCATTAGAGTGGTATCATCTGCATATCTGAGGTTGTTGATATTTCTCCCAGAAATCTTGATTACAGCTTGTGATTCATCCAGCCCAACATTTCACATGATGTACTCTGCATATAAGTTAAATAAGCAGAGTGACAATATACAGCCCTGACATACTGCTTTCCTAATTTTGAACCAGTCAGTTGTTCCGTGTCTGGTTCTAACTGTTGCTTCTTGATTCACATACAGGTTTCTCAGGAGACAGGTAAGGTGGTCTGGTATTCCCATCTCTAAGAATTTTCCATAGTTTGTTGTGATCCACAGTTTTTTGTGATAGTCAAAGGCTTTAATAAAGTCAATGAAGCAGAAGTAGATGTTTACCTGGAATTCCCTTGTTTTTCCTGTGATCCAACAGATGTTGGTGATTTAATCTCTGGTTCCTCTGCCTTTTCTAAATCTAGCTTGTATATCTGGAAATTCTCAGTTCACGTACTGCTGAGCTGAGTTTGAAGGATTTTTAGCATTACCTTGCACCTAAAAGGCATTTAAACATTGAAATAAATAGATATAGAAAAATTAAAATACATTAGACCCACACCCATCTAGGTTTTCATTTCAGTTTCCCAATTTCAATTCAGAGGCTGCCCTCTTTTATGCATTGTTCAAGCATAGCATTTACTCTATTACCACATCCTAATGATTTGTCTTTTGTAATGCCCCTTAGACCAGGCTTAATTATGTCCCAGGTGAATTACTGAAATAAGGATCTAATTGGTGTTCCTCTCTCTAGACTGTCCCTCATACTGCTCTCCCAGTTGATCTCCTAAAGCATTATTTCCATGGGGGTTCACTTTCCCCTTGATTAAACTCTGTCAAAACAAGTTTAAACTTACTGTTTTGATGTACAAGGATCAGATTATCTCTGCTATACTTAGGCAGTCTTTCATACCAGCCTGCTTGATAGACACTTTTTTCCCTACCTGTTTAGCTTTGTTTATTCACATTGAATGTCCTCTATTGAAATCCTGTCATTTTTCTACCTTATCTTTCTGACAAATTTGAAATATACTTTCTTCCTTCTTTACTTAGCACTTCCTACACATAATGCACATTTGACATTCGCTTATTTTCTATATACAAATTGACAGATTTTAAAGTACTGTATCAGTGTCTTACATACAGTGTATAAGCACAGCTGGGAATAAAAACATGTTAGAGGTAGTTTCTGCCCTTAAGAAGCTTATAGTCTAGTGGCTATACTTTGGAACATTTAATTTTTGTATAATTATAAAAGCAATACATGCTTGATGAAGAAAACCTAAACATTACAGAATAGCACAGAGATTAAAAGCAAATTTAAATCACTTCAAGAAATATGTATTGAGAACCTAAGACAAACTCCTTATGAGTTTACAGTTTATGGATAGACTAACCAATAAACAGCCAATAAAATGCAGTATTTAAGACCTTTAGTTGAGGAAAATGTTGGTTTTTGAGAGCATAGAGAAGATGGTATCTTGAGCTGAGTAACTGAGGTTGGAGTTTGCCAAACACCACATGCAAAGGCACTTGGCTCACTCGGGCATTCTAAATTGTGGCTGGAGTAGAAGGTTGAACATCTCTTTTCTTCCTGAGATGAAAGAGCTCTTTGAGGACAGATACTTTGCATTCTATCTCTTTCACATTTCATGTAGCACCTGAACCTTAAGACTAAGCTATTCTTTCATTTATATGCCCATTAGCTGCAGCAGCATAATATATAGACCCTGATGGCAGGGCCCATATTTTAGAGAGCTTTATATCCTGCATGGTGAATAACTCATATATTGGTTGAATTCATTTATAAAAATTCAATATAATTAAAATGGGCTAAGTTATTTTCAGAAAGATCTGAATATTTCTAGTTTTAGTCCATATTTTTCTTTTTAACCATCTCAGGATTTATCTTTTATCCAGTCTTTTCTCTATGAAATTTCCCCTCTAGTACTTCCCTAATATGTTTGCTATCCCTAAAATATAGGTTAATTTACTCTGATACTGCATGAGTCATGTTATGCTTTATGTTGAGAGCACATACATCCTTGATTACACTTTTCAAGCCAATGGAAACAAAGTTTACAGCACAATGACAACAGAGAATATCACTGCTCCAGCTCATTTTTCACATTGCAGGGTAAAGCAGCTGACTGACGAGGAAGAGTGCTGTATTTGTATGGATGGTCGAGCTGACCTTATCCTGCCCTGTGCTCACAGCTTTTGTCAGAAGTGCATTGACAAGTGGTAAGTAGTCTGCTGCCTTCATGAGGTAGGCCAAGGTCAAATGGGAAAGTGTATATGAATACACTTCAAAAAATGCAAATATATTGTAGTTAACATAAGAGACTTTGTTTTTTAATATTTTGGATTTTATGACATGCCTCCTACTGCTTAAAATATTTTTATACATAGTTTATAAAATGTGAGGATGTAGCTTAGTTTTGACAATTTACTTTTGCTGTAAAGAGATTTGTGCCTGATTAGAGTCTAGAATCAAACATTTTTCCTTTCCTTCCATTTTTCTCCTCTTTTCTACATTTTCCCTCCATATGTCATTAGAAAGAATAATATTAATCCTTGAATATTGAATATTGGACCTGAGGAGAACTTTAGAGAATGGCTAGTCAAGCTCATTATTTTACAAAATAAGAATCAAACATTTAAGAAAGTTTATCACTGACATACCGTAAACTATATATATTTAAAGTACAATTTGATATATGTATATACTCATAAAAATCATCCTCACAGTTTAGATAATGAACAAATCCATCACCCCCAAGTTACCTCATGCCCACCGTAAGGTCTCCTTCCCCCAATCCCTTGTCCTAGTCCCCAGACAACCACTAATATGGTTTCAGTCACTCACTGTAAAATAATCTGGATGTCCCATACAGTATATACTCTTTTTTGGTCTGGCTTCTTTCATTCATTATAATTTTTTCAAGATTTACTTTGTTGTAGTATGTATCAGTAGTTTCTTGCTTTTTATTGCTGAGTAGTATTCATTGTATGAATATTCTGCAGCTACTTTATCCATTCACCTATTGATGGACATTGGGTTGTTTTGAATTTTTGGCTATTACAAATAAAGCTGCTGTATACATTTGTGCCCAACTGTTTTTATGGAGGTACATTTTGGGTTTTTTCTTGGATAAATAGCTACAAGTGGGATGGCTAGATCATATGGTAGGTGTATGTTTAACTTTTTAAGAAACTGCCAGTTGTTTTCCAAAGTGGTTATGCCATTTTACACTCCAGTGTATAAAAGTTCCAGTTGCCCTACAGCCTTGCCAATACTTGGTATTTGTCATTCTAATTGTAGCCATTCTAATAGATGTGTAGTGGTATCTCATTGTGGTGTTAACTTGCCTTTCCCTGCTGACTGGTGGTGCTGAACACTTTTCTTATGCTAATTTCCCATCTATATGTATTTCACCTGTGGTGAAATATTCATTCAGATTCTTTTGCCCATTTCTTTTTTAATTGTATTTTATTTTTAATTGGAGGATAATTACTTTACAATGTCGTGACAGTTTCTGCAATGCATCAACATGAATCAGCCCCAGGCATACATATGTCCCCTCTCTTAAACCTCCCTCCACCTCCCTCCCCATCCCACTCTTCTACATTGTCACAGAGCACCAGTTTGAGTTCTCTGTGTCATAGAGCGGATTCCCACTCTTTTACATATGATAATATATATATTTCAGTACTGCTTTCTCGGTTGATCCCACCCTCTCCTTCCCTGACTGTGACCAAAAGTCTGTTCTTTATGTCTGTGTCTCCTGTGCTGCAGTGTTTACTGCAGCACTATTTACAACAGCTAGGACGTGGAGGCAGCCTACTGTCCATCAATAGATGAATGGATAAAGAAGTTGTAGTACATATACACAGTGGAATATTAGTCAGTTATTAAAAAGAATGACGTTGAGTCAGTTCTAATGAGGTGGATGAACCTAGAGCCTATTATACAGAGTGAAGTAAGTCAGAATGAGAAAGACAAATAACATATATTAACGCATATATACGGAATCTAGAAAGATGGTACTGATGATCCTACTTACCCAATTTTTTAATTAGTTGTTTTTGTATTAAGTTTTGAGAGTTCTTTATGTATTATGGATACATGCCCTTTATCAGATATATAATTTGCAAATATTTTCTCCCACTCTGATTTATCTTTTCATTCTTAAGAATGTCTTTCAAAGAGTAGAAATTTTTAATTTTTATGAAGTCCAGTTTCTCAATTTGTGATTAATGAATAATCATTTTGTGATCATATCTAAGAAATCTTTGTTTAACCCAAGGTCACGAAGATTTTCTTCCATTTTTCCTTCTAAAAGATTTATTGTTTTTAGGTTTTACATTTAGGTCTATGATCCATTTTGAGTTAATTTTTGTATGGTGTGAGGTATGGATCAAAAAAATTTTATTTTATCCTTAATGGCTTTCCAGTTGCTCCAGCACAGTTTTTTGAAAAGACTGTGTTTTCTTCTCTAAAATTGCCTCTGCTCCTTTGTTGAAAATCAGTTGTTAAAACACAGGTGAGTATTTCTGAACTCTTTTCTGTTCCATTGACCTATTGTCTAATTCACACCAATATCATACTACTTTGATTAGTGTAGCTTTGTAAGTCTTAAAATCAGGGAGTATTAGTCCTCCAACTTTGTTCTTTTTCAAAGTTGTTTTGGTTTTTCTAGATCTTTTGTGTTTCAGTGTGAATTTTATAATCAACTTGCCAATTTCTACCAAAAAAAGGCTATAAGAATTTTGATTGGGATTGAGTTAAATAATTTGGGGAGTGTTAAGTTGGACATAGTGACTAAACAATAATAAAACTTCTTAACAATATTAAGTCTTCCAACCCATATCTCACTGTTTCTCCATTTATTTGAAAGTGAAAGTAAAGGTCACTCAGTCATGTCCAACTCTTTGTGAACCCCATGGACTATACAGTCCATGGAATTCTCCAGGCCAGAATACTGTGGGTAGTCTTTCCCTTCTCCAGGAAATCTTCCCAACCCAAGGATCAAACCCAGGTCTCCCACAGGTCTTCTTTAATTTCTGTCATCAGTCATAGTTTCCAGTGTTGCATATCCTTGACAGATCTATCACTAAGTATTTTATAGTTTTTATGTTACTTTAAATGTTATTTTTAAATTTCAATTTTTGATTATTTCTATATATTAAAAATAAGCAGTTTTGTGTATCAGTCTTGTATCCTGCAACCTTAATAATGATTTATTTATAAGCTCTTTTTTATAAATTCCATAGAATTTTATTGAATGACAGCAAAACATTTTTTGAGAGAGATTTTTTCTGGTTATAAAATTTTAGACTGATAATAGTTTTTCTCTCAGTACTTTAATGACATTGCTCCACCATCTTCTTGCTTACAACATTTTCTATGAGAAATCTGCTCTCATCCTCATCTTTTTTCCTCTGTAGGTAACGTGCCTTTTTTCCTCTGGCTGTTTTTGAGGTTTTTTTTCCCGTTCATCTCTGATTTTCAGCAGTTTGATTTTGATGTGCCTTAGTTTTCTTCATGTTTCTTGCACTTAAGATTCATTGAGCTCCTTGGATTTGTAGGAGTATAGTATCGTGAGTTTTGGAAATTTTTCAGCCAGTATTTTCTTAAACATCCTTTTCTGTTCTCTTTTGTCCCGTCTCCTTCTGGGAGTCCAGCCACTGATGGACTAGACCACTTTTGCACAGTTCACAGATGCTATTTTCCTTCTTTTTTGAGTCATTTTCTCTGTGTTTAATTTTGGATAATTAATACTGCTATATCATTTCAAATTCACTGATCTTTTTTTCCTGCAGTCTGTTGCCATTAATCCCACCCAGTGTATTTTTTATTCAGATATCTTAGCTCTGATCCAGAAGTTCAAGTTTTTAGTATCTTCCAGTCTCTGCTTAATATGTGGTCTTTCCTCTCGCTTTTTAAATATATAGAATGTAGTTATCATAACCTTTTATTTTCTTGTTGCTGATTCTGATGTATCTGTCAGTTCTGGATTAGTTTTGATGGATTGTTTTCTTCATTTTGGGTTGTATTTTTATGCTTCTCTGTGTGAATGGTAGTTCTTAGCTGGGTTCCAGACATTGTGATTTTTTACCTTTTGGGGTACTGGATATTTTTGTATTCCTATAAATATCCTTGAGCTTTGTTCTGGAATATAGTTACTTGGAAACAGTTTGATCCTTTTGAGTCGTGCTTTTATGGCTTGTTAGGCAGGACCAGAGTGATGTTTAGTTTAGAGCTAATAATGCCTTTGCTGAGGCAAGCCTTCAGAGTACTCTACCCGATGCTCCATGAATTACAAGGTTTTCTCCTCTGTCTGGTAGGAACAGGCACTGTCCAGGCCCTTTGTGAGCTTTGGTTACTGTCCCCTCAGATCCTTTTGAGTGATTCCTGGGCTTGAGTAGTTTCCTGACTTGCACACACTGATCATTACTCTGCTGAATATATCTACAGGGACCTTCAGTAGACTCTGGGATATACCCTTGGTGTAGCTTTCTCCTGTCCAGCACTTTATGCTAAGACCTAGCTGTCTTGGCGTCCTAAGATTCTCTGCTCTTGTCTTGTCAACTCAGGGAGTCTACCAGGCTCCATCTCAGTTTCCCCTGCTCTCTCTGTGGCATGGAAACTCTCAGAGGCAGTGAGCTGGGTAATTATAGGGCTCACCTCGTTTTGTTTCCCATCTCTCTGGCATTATAATCCTTTGTCATCTTGTATTTAGTGTTGAAAACCATTATTTCATGTATTTTGTCCAGTGTTTTAGTTGTTTTAAGTGGGAAGATAAGTCTGGTCCCTTGGCCAGAAGCAGAAATCGACTGTTTTAAAATTGTGACTTGTGCACAGAAGAGCACAGATAATTATCTTAAAAACTATCTCTGAAGAACCAAAAATGAATCTGAACAATATATGCCAGCTCTACTTTCACATTTAGTTTTTAGAACAGATTTCTAAATTTTTGCACAGAAGCCAAAGAGCAATTGATATAATTTAATTACTTTGGTTTCAGATTTCACTGAGCAATAAAGAGAAAAATATTTTCCCTCTGTGACATGTTTCTGGCTCAAATATGCTATTTTTTAAATTTCCAAAGTAATGTTTGACAAGAGAAAAAAATCCCTTTGGAAAACATAATCTTATTTAAGTGATTATATATAAGCTCTTTCCTCCCCCCAAAATTATTCTGCATGTAAAGTTCATTTTATTTTAAGCCTTGAATGCTTTCATTCCATTGTTTATAGCAGCAAAAGATAGGAAAAAACCTAGATGTCCTTCCTTCTATGGGAGATAAGTTAAATGAATTATGGCCTATCCAAACAGTGTATGTTTATTTTGAATAGGCAGCTCTAACATGTGCTGATACTTGTAAAAAAGAGCAGTGATGTGTAGACACATACAAGCTTGGTCATGGCTAATCTGTCTCTAGAAGAATATATAAAAAACTGAATAATATATAAGAAACTGGTTAACAGCAGTTGCCTCTGGGGATAATAAAGATTAGGGTAGGAGGAAGAGATGTAGTTTTCACTATAACTTTTATGCTATTTCCTTTTTAAAAAAATGTACATGTACTACATTTCAAATTCAGTGTTCTAAACAGAAAAAGAAAACAAATTATTCTTTATTTGGTTTCTCTAATAGGAGTGATCGACACAGGAATTGCCCTATTTGTCGCCTACAGATGACTGGAGTGAATGAATCTTGGGTGGTATCAGATGCACCCACTGAAGATGATATGGCTAACTATATTCTTAACATGGCTGATGAGGCAGGCCAGCCCCATAGGCCGTGACCTCCTGGTGGAGTGTTCCATTGCTGGTGTGGGCTACACATACTTCAGTCATGGGGAGAGAGGGCAGGGATGTTGTAGCACAGACACAGCAATTCCCCCCACCCTCTTATTTTTGCTATTCTGAAAGTTTGTCCTTTTATTTTGATAAACTTTCCCTGTCTTCCACTTGTGATAAATTAAAATTTGCTACCGTTTTAGACCATATTTTCCTATTATTTATCTGTTCTAATACATATTAGGACTAATTGCTCTTGAATTCTTTGCTGAGTTAACAACATTTCCAGGGGCTTCTGAAATGCTTACTTTTCAGGGCAAGAGTATTCTGGAATCTATTTAGTTAGGTTTAAAATAAACCTTGAATTTTAAAAAGTTGTAGCCATCTGAGAGAAAATCTTAACTGAAAATGTATAATACATCAGAGTGCATGTTACTACTTAAATTAGTCTTTCCTGCTGGGATCTAAGGAATATGTATGCCCCCTTGTGGTTGACTATTGCTCTTTTAATAGTTTTTACTTGAAATAATCTGTAGTTATTTTGTAACTTTAACAATGTGTTTTGGAACTACATGTTTTTTAACTTAAGTGTTTTTTTTCCCCCATGCTGTGTAATATGGGTGAAGACTATGAATTAGGGCAGGACTTTGCCTTGTAAATGGATTTCTGCTGGGGAGTCTTCTTGGCTATTCTAGAAATGCTTTCCCACAGCTGGGAAACTGTTCTAAATAGCTTTTGGTAATACTTATTCATCCTGGAGATTCAGATGGAGGTTTTTCTTCATCAGGGACCCTAAATTTTATGTCCAAATTATGATAAGTCTTTAACATTGGTTTATGGTGCTTTTATTTTCTTAATTTGAAGGCATCTTCCTGAGGTCCCAGAGTCTTCAAATTTCTTAGATTAAGAAAATAGTATGTAGCCTTTTAACCATATGTACACAAAAACCCCTGAAAATTAGGAGATAACTTGACTTTCTGTTTCACTGCATTTCATTTGAAACGCCAGGAAAGAGTATAGATATGATGTTCAGTAGCACTTGAGCCACTTTTTAAAAATTTTGTTTATAAAGTAAAATTTTATTTTATGCTACACATTAACATTTCAGCATATAATAAACTAGGGCCTGATGTCTTTAAAAAGTGTTTTAACATTCCACATAATTTTCTATTATTGGTATGTTACAAATATTACTATTTCTGAAGTACCAAAGCATACAATTTAAGTTGCTGCTTATTGACGGCAGAATTTTTGGATACTGGGGACTTTAATCAGAATGCAAATTAAGTAATTTTTAGGAAAAATGTCTGATCAAATGTAGCTTGGATTTTACCCACTAATACAATACTAATAATTGGTTGACTTTCATGATGGAGGCAGCTGTTTATACAAGAGGAGTACTGGGGTCTCTGTCCTGTTGACCTGGCAGTGCACTTGTTGGCTGTGTGACCTGAGAAAGCCCCTTCCTCTGGTTTGCAGGCTCTTTAGAAACAGACTTTATCTGTGGTGTTCACACTTTCTTTCAGTAGCAGAACTGTTTTTTTTCCAAGTAAAAATCTTACTCAAAATCCCTACACCCATGTGCTGCGTGCGCGCGCGCGCGCGCACACACACACACACACACACACACACAATACCCCCCTACCCCGACCCTGCTCTATCATTTTCTCATTATACATTTCCTTATATAAATTTATGTACCACAGTAACTAAATATTTATGAAATCAGCCAACAAAAACATGTTAATACACTGGTGATTACAAGTATATAGGAATTTGATGAGTAACACAGTTGCATGATGGGACTTTTTTTTTTTTTAATTTTTTTTCCAAAAAAAATTCAATTAAATCCAAGTCAAAATTCAGACCTCTGATTCTCCTCCATAGGTTCCTCAGTACTCCATGGAACATATTTTGAAAACTTGAAGATAAAAGTCTTTAAAAAGTCTTCTAAAATATGTTCCATGGAGTACTGTCTTTATGGATTAGATTTGCTGAGTCTCATTCAGATTGCCCAATTTAAGAATGTTTCTGAAAATGAATAGTTTCTTTACAGATTTTTGAATCTTTCCAGGTATAGCCAATGATTTTATCCCCCAGAATCCTTTGCCTTTCAAGGAATTAGTTTTCGTAGTGAGCCCAGTGACTTGATGTTGCCCAAACCTTTTTATTTTCCAATATAAGCTCCAAGACGCTAACTGATCTACTGTGAAATATATTTTTACTAGCCTTATCAAATGAGCACAGTTTTTTGCTCACTCCATTAAACTGGTTGATAATTCTTTAGATGTGAATGTTAGGTAGGTTCTACTGTAATAACTAATTGTAAAAGTTGTAAATTTGTTTAATGGATGAAATGTATACTTTTTGTATTCTGTACAGCTTGTCTTTTTTAAATATTAAGTACTTAAATGCACTTACTATGATAGGAAATATGTGTGCCTTCTAGGATTTATGAAGCTGTTTCATGAACTGTTAAGAAATTTGTAAGTATAAAGTTTCCCTGTCTTAATAACAAAGTTACTCATAATACTGTAGAACTTTAGTTTGAGAAAATGGATTTGACTATGGACTGAATTTAGAAGTTGAAGATAATAGTATATGTTTTGTTCTTGGGGCAAACTGACGTATTGTGCAATAAATAATCTTTAGCAAGTAAATTTTAGGTAATTGAGATTTTTTTTTTATCATGTAGTTTCTCGTTTTTATATACCAAGTGTTTATATTCCTTAGAGGACTGTTTTGTGTTGTGTTCTGGCAGATTGTGATGTTTTTGTGCTATGTTTTAAAACACTTCAAATTAGACTCGATTTACTTATACCTAATATAGGTAATAAGGCTGCTTGAACAGTGATTTTTATCATTGAGAAGTTGGATTCATTACAAGGCAGTGCAAAGAATTTGCACTTGTAACTTTTTTTTTTTTGTCATTAAGTCCAGCTTACTTTCTCTATCTAGGAGTAAGAAAGCTACTTGGAGATTAGGGAAATCAGGTGATCACCCACATTTATAAAGGGCATTTACAATGACAATATAATATAAACAGCAACATGTGTTCATTTGTTTTCATGTCTTTCTGTTACCCTACTGGATAGTAAAAATAATAAAATACTTCACCCTGTGGTGGTTTTGATATTTTACCTTATAAGATAATTTCTAAGATAAAAGTAGAATTAGAGAAGCAGGTTAGAATCTTAGTGCTGAGAATGGGAATGCCATTTATAAGGAGTAGCAGTTCACAGTTAATGTGCATCATCATGGAGAAGTACACATTCTGATGTCAAAGACATAAAAGCCCCCTCAGAGATTTATTTTTACAATCTTGCAGCTTGTTTATAGTCTAGTCTAACTCTGGCATACTCGAGCTCCCTAATAAGATATTTCTTTAGGGGTTGAAGGTATAAAAATTTTCAAGGAACTATGTCTGATAAGTGTTCCTTTTATTGCAGTTAGTTATACCTGTTTTTTGTAACAGTCATAGTTTTTAGGTAGAGAATACCTAGGTGTATTACCAGTGTATCCCCTTCAGTTGCGTCTGCCATCTCTCAGAAAATGATCAAAATAGTATTTCACCATCACGGCACTCAGAAACAAGAGAAAGCCATAGGGATGTGCTTTTAACTTGCTTTATCCAGGGTAAGAAAAAGTAAAGGTGCAGGACAGGCCTTGGTAAACACCACCCCAGGAGCTGTGATTGATTTTTATGAGGCACAGAACAATAACATTGATCATTTCAACAGTGCAGTTTCAAGTAACACTTAATGTGAACTTGAACCCTTTAGAATAAGCATGTCTCAAAAACCATTCTGCTAGAAACGTGGGCTAGTGTACAATTGGCTTTGATTCCAACTGTGATCACAAAAGAGATTCACCCTAAAAAGGCCAGTTAGGTTGATGATTTATTACATTGTGCTATAGAAAAAGATATCTGAAAAGCGTGCAGGTCAGGTAAAATCCAACAGGTGTTGACTGAACAGACTGGAGATATATCCAGGGAAAAGGAAATGACCATGTGAGACTTTGCTCATGAACTGTTATAGCAGAAGTTAGAAAAAAAGAGCCAAAGTTTCCCTCCTGGGTTTTGCAAGCTTCAGTTCAAATTTTTGAGTTTTCCTAGTGAATGTCATCCATATCTGAATCTTGATTCAGAAAAGATGAATTAGTAATTATTGATAGCTTTTCATGATGCCTATATCTTTTTTTTAAAATTTAAAGATTTGCCTAAAATAGTTTAAAACTGTTGAGCCATAATCCTAACAGACTTTATTTAATAATTAAATGCTTGATACATATAAAATGACAATGAAAAACTGTAAAATACTTATGTTCAGGCAAATGTATACAAATGGCTTTTCAAAAATAATGAGTGCCTAAGATAAATACTTGGTTTTCATTTAGTTTCACGGTTAGCTATAAGATAGCATATGTTTGCCTCGTAAAAAAACTGTATTTATTGTTCCGTATGCTAAGTTGACCAGTGGAGGGGATAATCATTATCAAGTGACAGGACAACCTAAAGCCAGGTAAGCATCTTCACAGGCAAAAATAGTGTTCTTCTAACTCTGTAATGATTCACAAGGGCTTACTCTAGTCTACATTTGCCTATAGAGATAGACAAGAAGGTCCTTGAGCAGCCTCTTGAGTTCCAGGAGCATACAACCTTAAAAAATTTCCAAAAGAGGAAATTCATTCAGTTTTATATAATATACATTTATTGAGCACCTACTATGTACCAGGCACTAGTAACACAGATGAAGAGTACATTGGTAAAGCTTAAAATTCAGACTGGTCTTTAAAAATGCTTTCTACCTGGCCCCTGGGACCACATATATGCTGAAGAGGTCTGCATATTAGGTAAAGGAGACATTTCACCTTGGGGGGCAGAAAATGCACCAAGTTACAGTGATAAAAAAAAAATTCTAAATTTGTCAGGCCTGAAAGAATAGTGGGGAAAGGACTAGGTTAGGATTAGGGAAACCTAGTTCTGATCCTATTACTTATTAGAGCTGTGTGACCTTAAGCAAAGTTCACTTCTGTGACCCTAACTGTTCATAAGTAAAATGATAATTGGGCTACAATCACAGAATATTAGAGCCAAAAGGAACAGAGGTCATCTAGTCCTGTGCTTTTCAAAGTCCTTAGTTCAAATGTAAATACATAGAAGCCCCAGTATAAAACCGATGAAAGCTGAGTCACCTTGAAGTAAAAGCAGCACCTCAGAGCCTCAACCCCCTTCTCATTCCCTGCCCTGAAGTAGTCCAGGAGCTGAGCTCACAGAACACCACTGAAAACCACTCATCTGATCTAAACCTTCACCTTTCAGATGAGGAAACCAAGACATAGAATAGGAGTGATGGCTGTGATATGAATATTTGGTTTCCTAAATATGAAGGGAGGAAGGCTAAATAAACAGTTTTAAAAACTCATTTAAAAAAAAAAACACACAAGGAAGTTTTCTAATTCTCTCAAAGTAGCTCCTTTATGAAAGGGAGCTTTGAAGCAGATTTTAAGGCAGCCAGCCCATGAGAGGCTGAAATGAACAACTACCAACAAGTCTGCAGGGTTTATAGAGAGGACTATGGCAGAAAATCATATATACTTCACATCAGTGGGCACTGGACCATGTAAGATCCTGGCCCCCACAATGCAAGCATTAGCACTTTGAAGAGGAACATTTGGAAAATTAGCAATTAGTTCAGACAAGTTTCTAGCTCCCAGATCCCCAAGGAGGAGTCACCATCTATTACTCAAAAATATTAACAGAAACTGGCATGAAGTGAAGTGAAGTCGCTCAGTCGTGTCTGACTCTGCAACCCCATCGACTAGCCTACCAGGCTTCTCCGTCCATGGGGTTTTCCAGGCAAGAATACCAGAATGGGTTGCCATTTCCTTCTCCAGGGGATCTTCCCAACCCAGGGATTGAACCCAGGTCTCCCGTATCGCAGGCAGACACTTTACTCTGAGCCACCAGGGAAGCCACTGAAATGGGCATGTTAGACCTTAAAGTGAACAGTGCAACCAAAAATCACTAGTTGGAAAGTTCTTCAGCAGGATCTTCTCCATGGAGGAAAGTCCTAGTTTGGTATCTTGACCACTGTTAATCACGGCAAACTTGAAATTAAACCAAAAGGTTAAAACACGTGTCCAGCACTTGACTAGTTGGTCAGGGCTGTGATCTCTTCCGATTTCATGGCATCAGACAGGAAGCTGAGCTCATTGCACAGGGTCTCGTATCGGAATGCCATCCGGATCTGAGCAACATTTGTCTTTCGAATATCGTTTCCTTCAGGTCCTTCTTTATAGTAATTTTGTCCCAGAAATTTTTGCTTTTCCTATGGACCAAGAGAAATACAAATGAAACAATATACCTTATATTCACTTTCTGTATCCACATGGCAGCTCAGACTTAGCCATACCAAATCAGGCTTTTCCTCCAAAGCAGGTCCTCCATCAAGACATCTTTCCTCACAGAGCTGTTACAAAATTCCTCCTGCCTTCCTGTCCTCAAGGATGTCACCCTGATAACCACATTCAGTGCCTTCATTTCTAACTGTGCTTTCCTTGATCAGAAAGACAAGAACTATAAGAGCCGCTGGCAATGAAGGTGAAGGCGTGAAGATTCTGGAAGTCTCTCCCGAGAGCTGACAAGGGCACACAGATGTGCCTGGGGGACAACCAGTCCAAGGAACCAGGTCCCCACAAGATGAATCTTGAGCCTTTACTCTCATCTGCATCCGCATCCAACAAGAAGAGCACAATGCAGCTCTCTCCCTGTACCACTGACGCTGCCCAGGGACACAGACACCCTCTGCAGCAGCGGTTCTCAACCCTGGCTCCGCATCAGAATCACCTAGGGAGCTGATAAAAAAAAATGAGTGATGTCTGGGTCCCATTCCTAGAGTTTTCTGTTCAATCTAGGTACTGTTCAGCTATTTGAGAAGCACTGAGTGCTTATTATGTGCCAGAGTCTAATTCAGACCCCAGGGATGTGATGCTGAACTTATATT
This sequence comes from Cervus canadensis, assembly GCF_019320065.1. NCBI lineage: Eukaryota > Metazoa > Chordata > Mammalia > Artiodactyla > Cervidae > Cervus > Cervus canadensis. The sequence goes on from NC_057396.1 coordinate 38,750,096, forward strand.
CTGGAAGGCAGGGCAGAAAAACACATGACTACATAATGGCAATGTCAGTAGTAATAAATGTTACGGGGGGAAAAAAAAAACAGACTTAAGGGATGGATAATGAGGGCAGGTTTGTGGCTACCATAGAATGAGTGATCAGGGAAGGCCTCTCCAAGAAGGTGACATGTGAGCAGAGATCTGAAAAAGGCATCAGAGCAGCCATGAAAATTCACGAGTTTTCCCCAGTGGTCTCCCCTAGAATGTGGCAGAGACCCTGCTTGTTTCATCCATCCACAGTGGCAGGGCCGAAAAAAACGCCTGGGACACAGCAGGCATCTGACCTACGGTGTGGAAAGGGCGAGAGGTACCTGATGCGAGAGGCCGCTCTGCAGCACACTGTTCCTGGCGATCTCACACAGGTCACACGTGCTCAGCTTCCACACTTGAGCCGCAATTGCGTATTCTTCCATAAGCGCTTCCTAGATTCCCCCCAGAGGAAACGTTAGATGGGAGTCTGTCCATTTCAATGATTCTCGTATTTCCCAAGGTAGGAACATCAGACCAACATTGCAGATTTCATTTTTCCTTAAGAACTGGCACATGGACAATAAAACAACATCCCCCTCCCCCTAAAATCACAAACTCCCAAGATCTTTTTTGTCTGAAAGTTCAGGTAACCAAAGACAGAAATATCAAAGAACACCTACAGATTTATCTGTTGACCAGCACATGTTCAAGGCCCTGCGCCCAGGACTAGGGGTGCCAGCCTGCTCTTCTGTGCCTATCTCCCTGTCATACACATTTTTAATACCCACTCTGCAGCTTTGCTTTGTAGTTAACACTTTTTCTTAAGATTGTCCAAAATAAAAGTTAATCTGAGTAAAGTACTAACAGAGATGGAGCATTAATTAGGAATGAGAAGTGGTCAAGGATCAGTAGTGAGATAGTGTAAGCCTGGGAGGATTTAAGCTTGAGCTGTGCTTTCACTTTCTCAGTTGTGAAATATTTCACATTTATCACAAGCCCTCTGTCACCTTTGCCACATCATTGCCTCTGTATCCTAGAGCAGTGGTTCTGAAAACACGGTCTCAGGATTCCTAAGGGTCCCCAAGGCTTTTTGAAAGGTCCTCCCTTTTCCAACTATGTATTTATCTTGTGAGGCAAGATTTCTTCATGCACTTTGGTAAAATCAATTTGTCACAACAGATTGACTGCAGAAGCAGAGATGAGAATCCAGCTGTCTTCTATCAAACCAGACATTAAAGAGATTTGCAAAAATGTAAAGCAATGCCATTCTCTATTTTGTTATCAAAGTTTGTGGAAATATGGTTATTTCTCATAAAAATTGCTAATTGTGTTAACATTTGATGATTTATTAGTGTTTTTACGTGAGTTAATATTTTTCAATTTCACACAGTTAATTTTCGCTAGTTACAAGGCACGTGAACCTCAGCTCTCTGAGAGCCTCAGTTCCTCATTATATAAAGGGGGCTTGAGATCAGAGGCTTCCCTGGTGGCTCAGTGGTAAAGAAGAACTCGCGTGCCAATGCAGGAGATGCAAGTTTGATCCCTGGGTCGGGAGGATCCCCCAGAGAAGGAAATGGCAACCCACTCCAGTATTCTTGCTTGGGAAATGCCATGGACAGAGGAGCCTAGCAGACTGCATAGTCCACGGGATTGCAAAAGAGTCGGACACAGTAGTAGCTGAGCACGCACACGTGAGACCAGAAGCCTGGAGCCTGTCCTAGAAAACCTGGGCACTTCTGATTTTACTAATCTGCGGCTGGTCTCATCATTACCACCCAAATGTGCTGGTACGCTGGTGACTGGTCCCCATGCATGATACCACCTTTCCCTTCCTCCTCGCTGTCCCAGAGATCCACAACTTCCTAGTAATCATAGTGGTAACAAAAATGGTAGCTAACATTTTTAATACAAGTAACTCTGCCAATATTACAGAGCTAGGGAATATCTAAGGGAAAGTGAAAGGCAAAGAAAAGAAATCCTCAAGGTTTCAAGAACCCCAAAAAAGGGCTTCTGGGAGCAACAGTTTTTCCTCACCAGGAGCTTCCTCTTGTCTTCACTGGCCCCCAGTCCCACCCCGAAGGCACCGTGTGCCCAGGTCCCTAACGTGGGAGGACGGCAGCCCTCACCCTCCCCTAGAGTCCTCACCTTCGTGTAGTGAAACTGCATGGGATCGTCGGTGGAGAGAGAAACGTGGAGCCCCTTGTGCAGAAATTCCCTCAGAGGGTTTTTGGAATATTCGAGGAACAGACTGTTGTTGCTCAGAGGAGACATGGCAATGGGGATCTGGGCCAGGTAGTAGAGATACTGCAACACTGGACTCTGCAAAAGAACCGCCAAACTCAGGAGACAAGAACCGAAGCGGGGGGCACTCACCAGCGGAAGCCAGGGCTCCGGGCGGGGTCTGTGGGAGACCCTCGAGCTCCCTGCCAGGGCTCTGGGCCCCACCCTCTGCGTTCACCTCTCTCCTGCATCGGGGCCCATCCCTCCCCAGGACTGCTCTCCTGCCGTTGCTGGAAGCGCTCCGTCTTGGCTCCAGACCGGAAGCACAGCTCAGGGCAGGAAGGGCACCCGCCAGGCCCCGGGCTGACCCCAGCCTAGGTCCTCAGGTCCCCTCTCCCAGGCACTGACCCCAACAAGTCAGCCCTTGGAGATGCCCCACTTTTGTTGTTTTGCTTGACCACAAACATTGAGGTTGTGACTGTAAACACTGCAACTCCTTGGAGGTGGAAAGGGGCGGACATGACTGGGCTAGAGTGGTTCTCTGATGTAGCACCCACCCCACACAGAAACATGAGGCATGGCTAGACTCCCCCTAGGAACAGGGAAGGAGAGGAGTTTGAGCAAAATATCCTTCCTATGGAAGTGAGTCAAAATATGGAGAAGAATGAATGCATTGAGTTCATGGTAGCATTAATTACACAAGCAAAAAGTCAGATGGATTCTGTGCAACAGCTGGAGAAGGGCTGTCCTTCCGCAGCCTTTAGGATGAGCAACACAGATGTCACGTCACAGCACAGAAAAATGCTTGTCATACAAAGTTAAGGGAGAAAGAAGGAACTGTTTGTTATGATAATAAGCTTATTAAACACATGCCCTAGAAAAAAAAAGATGGGAATTGGAAACAATAACAAGCTAATGCTTTTTTTATTTAAGTGATAGCAGTAAGGATTTTTTTTTCTATTTCTCCATTTTTTCGAAAACCTAAATTGTGATGGATTTGATCATATTGTTTCATAATTAAATATAAAACCAAGAGACTACAGATAGCAAAGCCTAGAAAAAGAACCAGCACTTCTGCATCACTGGCCAGTGCCTCCCAGGGTGTGGCCAGAGCCCAGGTGGTCCCCATCCTCCCCAGAGGAGCCCCAGGGCGGGACTGTCACGGCAGGGCAGGCATCTGTCAGGGCCCCAGTTACCTTCTTGAGGAGCAACCCGTGGGAAATGTTGTCGGCAGTCAGGAAAGCAGAAACCAGGTGGGTGATGGAGCCGGCCTCCCCGCAGTGAGGCCGGAATAGGAACGTGCTCAGGCCCCGTTCCCTGCAGGCGTGAGGCTCACAGTGAGAAAGGACCCTGGTCCCCCTGCCCCAGGCCCCGAGGGCCTGCACCGCTCCCTCAGGGCCCCCTCCAGGGAAGCCAGTCACCCATGGCAGGGTCAGCACAGCTGACACACAGCACCCTGGAAACCTCTCCCCAAATTCTGAGACCCAGGCCCAGAGCTCAGAACCAAGAGACGCCATCTCCAGGGAACAGAGAGCGGGCCCAGTCCTCCATCCATCCTCTCCTCCAGGGCCTGGTAGCCCAGATTCAGAGCAGGCAAGGCCCTGAGAAACCATCAAGTCCAGACTCTGTTGTAAGAAGGGGGCAACCCCAGAGAGTGCAGCCAGATGTCAGAAGGCCCTGAGCAGGGCAGCAATGGAACTGAACTAGAGCCCCTGCCTCAGAAAGCTCAGCCCAGGACTCCAGCCCTGGCCGTCTCCTTTCAGCCGTGGTCCCACTCAAAAGCCCCACACCCAGGACCTAGCGCTGGCTGAGGCCGCAGCCTCACGACCCGGCAGGGGTGGGAAGGACCGCTCAGCGCCCTGCCGCCTGGACGCCGCCTGGGTGTGTGCGCTGGGGGAGCCCGGGCGCACAAGACCACGGGATGGAAGCTCTGTGAGGGCATGAATCCAGTCTGTTTTGCTATTATGTGTCCTGGGCCCAGGACAGGGCCTTCACTTGGCAGGTGCTGTGATGTGTTGAATGGATGGACACACATATGAACGCCACTGGTGTGGAGGTGAGTGACCATGTCGGAAGGTCACGTGTCTGTATCCTATCAGGGATGGACACACACACAGGTGTGGCGTGTGTATGGACACGTGTGTCCATGCACGGGGGCTGGCCGCCTTGTATGTGTGATGGTGTCTGTTGCAGCGAGCGGGCCCGTGCGTGTGTGGGTGGCCCTGCGGGCGTGGGTCCGGTGCGGTGGGTTGGGGAGCACCCCAGTGCGAGGGGTGCGCAGGGCCGCTCACCCACCTGCGGAGGTTGTTCAGCACCATGATGTTGGCGTACATGTAGTACAGGTAGTAGCTGTAGGGCGGGTTCTGCTCGCTGGTCCAGACGTCCGGGCTGGGGCTCTTGTCCGAGAACATGTGGTCACTGTGCTTGGACTCGTCGTCTACACTGTCAAACCCTGTCACCTGGGCAGGAGGAGGGATCCTGCATCAAGCTGTGACAGACGGGCTGCCAGAGCCCAGTGATAAAGGCCTTGGCGCCCAGGCCTCTCAGCTGGGGACCCCGGGGCTTGCCTGAGCCACATTTCTCCCAGGGATGGGGAGTGGGCACAGCACCCCAGGCTGTCCCTCCAGGGTTTCCAGAAGTACCCCGGAAGCCAGCCTAGAGAGCACCAAGCCCCTGTGTGGCGGCAACAGCGAAGGGAAACTCAGGCCAGGCGAGGTGAAGGGTGAGGCGGCTGGACTCACCTCCCGTCCTCCGCTATGCCATCAGCAGCAGTGACAACAGCTGTGAGGGGAAGGGGACAGGCATTTCCATACACCTAGGGTGTGTCAGGCCCTGCCTGAAGCACCGACCACACATCATCAGCTAACTCAATGCTCAAGTGGCCCTGCGAGGGTGGGCTTGGCTGAGAGCCAAGCAGGGCTGGTGAAGGCACTTGCGCATGTGAAACCACTAGCTGAGCCTAGATGGGCTCGGGGTCTGCACTCTTTGGGGCTGCAGGTGGAGGATGCCCTGGGGTGGCCACGAGAAGCCAGCTGGGATGCCTCACAAGCAGGCCAAGGTGGGTGCCATCCAAGAGGGCTTCTTGGAAGGCTGAGCCCTGGCCCCCGGAGCCTGCCTCTGAGCAGGGTCAGAGCAGCTCAGAAGACACCCCTCCCCGCACCATACTCACAGCAACACTGGGCCCACACTACACTCCAGGAGCCCACCCAAGTCACCAGACTCTTGCTGTCACCTCCTCCCAGAGGTCAGGCCCTGGGTGAGGACGTACCTGCAAGGACCCAGCTCCCAGCCGGCACGCGGGGCCGCTTTGCTCCCGTCACTCAGCCACAGCAGGGCTTTGGGAAGGGGCCCCTGAAGGACCAGCCCAATCTGGGGGGCTACCAGCCCAGGCCCAGCCAGGTCTGCCTGTTCCTAACTGGGCGGTAGAGGACCAGGGAGCAAAGGACCACCAAGGTCTTGCCAGAATCTTCCCTGGCAGAGTCATATGAAATGACGGTCCCCACCGCAGCTCTCAGCGTGGCCTGGACACATCTGGGGCCCAGAGTGACCTCGAGTTCTGCCCTGTCTGCACTCACAGCTCCGTGGTGCTCCTGAACTCTCAGGGCCCAGCACGGGGGCAATGTCAGCCCCTCTCCTGAGCTCTGCGTCCCCCTAGGCAGGGCCCTAAACTGGACATCCCAAGGGCCTCAAGCACAGAATCTGTCCAAACCCCAACTCCTCCTCCCCAGCCTCCCCGCTCCCCACATAGCTGGCAGTGACCTCCTAAAGGCACAGCACCCGCTCCCCTGCAAAACCAGGCACCCAGGGCCCCTCCAGCTCCTCGCCTTGCTCACCTGCAGGCCATGCCCAAACCCCGTCTGTTCTCCAGCCGCACCCACCACCTGTATACCCCTCACTCTCCTTAATGGGAGGCAGGATCTTATGGGATCGGTGACACCTGGGTCAGGACCCTGGGTTTGAATTCCAGTCCTGCCCCTTTTAGCTCTGTGGTCTCTCAGTTTCCTGGTGTGAAAATTGGAACTAGTAGCTTCACAGGACTGCTGTAAGGATTAAGTGAGATAATCCACAGTGTCTTAACACACAGCAATGCATAATCACGCTGGCTACTACCTACCAAATGGTGTAAAATGGGGCCGTCATGAGGGTGAGATGAGATCGCATCATGGCGTGGATCACTGGGCCAGGGAGGTCATCAGTGTGAGCTGTTACTGCTGCTTCAAGCCCCCTTCACGTCTCTACTGCTGGAGCAGGCCCCCGACTCTCACCTTGCTCCCCTGCCCCCACCTCCAACTACCTTCTGGTTCCAGGGCTTTCCTCACCCAACAGCCTGCATGCTGATGGTCTAAGACATACATTCAATGCTGGCCTTCCACCTGTTCAAACTTTCCAGCACCCCCCAACCCTCCCCACTACAGATACACTCAGCCATCCCTCCACCCCCACCTCTTCACCCTGAGCCCTCTGGGATCTTCCCTGCCTTCCTCCCTGTCAGAAACCATCCACACCATAACCTCCACCAGGCACTGAACTTGCCTCTCACCATCTGCAGCCACCTCTGTTCTGGGTACCCAGAGGGTGGGACAAGCTCCTGCTCCCCTGATGCCCTTCCTAGTTAAGTCTCTTCTCCACCCTTCTCCCCTCTCCCACAACTAAGCAGAAAAATATATTTTGTGGGGCTTAACCAAACAAGGTATGAGGACCACTGGTGTCTAGGGGAAAGCAGGAGTCTGAAATGTCTGCCGCTGGGGCGGGCCTGGTTCTTTCAGCCCCGCCTGGCCAGGAACTGACTTTTCAATCTTTCTGCCCTGTGGCTGCCTTCCCAGCACCCCACCCATGCCTGTAGGGCCACCCCAGAAGAGAAGGGAACTTCCCTTCTCTGCAAGAAGCTTGTTATTCTAGAAATTCAGCTTCTTAGGGTTGGACACTTCATGCCTGGGGCACATCAGTGACAGGATCTTAGAAGGTAAGCTGACTCAACTTGCTGGGAGTCTTCTCCTCCCTCCCCCACTGGGCACATCACCTGAGCAACACCCATGCTTACATATTTGAGGAAGAGGTGAAGCTCTCGGTGATCTTGAGGGTTGATGGTGGCCTCGAAAAGGGGCAGGAAGATGTTCTCCAGCATCTTCCCGAAGCTTGGCAGCAGCTTCTTTGACCTAAATATGTCACTGGGGGAAAGGGAGATTTGCCGATGAAGGTGGTCCCAATAGCCCCCTCGACCTGTCAAGAGACCAGCCCTGGTCCCTTCCTCAGGCAGTGCAAGTCCCCATTTAAGCATCCAGGGCAGGGTCAGAGGTGGGGCTCCAACATAGATCATTCCCCTCCTCACCAGGTTCTGCAATACCAAGCATTGGTTGGCACACTCAGCACCAACCCATGCCCATCAGTGAGCGTTCTTCAGCTAGAGGCCACACTGGGAGGGGGGCACTGGGATTCAGGCTGATCTAACTCCCTGCCACTCAGCTCAGTTCCCCTAAACCACAAAGCCCAGCCATTCCAGGGGCCCTACCTGGCCCAGACTGGAGAGGACAGGGGTAGTCTGAGCCATATCCAGGCAGTGGGCCAGCAATGTGGGCCCCCATCAGGTTATGCAGACTCCCAGCCTCACGCAAAAAGATAGTCCATCCTCAAATCGCAGTGACAAGAAGATGGGCAGTCGTTCCCCCCAGGGCTTCCCAGGTGGCGCAGTGGTAGAGTCAGCCTGCCAATGCAGGAGACACAAGAGACACGGGTTCGACCTGTGGGTCAGGAAGATCCCCTGGAGAAATGCATGGCAACCCACTCCAGTATTCTTGCCTGGAAAATTCCATGGGCAGAAAAGCCTGGTGGGCTACAGTCAATGGGTCTCAGAGAGTCAGATATGACTAAGCAACTGAGAACACAGTTCCACCAGGCCTTTGCAATCATATGTTCTTCAAAGAACAGTGTTGAAGCATCACAAGGACATCTGTGCAGACCGCCCCTCCCTGTAGGGGAGTCCCAGGGGCACCAGGCCTAGGCTGGCACTGGAACAGGCTCAGCAGATCCTCCGGGACAGGCTGGCGACCCCAGAGGACACGGGTAGACAGCAGCCACCCCACTTACTAGATCCGGGGCACCTGGATGATCCAGCGCATGTTGGGCGAGTAGACCTTGTGCTGGATGAACCAGCGGGCCAGGCTGGGCCACTCCTCGGGACTGCGGCCGTAGATGGAGAGCCGTGGCTCTGAGTACTGGTACTTGCTCTCCTCCAGCTCCCGGGCCACCTCCTGGCACCAAGAAGAGCTCAGGTCAGCCAAGGGTTGACCCTGGGTTGACCCCAGCAGCAGACCCTGCAGCTCCCCCAGCCACCAGCTCCCCGGCTCAGAAGGCCTGATCTACACCTCTTGTTAGCACTCACTCCACCTTCATGGGGAAGAAAGCCCTGGGCTTGCACAGTCACACGTGTGACCAGGCCCGGCAGCAGAAGCATCTCCTCACAGAGCGAACCTGTACCCAGGGCAGGCTGCAAACACGCAGAGCAACAAGCCTGGATATGGAGGGCTGGACTGGGATGGACATCCTCCCCTTCCGCTTGCCTGCAGTCAGCACAGTCCACACACAGCACTTCCTGCCCACCTGGAAGCTGGCAGCCAGGACCACAGCACTGGCCACTGGGCACCTGCACCCCGCCTGAGCTGGATGGACAGGGATTCAGGAAGGGGAAGAGGACAGGAGACCCTGCAAGCCCCCACTCCCTGAACGTAGATGCTGTCGGGAATCCCAGGAGGGCTTGGAGACGCCCAGGGCTCACTCACCTTGACCATCCGAGCGAAGTACTCTCCTCCTAGGTAGTTTTCTGTTTTTAGATACAGGTCTCGTAGCTCGCTGGCCCCCACAGGGTTGTACTTGGAGTTGAACTTGTCAAAGCGGTGGAACGTCTGCCGACCCTGGAGAAAGAGACACCAGCCAGCTCACCACGCTATCCTGCAGCCACCAGACACACGCCTCCTCCAGCCTTCACAATGTGGCCTCCGCGAGCCACACTGAAAGGTACCTTCTATGTCCATTCGAGCATGGAAGCTTGGAAAGTCCCAGGGCCGGGACCACACGTCCTCACTCGGTCAGCCCTGGGGTCATTCCCTGAGACCTTCTGTAGAGCAGGGTCAAGATCCTCGTGCTTCTAGGAGCAGGGCTAGCTGAGCGAGCAGAGAATACTGAGCCATCAGTAATAGCGTGTGTCCTATTACTGCTTAGACTACATAAGGCCCTTTCTCCACATCTCCTCATTCAAGGTCTGGTTTAAGATTTTTTCACTGTGGTGAAATGTATAGGACACAAAATGTGCCATCTTAACCATTTTTAAGTCTACATTCACATTGCTGTGCAGTGCCCAGAACTCTTTTCATCTTATAAAACTGAAACTATGTCCTCATGAAACAGTAACTCCCCATGACCCCCTCCCCCAGCCCACAGTAACCACCATTCTCCTTTCTGTCTCCATGAGTTTGCCTGTTCTAGATGCCTCATACATGTGGAATCATACAGTACTTGTCCTTTTGTGTCTGACTTCTTTGATTTATAACGTTTTCAGCGTTCATCCATGGATATAGCAGGTTATCAGTACTTTATCCCTTTTCAGGACTGAATAATATTCCAGTATGTGTGTGTATGTACATTTTGTTTATCCATTCAAGTGGTGATGGACACTCTTTGGCCACTGTGAACAATGCTGTGATAAGCATTGATATGCAAGTATCAGTTGTAGTCCCTGCTTACAGTTCTTTGGGGTATCTACCTAGGACTGGGATTGCTGGAATACATGGTAATTCTATATTTAACTTTCTGAGGAAATGTTTTCTGTAGCAGATGTATCACCATTTAGTATTTTAATAACACTGTAATGTCATTAAGGCACCTGGTAGTCACCATGTTACAAGCAAGGAAATAAAAGCTCAAAATGAATTACTCAAAGGCACTTAACTCTTACGGAGCGGACATGGGAGTTAGAACGGGAATGCCCCTGACTCCAAGTCACACCCTCTTCTCCTCTGTCCCAAGGCTGCTTCCAGCCCTTGTCCTTGTTTGTCCTCTGAGGACAAACTGCCTCTCACAGTTCCCATAGCTGGAAGAGAAAGCGATGCCTACACAGCCAGCCCCTCTCCAAGACCAATCGTGGCTGCTCTCCAGTGGGCTGAGTCCTCCACCAGGACTGCGTGAGGCCCTGGGGCCGAGCCCACTCACCGCATGGACGTCCAGCGAGTCCACAGTGAGGTCGTATGGGTCCATGTGCAGGCTGTCAAACACCTGTCGCAGGGTAATCTTCCGGCCCCGCTTCTCGGCCACTGTCCTGTCGGGCTCCGTCTGGTACGTGTGCTTGATGAAGCGCAGCAGGTGCTTCTGGTTCATGCAGGCAGCTGCATGGATGTGCGTGTCCACCTGCGACACAGTGCCCCAGCACGTGAGCCGATCCTTCAGCATCAAGAGCCGATCCTTCAGCATCAAGAACCAGGCCCCCCGGGCCTCGGTGTTGAGTGCAGAGCCTCAGCAGCTCCCCTGGTGCTGGACCGCCCCACCCCATCTCTTCTAGAACTGGTCTCCCCCCCTCTAGCCTTGCTGCCCAATCCCCCTCCTGACAGCATCAGGAGACCTTTTCTAAGTTCAGTTCAGATCTGGCCATTGGCCCTGTTAACACATCAGTGCTGCCCAACATTTCAAGATAACGCCCAAGTTCCTTAGCCTGGGATTCAAGGCTTATTTCAGTCTTAAGGCTCACCTTGCCCTGCTCTCTGCTCCAGCCAGGACACCCCACTTATCCGAGGAGCCATGCTATTCCTCAGCCTGGATGTCTGCCTTCCTCCCCACCAATCTCATCCACCTGGAAATCTTCTACAATCTCCTCCACATAGAAGCCTATCCTGATCCTCCAAACACGAATGAGTTTTTCCCTTGTCCAACCTGGAACCCTGGCACAGACACTCCCATCACTGTATATATCCTCCAGTCCACTCTAATAATTTTCTGTCTACTTCACTAGACTGGAAGCTCAGTCCTCAAGGACAGGGACCATGTCTGATGCATCTAAGTCTCCAGCGCCTACCCCAGAGCCTGGGATGATGTGAAATCAATGGATGGATGAACAGACCAATGAGCAGGTATAGAAGGTTCCAACAGTTTCAGTGATATCCACCTCCTCCTCATAGAACCTTGAGGGCTCATGTAATGCCCCACAAAATCCCATACTTGCCACTGACCTCTCTTAGAACCCCCAGAGCATTCCCCTCAGCCACCAGCCCTAAAGAAATAGAGCCCTGGCTAAGCTGGGGAATGGCCTGAAGTCACAGTGGGCATCCTGACCCTCTTCCCTAAAGCCGAGGGGCCTGCGGGAGGTTCCGGGGAAGGGGGCAGTGACCTCACAGACCTGGGTGCTGCCACCCACTAGCCCACACTCTGTAGTCCCTGCTGCGGCCAGCTGGGCAATCCGCCAGGGCTAGGGCGAGGAGGCGGCTGACCTCAGGCCAAGGAATGCTGTCCACAGCTGGCCAGGCATCCCCGAGTCATGCCAAACCCGACATCCAATCCACTGAACCTCTGTGAGCTTTCCACCAGCCAGCCCCTGTCACCAGCCACATCACTCACTCCTCAGGGCCTTCCTGCCTTTAATCCCGCCACTCCTACCAGAAAGACAGACCACTGGGCATCAGAGAAAGGAAGCACCAAAAGCTAAAACATCACCCAAAGCTCAGGCCCCTCAGGGACAGACTGGGCTCGTGGGAGAGGCACAAGTGAAGGTCAGCTGGCCTTAGCTCAGCCAGACACAGCTGGGCTCAACCACCTCAGCATGACTTAGCACATTCTGGGCTTTCTTGCTGTCCTCCGGCATCCCAGTGACACACCACCGGGGGTTCAGCCTGTGCTTACCCCCCTGAGTCACAAGACGAGGCAGGAAAACAACAGGACAATCCAGGAAGCATCTGATCCAAACTTCAAAATTACCACGGTGATTATTTTAGGAACAAGTAAAAGAGCCTGTAATCAGAGGTCAGCACTTTCGATTCACTGGAAGATCCAGGAGCAATCCTTGCTTTCACCTAAGATCTGGGTCTAAACAGTGGTTTCTAAATGGGCTGGCCAATACCTGGCCTCTAAGCCAACACTATTTCCATATCCATAGTGAAAGTCACTCAGTTGTGTCCGACTCTGCAACCCCATGGACTGTAGCCTGCCAGGCTCCTCTGTCCATGGAATTCTCCAGGCCAAAATACTGGAGTGGGTAGCCTTTCCCTTCTCCAGGGGATTTTCCCAACCCAGGGATCAAACCCAGGTCTACCGCACTGCAGGCATCCGCATCTTTACCAGCTGAGCCACCAGAGAAGCCCAAGAATACTGGAGTGAGTAGCCTATCCCTTCTTCAGGGGATCTTCCTAACCCAGGAATCGAACTGGGGTCTGCCACATCCATGGCAGACATCAATAATCAACTACAGCACCCTTCACTAAGCTTTGGGAATAGCCTCAGGTAGCCACTCCCCATTGGTTTGGTCAAGTTTGGCACACAAGATGAAACCTGTTTGCTCTCCCTGATATGAAACTTAAACCAAAGTGGGTAAGGCCTAATCCTACCCCACTGCCAAGCAGCAAACACACTCAGCCCCTTGTTCTCAGCTCTGAGCTGAAAACAATCATCTCAGTTACATATACCTGCTGGCTGGGCCTCACGGTGCCAGGACCCATGATCTGCTGTGATGCCGCAGGTAATTTCACAATACCACCCACACTGACCCACGGCCACACACAGCTCCTGCCTCAGAGCAGGGCCACCACGACACTGACAGCCACTTGGAAGTGTGGAGGCCACCTCCCAGCCCATCCTGGACTTCAGAATCAGCTCTCCTCCCCTCGCAGAGAATGCCAAGGTAAGAGCCGTCAGCACCCAGGAGACAGGGAGGGACAGGCACAGCCTGACCTGGAGCAGGCCTTGGCCTGTGTTTCTGGATGGCTGTGGAGCTGGTGAGCAGCACAGCACAGCACTCAAAGCACGTCCGTTCAGAGGGTACACAAACCCCCAGACGGACAGAGAGCTGGAGGGTTGGCTCTGGTATGTAACCACAGCCCCCTCCCCTGCCCCCAGGACCCTTGCCCACAGAGTGGCCAGAGAGCAGCTGGCCAGCCCATCAGCACCCACAGGGGCCCCGCCTCAGAAGCAAACAGTGTCGGAGCTGGTGCAGTCAGCAAGGACACTGCTGCAGGCGGCAGGCCAGCCCTGAGCACGCACATGTGCGGAGGGCAGGGTTGCCCACAGCTGGGCGAGGAGTTTCCTTGGACACTCATCTAGTGTGGAGGGTTCATGTAGGCAGGATAGAGAGGAGCTGGTCTATCGACTGAGGCACCCATCTGTCTGAGCACCTGAGGATCACAGAGAAGAAATAGATGGTGCTTGAAGGTAAACATGCCACGCCGGGGTGTCCCACACATGCCCTTTCACCTCTGCCTGGAAATCCCGAGACTCTTACGTGAGCCTTAGAGCCCAGGAGCTGAGCGTAACTCACTCCAAGTCAGCTCAGTTCCGACCTCTTCCTGAAAGACACCTCTATCACATCCCTGTCAAACTAAAAGTAACCAGCTGGGAACTGCTTGTGGACAGAAAGTGACCCTTCCTCAGCATCAAATGCCCCTCACTTGGCACTGATCCCATGCTTGATATATATTAGTTACACGGGATAAAATGGAAAAACAGGAGGCAGCGACCATTTAACCTATAGGCTCGTCCTGACTGCAGCCCCTGAGCCCAGGTGCACGCAGGCTGCTCATCCACTCTATAGGAGGGCAGAGAGAGAAGCACGTTGGATACGCTTCCTTAAACACAGCCAGTCCAGAAGGAAGCAGAACCACACTCCCCCAAGTCCAAAGAGGTCTTAACATTGATAACTGTTTTTCGATCCATGATAAATTTGAGACATCCTCTATGTCTCAACTCTTAAAACTAGTTAATAGGCCCTGCTCTATTTTTCAAGGAGGATGGTACATTCTAATAGATATACAACAAAGTCATAACAAGTACCATCTGAGGCATGGCCGGACACATGGAAGACAGCTGGCCAGTTTTCCTTTTGTTCATAGGAAGGCCACACTGGGGACCAGCCCCTGATTGGCTCGTGCCAGAATGTGTTGGAATGAGGCCCGGGACAGGAACTCTGAACGCTGGCCCGCTAACACACCTTTCTCACGTTATAGAAGTCTCGGTGGGGGTTACTCTTCAACTCTTTGAACTCAGACATTTCATTTAACATCTCATGAAGGCTGAACTTGGATTCCAGAAAGTTCAGTCGCCGGTGACAATACGTCTTCCTGCAGGTTGGGAAGGAGAAGAAACCACAGTTGAGGAGAAGTCGCATCAGTTCTCCAGTCTGGAGACCTCCAGTGTCTGTGGGGACCCAGTCCTGGGTGGAAGGTCAGGATGGAGCAGGGAGGGATGAGAAGGGGCCAGCTATCAGCAGACCCACCTGAACTGTGTAACCACAGCCAGGTGCTCTATGAAACGCGTGGAGAATCAATAGGGGGCAGTAGAGAGCTGACCTCATACAGAGTCCTTCTGTATGAGCTTTACAGGTTTAGGCAACCAATCTCAAGCTGCTGTCTCTCATGAACAAATACAGAGATGGCACTGCCCAAGACAGAAGTGAGGGTTAAATTGGCTGAGGGTGTGAAGGGTCCAACTCAGCTTCATGGGTACTCAAAGAAAGTCTCCCTCTTTCAGCCCTTCCATCTTTCCACCCGCCCATCTATCCTCTGCCACCTTTCATTCCTTGAAAGGAGTTTCACCTCTGTCCAAAAGATCAGTAATACAGCCAAATCCTAAGGCACGACCTTCCCACCTTGGCTGTGACCAAATGACACCCAGAAGATTTCTCAACCCTGAGGCTTCAGGGCGAGGGGCGGATGTTCTACATCGTAGGCAGATGAGGGATATAGGGGTGTTGTAACCAGGACAGAAGTCCATGAAAGAACTGATGTCCCCACCAGCTTGCAAAGGCCACTGGGGGGTGGGAGCACCCACTGCTCTCAGCCAACAGCCAGCCCACACCCCGCCCAGGTGCCTGGCCACGTGCCTGTGCCACAGCTACACAGAACATGCAATCACCAGTCGGGCCACCCTGCCTCCCTGTGGCCCCAGATGCACACGGCGCCCCTGGCACCCAGGCAGAGACCCTTGTAAAGAGCGGCCACCAAGCCCGGACCAGCACCACCATATGTGCGCCAGGACGAGCCCACAGCCGAGCACGGGAGAGTCTGGGTCAGACTGGATTCCCAAGGGCATCTCTCCCAGTCCCTCTCCCGGCAGGACTCACCCTGACAGTCTCCCGGACAGGACAGCTGCTGCTCACACACCTCCTGGAACAGCCCTGTCCCCAAGGCTTCCCCTCAGACCTTCTGTTCACATTGGCTGAGGCAAGCTCCCAGGGATCCCACTCTCCCCTCCCAGCTCTTCTCTCTGCCCTCGGATCACCAAGGACCTGGACCCACTCTGTCCATCCCCTCGGGGCCCACTGTCCTCCCTTGGAAACTGGCGTCACCCCACTCCCAGCAAAACCCAAATGGCAGGGCAAGAGAGAAGTCCCTCAGCTGTGACCAGCTTCCTCTGCTCCCCTAAGCTGGGCACTCATGCACAGCCTCCATTGCTGATTCCCTTAAGGAGGAGTGAGGGCCCAAACTCAGGAAGACAGCTCCCTGCCAGGGTAGCTCCAGCTAAGCCTACAAGCGTCCTGGGAGTTTGCGGCTCAGAGTTCCCAGAGTTCCCTGCACTCCCCGCTCCAGAAACATGGAAAAACCAACACTGGAAGCAACAGCCTTCATGGCTCCCCCACCATCTACCCTAAAGCCCTGGGCTGGTAACTCTCTGCATCGCTGCCGTCCTGCCTGGGAAGAGGGGTGACCATCATTTTAGGGTGCACAGGTGGCCACCGGCAAGCAGGAGCTCCACACCCGTGCATGCGGAAGGGACAGGCAGTAGCAACTCGAAGAATGCGCCAGTCTGTGAAGAAAAATTGTCGCTGAAGCCCACAAAGCACTGGGAAAAGAGAGAAACCCACAAAGCCGTCTCTTCCTGGGGTGGTTTATCTGAGGGAAAGCCCAGAGCAGAAGGCCTGCCCTGCTCCCTTCCTACAGAGCAGCGCTCCTGCAGAAGCAGGTGGACTCAGCTGGCCATGGAGGGGGAGGGGACTTACGTGGGGCCATCCGTGATGAGCGCCAGGATATGACTCATGTCCACCGTGTAGGTCTCCAGGTCGGGGTAGGGTAGGCTGTGGGGCTCCTGGCGCTCCAGCATCTTCTTATTGTCATACACATAGAGGATGCCTCCCTGCATGCGGACCAGGTAACCCAGGTTGGGGGGAGCATTCTCCAGGCAATAAGGGTCTTCTTCAGGCAGAGGGGGAGGATGAAAGTCTGAAAGACAGGACTGAGCGATAGCAAAATGCCCCTGACCTCAGGAGCTCACCTCAGGACTACAGGGCTCCAAAGTCACATTCCCCGTGAGGCCTGTCCTGGTCGTCTGACCTAAAACCTAACCACCCCAACCTGCCCCGGCATCTCACCGCCCCCTCCCTGCTTTATTTTGTCTCCTTATCACTTGCCGCTTTGTAAGATAACTTCTCTGTCTTTATCTTGGGTGGTAAATGTTCATCTTGTTCACTGCTGTATCCCCATTTCCTAGAACCATCCCTGGCCTGTGGCTGGCACTTCATTTTTTTTTTTTAACTTAATTGAAATGAGCTTCAGTCTTCTGGGTAGTTCAGGGACATGAAGCTTATTAAGACAGGCAGCTGCGTCTTCTCCTAATAAGAGAAGAGACAGGATCTGGGACTGCCCAGCGGGAATATAATTGTTCCTGTCCTTCCACATCTTCTGAGCCCAGGGCAGCCAAGGGGCAAGATGGAGAAGCCAGCCCTCCCCACAAGCACAGAATAGGGAGCCTGTGCCCCCAGAGACAGAGCTGTCTGTCCCCACACCGTGGGCTGTTAGCCCACAGGAGCCAGAAAACACCTCTTGGCTATTTCCCAGCTATGACTTCGAGCAAACTGGAACTTTACCTCCCGACCCTGTCTGCTCAGCTGAGGATAATGCCCTGCCTTAATGGGCTGCTGTGAGGGTTGCAGCAGCAGGTAGAGGAAGATGCTGTGTAAATATATCTTAGGGCATTATTCTCATCTCTCTTGTTCTCTCGATAAGCTCTGTTCTGGCCAAGGAACAGGTTATGCTAAGAAGCAGTAGAACTAGGGGCTTCAACTCTGCACATCAGCCAACCCTGCATAGGGTCCCGACTGTCCGCTGCCACCACAGGCAGGAGGAAATCCTGGAATCATCAATGGAAGGAAGGAAGGAAGGCGGAGCGGCTGGCTGAGTGTCTCCCGTCAGAGCTCAGAACAAACTGTTCCTGGAGCAGACGTGAACCATCCCAGGGACTAAGGCAGCACAGAGCGGGCAAGAGATGCCACACACAACCCCATCAGGCATGGCCACAGGCCAGCACATGAGTCCCAAATGCGGGGCAGTGCCCATGAGACGCAGGCAGTCCGAAAGCCTGGGTGAACCACAGCCTGCACTTCACCACACTCACACCCAGGCCCCCAGGACTCTGTTCTGTATAAAGTACACCTTTGACAGTCATTTCTGCCTGCCAACAGTAGAGCAGGTGGGATCAACCCTCAGACAGACAGGGAACTGGGCCTGAGAGGGCTGAGACCCAGAGCCCCAGGTGGTAACAGATGCCCAAAGTCCAGGTTCAGCGCTTCAAGGAAGCCGGAGAGGAGATGTCTTGGCACCAACTCCACCCGGGGTCCTGGGTGCTGGCACAGACCACCAGGCCCACATCTGATTCTCCCACCACCAACTTTCACGATTGAGGTCTCCTGCTGTCTTCATTTACATTACTTAACTTCCAGCCCCTACTGCTTCTGGATCCTTCACAGGCCAAACAGACTCCACCAGAAAGCATCCTGCCTTCTCCGATCCCCTGTCCCATGAACTCCACAGCACAACATAACTACTATACCAATCACCCACTAGATCCAGGGGCTTCCCAAGTGGCTCTAGTGATAAAGAACTTGGCTGCCAATGCAGAAGACATAAGATGCAGATTTGATCTCTGAATCAGGAAGATCCCTTGGAGGAGACCATGCAACCCAACCCACTCCAGTATTCTTGCCTGGAGAATCCCGTGTACAGAGGAGCCTGGCAGGTTACAGTCCATAGGGTCACAAAGAGTCAGACACGACTGAGCATGCACTAGATCCAGAACTGCACTAACTACTTCAAGTGCATTCTCTCGTTTCATCCTCACAACAGGCCCAAAGGATAGATACTATTAGTATTCCCATTTTACAGATTGAAAAACTGAGGTTTGGAGAAAGGCCTTCTTTTCCCAAGAAAGTGGTCTTTAGGTATTTAGAAAGTGGAGCTTAGATCAGAATGTGAGTATGCTGGACTCCAGAGCCAACTTCCTTGCCCTGAGAACACACCCTCTCTACCTAGCCCCAATCCATGCACCTCATCACTAATTTGGTATTTCCTGTCTGACTGTATAAATATCCAGGCTGAAACTGCCCATCTCCCAAGATCAGAGACTGCCTTTCAGCCCCTTCCCTCCCCCCAATTGTACAGCTCAGCTCAAAGCAAGGCACCTGGGCAGATGAAACCAACCCTTCAGGAAACGAGCAAAAAAATCAGTGTAGGAGAAGCCAGTACCAGGGCTCTGCCCTTAAAACACCATCTGAGGGAAACACATCCAACCAATAAAACATCCTGACCAACTCTCGGGCTGTACCCCGCCTGGAACCCCACCTGCCGCCACAGCACAGTACCTGGGAGGCCCTCCTCCGGAGGCGCGGCGTCCGGCCGCCGATGACCCAGGTACTGGGCCGTGGTGCGCGGGAAGCGGTGATATGCGAGGCGGGCATACTTCTCCCGGATCATCAGGGCCTTGGCCAGGCTCTTGGCAGCCTGCTCATAGTCCTCCACGGTGATCTGCAGGAAAAAGTTCAGAGAGCAGGCCTGAGGCCGCTGACCTAGTGAGGCCTGCCGCGGTGGGACCAGGACAGACAGCGGGGA
The DNA here is from genome assembly GCF_019320065.1 of Cervus canadensis. NCBI lineage: Eukaryota > Metazoa > Chordata > Mammalia > Artiodactyla > Cervidae > Cervus > Cervus canadensis. The sequence continues at coordinate 38,769,385 of NC_057396.1, forward strand.
ACTTGGGTCTGAGCAGCATCCCCACCATGGTGGGCACAGAGGCTCCCTCTGCCTGACAAGTCTGTACACACACTGTGATGTATGCAGGATGCCTGATTTCCGTTTGCAAGCCTCGGATTGAGGGGTGTGCTCTGCAGACATGCAGCCAGGCCCGGTAACAATCTCAGCCACTGAGTCTCTAAGGAGCTTCCGCGGAAGATGACACTTCACACGTGCTGTCACATGTGAATGCTGAGGGATTAAGTGCATCCTGCTGACTCCACTGGGAGGGGCTGCTTGCCTCTGGCCTCTTCCAGACTCTGCCCTAAGTACCTCTTCCCTTCGCTGATTTTGCTCAGCATCCTTTAATGTAGCAAATCCTGGTCACGAGTGCAGCTATGCATGGAGTCCCAGGAGTCCTCCTGGCAAATCACAGAACCCCCCAACATGGGAGGAGATTTGGGGCTCTTGGGAGGGAAGCAGGTACTCCAATGTGCACATCCCAGGCCAGCACTCAGCACATCACACCACAAGCCAGCTGCTGCAGCACCCGGCACACGAAGAGGCCCAGCCTGGACCGTGTCCCTGATGGAGTGAGCATCGTTATGATCAGTTAAGAATATACATGGGTCCTTCTGAGTGCTCAGCGCGCTGCTCTGCCAACCCCAGGCTTCTGATTCATCTGGCAGTCACCCCAATCCACCCAAGCAACAGACGCTTATGGGACAGATCCTTTCCATAAGTTTCATTTTGGTCCTCAATTGCCACTCATCTCACAACTGGGGAAACAATCAGAGAGGATAAATCACAGAAAGTCAGAAAGCCACACTTCAGACCCTGAACGGATTGATTCCTGAAGCCCAAGGATGCTCTGCTTTCCCAGAGCTGCCTCGTACTCAGAGACAAATGAGATAAATGCCCACCTCCCAGTGGACTTGTTCATCTCTGTCTGTTGGGAAGGAAGTGTGTGGCAGAAACCTGAACATCCTGGGGGAGATAAGCAGCTAAACAGTCAGTCATTCATAAGAGGGGATAAGAGATGTGGAAAACGGAGGTACAAGACGGAACACAGAGTGAGGAAAGCTGGGGCCCCCTCTGCTTCAGTGGAAAAAAAAATCATTTTTAGTTTTGAAATGTTGTAAACATACAGACAAGCACTAAAGATGACAGACACCTGTGCATCTACCTTCCAGTGCTGACAGTTTTAACATTTTTTATCACTGCTTTGGATGTCTTATACATTTACATAAATAGATCATCTCAGAGGCAGCTAAAACTCTACCCCCACCCCCCTCCGAGGAAGGTATATATCTTTCCCATGCATGTTTATACTTTTACTTTTGTTTCCTCCTTGCTTTTTATTAAGGAAGTAGCTTCTCCTTTCCTGACTCCAGATGTCCCCATGAGGGGGTGATAACTCCATTTTACACCTTCTGATGGCTTCTGAGAGCACAGGTGAGCAGAGAACACCAGAGACAAATATGCTCCTGCCCACGACAGAGCCAAACACTTCATCTGCAGGACCCACAGACTCAGCATGGCACGGGGCTCGGGCCAGGGCTGGAGGCATCAGAGACGGGCTCAGCATCCCAACAGACCAGCCAGCTTGTTACCACTGCATACCTCAGGCCTGGCAGCAGACCCATGGGGGGCCAAGGCGATGTGCAAAGTCAGCCTGCCACTCATGAACTGGTGGCTCTCTGGAGACCAGTCGCCCAGTTCAGAGGCTCCGTGCCCTACAATGTGCCAACAAGGAGACTGATGGAAAAGAGCTGGTTAACACACCAGCCAATGTCCTCCCTGTCAGCCCCCTCCACTCTCCCTTTCAGCTACTCTGCCCTCATGCAGGAAGTTGGGTGGGCACCATGGATTCCTGGTCAGGATGCTGTATCCCAAACAAGGCCTGCGCTGTTTTCAATCCAACCAAAATCCCCATCCATAGAAAGGAACTTAAAGTATGGTTCATCCACACAGTGGAATATTATGCACTTGTTTTAAAAAAAAAAAAAACAAGATAGTTCTTGATATAATGATATGGCATTATCTTCAAGATGTACTATTAAGGGAAAACCTTGGCTCAGCATAATATATGGTAACAACCATTTGTGTAAAAACAAATAAATCAACTACATGAGCACAGTAGGTACACAGTTTACTGTGTGAGAATAAATAAGAAACCAAAACCAAGGACTGCCTCAGGAGAGGCGAATTGGGTAGCTAGAGGACTGATATAATTTTAGGGCCTTTTAAATTGTAAGCCATATGCAAAGATCTTCTATTGATTTTGTTAAAATAGAAGAAAATTTATAACAGTAATAAGTCACTCCGTCTTCTCAGCTACACTGTATATCCTAAAAGTACTGTTAAAAAGAAGAGAGAATAACAAGCCAGTTGAGGCATGAGTAGTAGGTTGAGGGCCAGGAAGGCAGAACCAAACCTGGTGCTAAGTGATATTTCTCTTCAAGAAGCAATAAAAATTCAGCATCCAACCAGGTGAAATTAGCACATTTTCAGTGGCTGAGTTAACTGACTTGGTGCAAACCAAGCTTGATCACATTCTAGTCACGACTCTCTTCCCGGTTCGAGGGTCTGGCCTGTGTTTAAGAACATGATGGCACGCAAACCAATCCACACCAAGACTTGAATCCATTCAAATCTGAGAACTCTAAAGGGCCCAAACTGGAACCATCTCCAATGGCTACAGGAACGGAGAGCAGTGTTCTGGGCCCAGAGCACACATGGAAACTACAGGCCACTCGCTGTGCCAGCCTGAAGCCCCAGGCCCTCCCCACAAGGACAGCAGTGCCCTGGACACACACCCACACCCACCACCTTGCCTAGAACCCTCCTTCTCTCCAGACTTCTGCCCGCCATCTCCCAGATACTCACAGACCAAGCCAGGCTTTGGGGCCTGGGCGTGACCCCAAGGCACCCCAGCTTTTGCACAAGGCGCACTATACAACACTCACACAGCCCCCAGAGAGCCCAGGGGGACGCCTTACCCCAGCACAGTAGTCTCCACTGATGGTGACCCGCTGGAACTCGGGCATGGCATAGGGTGCGGACGCAGGCAGGGGAGTGGCTCCAGGGAGCACGGGGGTTGCAGGAGATATGGCCGGACTGGCTGTCGGGGGACCCTTCCAATCTTGCTGTGTCGGCATTTGCAGAGACAGGGACTGGGATCGAATCATCTTAAAACTTTTCTTTCTAAAAGTGAAGGACAAGCAAAAGTGAGAGACAACAGCAGCTAATCGGGGAGAGTGATGAAGAGTCTCTGTTACGGACATGGAAGGAGAATTTGCCTCTGATTAATCAGCGGTGCTGGCCCTACCGTTAAGAAGTTTCTAATTATTCATGCCTTCCTCTCACACACATCTCTCCACATGCAATATCCCAGACACCCCTCTACGCAGCCACTAAGAACTGCTTGGGCTGTGTTCGCACGGCATGTGGAACAAGTAAGTAGGCAAATGTCTCAGGAGACAGAGAGCAGACCACACAGCAGGGGTCTAACACCAATGGCAGAATAAGTGAGGATGATGTCAAACTGGCCAGCATGCTATCTTCAGATAAGCCAAACTCTTGAGTCCCAGCATGTGAAGAGTCTCAATTACAGCGCATTTCACAAAGTTGATAATTTGGGGCACTGGAGCCAGAAGAGACTGTGACAATCAACCAGTCCCACCTCCTGTTTTCACAAAGGAAGAGTCAGGGGTCCAGAATGTGAAATGACTTCTACAAAGTCCTAGCCAGGCAGCTAACCCTCAGCTTCCCACCTCCCTGGTACCCCTTTTCCCCTGCTGCTCCTTCCTCCAGCCTAGCAGTACCCTCCACCTGCTACTGGCTCAGGCACAGATCTGTAGCTCTGTAATGGGAAAGTGACTGATCAGCATCAATTTCAGGTCCCTCTGGACCTGTCACCTTGACACCAAAAGATGATCTCGCAAACTCTTGGGGAAGTAGGCACAGGTTGGTTTAAACTGTCATGAGCTCATGCTTATTTGCAAGGCTGATTTGTGAATACTCACCTTCCTCACTAACTAATTAGTTATGTTTCAAATGACACCACCGTAAATTCTAGGATCCCTGGGCAGGAAGTTCAGCAGCAGGGAGGTGAGGCCATCAGCACTCCCCTCTCCCATGTCTCTTTCTGTCTCCGAGGGAACCCAGCACTGCTGCCCAGTGATGTCCAATGCCAGCAACAAGCTGACTGCTTGCCCTCCTGGGCCATAGGGCCCAGCAGCGTCCTGGGTACAATCCCAGCACAACCAGAGCCTATAGCCACCAGCGAAGGACTCAGTGACAACTGTGACCTTCCAGAGCCCCTAGCACCTGCCCCCTTCTCCAGGCACCAGTGACAAGTACAGGGTGTGGAGAAATCAGTTGATCTGTAAACAGACCTTATGATTCACCCGGAAGTAGCTGTCTTCCTCCTGGCCCTTGGCCAGACCTCTTCTCACAGACCCACAGCCGATTTTTCGGGAACCACAGTTCCCTGCTCTGTCTATACACTGACCGTTTGCCACGGCTCTCTGGTTCTTATCTGCCCATATGTGTTATCACCTCCTTGAGGACAAGGCCGTTTACACTTGGAAAGTGGAAGTGGCTCTTTTACAGAAGTCTGTCTTTGCCCTGCCCCTGACCCTGCATAACAGATGTACTGGGTTGTTCAGGAAACCCAGGCTGAACTCCAGGAACAACCAGTCAGGCTTTTCTGAGCCTGCCATCCATCCATCACATGGAGCTGAGTCAAACATCCCATTTCAAGAAAGACGCCAACTCATGCCTGTCAATCATTCCTTAGAGGCAGACTCACCTGGAGTGATGAGGTTCCTACTTTAGCATCTTTCGGATGTTCACACCTAGAGGAGCCATTACTTTGGGCTCCCTCCAATGTTCTGACAGGTTCAGCCAGACCCCATAAGACTCTGGCCTCCATGTCACTCATATGCCTACCAGGTTACTGTTTTAATCCCTCTGCCAACTTCACCCCCACAAGCCTCAGCCAGTGTTGCCTGAGGACCATTCCTGCTAAGGAGAAGCAAGGTGATATCTAAGATGACAAACAGGTAAGAAAATTTAAACAAACAAACAAAAAAACACCAACCATGATCAGAAAGTTGGAAGGCTGCTTAAGGCAAGAGGCCACCAGGCTTATCCGAGAAATGACCATATTCCTCTGCGCCCAAGAATAACCAGCTGGTTCCCCCCACCTCAAATTCTCCTTCTTGAAGACATCCATGATGACTCTAGTCTTGGTCACCAGGTGAGCCCCAAAATTATCACAGGTGAACACAGGCTGGGGATTCGGACTTTGCAGGGATAAGGTACAGGTTTAACAACAGATTGGGCCCAGACACCCTAGGCAAGTGCTTGGAATAACCAGAGCTAACCATCAGGCTCGTCTCTAAGAAAACTGGAAAAGCTAAACAGAGCACGAGGACAGGGCCCTGCATTCATCTTCTACGGCTGCACGACAAACACGAGCCTGGTGACCACAAGCAGCCCCCACTCGCTGGCTCACAGTTCTGTACGTGAAACATCCAGGTGGGCACGGCTGGGCTCTATGCATGTCCAGGGTATCAAAAGGCCAAAACCAGGAGGTTGGCCACACTAGCCTCTGAACTGGAGACCCTGGGAAAGAGTCCACTTTCAAGAGTCTGCTTTCATGCAGGCGGTTGGAGAATTCATCTCCACATGGCCCTACACTGAGGCCCTGGCTCCTCACTGACTATGGGACAGGGGTCGCCCTCTGATTCTTGCACACGGCACCCTCCATCTTCTAAGCCTGGCACAGTGCCTTAGACAGTGCCTGGCTCTGGCACTTGGAATCTCTGACCTCCCCCTCCGTGACCCCCTGAGAAGGCTCCCTGCGCTAAGGGCTGCTGTGACCAGGTCAGGCCCACTCACCTCCCTGCCTTCAGGTCCACTGAGCCACACAGCACCGCAGAATCACAGGAGCGATGCCTCATCATATTCAGAGGGTCTGGAGATTAGGGAAGGACATCTCTGGGGGGACATTCTAGAAACTCTGTCTACCACAGGTCCACATCTCGTTTCCATTCTGTGCAGCTGAGGCTCAGCCACAAACGTGGAGAGCGGCAGCTGAGTGACTGAGAGAGTGTGTGTGTGTGTCCTAGCCCTCTCAAGGCTGCCTGAAGCCCCACCTGCGTCACAACAATGAAGTAACCAAATGCTTTTTCTGAATTATAGAACCATGCAGTATCCTGGCTGGAAAGGATTTTAAAGCTACACACCCCAATCCTCCAAGGCAGCCTTTGTCTGAATGCATCCAGTGACGGACAGCTCACTACACTTCTGAATAAGACGTCAGCAGTCACTCATTTATTCAAAAACCATTTCCCAAGGACCTACTCTGGAGCCGTGCCAGTGCCAAGCATGCAAATACAAGGTGAACAAAACACGATCCGTGGCCACTGTTAGAAAGCACTTCCTTGTCAGGGGCCAAGACCTGTCTATCCGCAGTTCCACTGCGGCCCCTCGTGAGAGCCCTCAGGACACAGAGTATGCCAGCTCGCTCTGCCACTGCTGGCCCACCCCCTCCCTTCCCCACCCACAGGTCCACCTGGCAGAAATGCACTCCTGCCAAAGAGCTGGCAGGAGTGCGGTTATAGGACACCAGCTCCAGGCCAAGCCTGAGGGTCCAAAGGGCCAGGGAGCAGCTCTGTCCTCCCTCCTGGGCCGCAGGGACCTTCCTGTCCCACCAGACCCTCAGCTCAAGGACACGACCTGCTCCTCTGGGCTGTTAGCGGGCATCTCTCAGCACCTGCCTGCTGCCCCCACCACGTCTACGGCCCTTGCCTGTCCCTGTCACTCTCTCTTCCCACCCTCACCCTGCCCGCTCCCCAGCCCTTCCCTGCTCCTAGGCACTCCAGTTAAGAGCCCCAGGGCCTCCATGCTCTTCCAGAGAAGAGTCAGCGTCTTCTCAGGAGCCTGCAGCCACCGCCCTGTGAGGTCTGGCCAGGGGAACCTTTCACCAAAGGCTCTGAATGACATACAGTGGGTCAGGAGGCACAGTGGATTTCACTTTACTCAACTACCATGTGCCAGGTCCTGGGGATCGACAGGTAGACAAAATACTCCTCTGACTCCAGAGGCTGACCTCGATGTTCAGACAGTTCAATAGATTATCATCACACGACATGGTTAGTGTGATGAGACAACCTGATATTTCGGGATCCCAGAGGAGACTCTAGACTCTAACCCAGACTGAGGGTGGGAGCCGGAGAGCAGGAGGGTCAGAGAAGGCTCCCTGCCTCATTCCCAGAGGGAGAGGGGAACATTCCCGAATGGGAGACTTGTTTAAAGCCCTTCTATACGCACACACACACACACACACACACACACACACACACACTCAGGTTGTTTTGGCAGCCCAGACCACTCCAGATGAGAATTACTATGCTAAAGGCTTGAAGCAGGAGTCATACACCAGCACAAGGTTTTATTAAAAATTCTGAATCTGAATGGCGTTAAGTGGGGCAGGCATTCCCACTTCCACAGGCTCATCTGCTCCTACTGTTTCCACTGATTCACATGGAAGCAGGGACCTGGGTCTAAGGAGGGGAGCAGTTGAAGAGCTGACACCTACTCTGTGAAACCAGAGGTCTCAGCCTATCTGGAAAGGAGAAGGCAGGCAAGCTGACTGTGACACGTGCTGCATGGTGGGCACCCAAAGGTGGGCGTGCAGAGGGCACAGAGCACATACTTGGTGTGTCTGACTGCATGGGTGTAGCTGACTTGCACAATGAAGCCCATCAGGTATGAAGACTCAGAACCTCAGCCATCTCTCCCTTCATCTGCCCCTGAGACCTGCCACTGCCCTCCCACTGCTCTTGACCATGTGTAGGTCTCTATGGACCTCTCTCCTCCTCTCCCCAGTCCTTCTCAGCCACTCTTCCTCCCCAGAGAGCACAGTGAAGTATGATCTTCCTTATCTGTTAAGTCTTAAACTCTCTTCTTAACTTTAAAAGCAGATAAATTAACCTGTTCCAAATGAAGCTCCTTTGTCAATGGCCCTAAACTTAGATATGACTTACCCCTGATGTAAGAAGTTTCATAAAACAAAATGATTTAGCTGTGCTATGTTCGATTCATAACAAATATGTTTCTCTAGTTTACTCAGGGAAGTAATTGTTCTGGAGAGCTAAATTTTTCAGATAAACTCTGTCCTCTTTTGTTGCTGTTCAATCGCTAAGTCGTGTCTGACTCTTTGTGACCCCATGGACTGCAGCACGCCAGGCTTCCCTGTCCTTCACTATCTCCCCGAGTTTACTCAAACTCAAGTCCATCCAACAATCTCATCCTCTGTCTTCCCCTTCTCCTCTTGCCCTCAATCTTTCCCAGCATCAAGGTCTTTTCCAATGAGTTGGCTCTTCCCATCAGATGGCTGTCCCCTTTATACTCTAAAAAAAACTTCAGTGTGGCTTTTAAAAATGAAATTCATAATTCCTGTATCTGAATCAGTGCATGCTGAACATAATTGAAACTTCTCTATGTGACTCAGCGTCATCATCGCGTTATTCAGTCACCAGCTTAGAGATGTTTTGTCCCAAGACTGCTGTGCTTTGAATTCTTGGGTCTGATTTTCATAATTATTCTGTTTCCTCTCTCACGGTGAACTGTTAAATAATAACAAAAACAAGAGCATTGATGATGTCTAAGCACGGGTGCTAAGCAGTCATCCTTATTAGCTCATTTAATTCTCACAAGGTAGGTCCATCATCCTCATTTTTCAGATCAGGAAATAGGAACTTAAGGTCCTTGCCTGAGGCCACTCAGTCTAAGACACAGGCCACCACTTGAACCCAGCTAGTCTGGTTCCAAAGTCTGAGTTTGTAATCACCGCACAACACACCTGTGACTTGCCTATACAAGTCCCTCTCCCACTTTTAATTTGCTTCCTTAAATCTGTCACAGGATAAGAAACAAAATAACCAAGCTTATTAGAACTCAGTGTGAAACAAGAACAGAAGATGGGGTGAGAGAACTGGGGGAATGACAGCTAAAACGTACAGGATTTCTTTCAGAGGGGAGGGGTTGAAAAAATGTTCTAAAATTCACTGCGGTGATGGTTGCACCTTGCAAATATACTAAAAAACCACTGAATCGTACACTTTAAATGAATGGATTATATGGTATGTGAATTACACCTCAATAAAGCTGCTTAAAAACGAGAAGTAGAGCGCCGAAGGAGCCCTGATGTGCATTTTGGCTGCACATCAGATATTCCTGCAGGGTTGTCACCCATGCTGCTACATTGCAGCGATGTATATGTGCAGGGTGGGTGAGCTCTGGCTAGGTGAGATGATGAGATTCAAAGTGAACAACAGAGAGCTTCTGGGTGCCAGCAGGGTTTTTCAGTCTTTTTGTCTTTGCCTCCGAACTTTGATTCCATAGACAGCCTACCCCTCCTGCTCACCTTGGCGCACCTTGAGTCTCCATAGAGGCCTGGTCAATGTCATCTTCCTAAGGAGGCAGAGAGGTCCCTGCAGCAAGACGTCACTGCTGACCTCCTTATCTGGCCTGCAAACCAAGCACCTCTTTGAAGCAGCCTGGGGTGCCAGCTCCCTGGAGAGGGCCCCCAGCCCTGGGAGGTTTATGACTGAGCCCAGTTCAGCTCTTAGAACTGCTGGAATCCTGACAGCAGCCTCCGTGTTTTAGGTGCTCATCTCTCTTACTCACAATCCAAGTTTCTCATTCTTTTTCTAAGAAGCTGTTTTACTTCCAAGTTCTAGCTAGTGCCTTTGCATTAGACTTTAAATAGTCTTTTTTAAATTCTTTTTTAATAACAAGAGAGAAAAAGAGAATGGTTGTACAAAAAAGCTTTCTCCAAGTACCAGAAACATTCGGGCTTGTCAGAGGAGCCAGGGCAAGGGAGACCTTTTTCCATACTGGAAGTCCCATCTAATGTCACAGTTTGAAACACCAATCCAGAGACTCTGGGTATCTGGAAACCTGCTTTTGGCTCCATGACTTGGAGAATTTTGAGCATTACTTTATTAGCGTGTGAGATGAGTGCAATTGTGCAGTAGTTTGAGCATTCTTTGGGATTGCCTTTCTTTGGGATTGGAATGAAAACTGATCTTTTCCAGTCCTGTGGCCACTGCTGAGTTTTCCAAATTTGCTGGCATACTGAGTGTAGCACTTTCACAGCATCATCTTTCAGGATTTGAAAGCTTATCAAGTGGCTATTCTTATCTTGATTTTGCAGATTAGGACACATAGCCAGTAAGTGACCCAGGTCTTTTGAATGTAGAACTTTGACTGTGTAGATCACAATAAACTGTGGAAAATTCTGAAAGAGATGGGAATACCAGACCACCTTACCAGCCTCGTGAGGAAACTATATGCAGGTCAAGAAGCAACAGTTAGAACTGGACATGGAACAATGGACTGGTTCAAAATTTGGAAAGGAGTAAGTCAAGGCTTATATTGTCACTCTGCTTATTTAACTTATATATAGAGTACATTACGTTAAATGCTAGGCTGAATGAATCACAAACTGGAATCAAGATTGCCAGGAGAAGTATCAGCAACCTCAGACAAGCAGATAATACCAGTCTAAAGGCAGAAAGTAAAGAGAAACTAAAGAACCTCTTGATGAAGGTGAAAGAGGAGAGTGGAAAAAGCTGGCTTAAAACTCAACATTCAAAAAACTAAGATCATAGAACTTGGTTTCATCAGTTAATGGCAAATAGATGGGGAAAAAGTGCAAGCAGTGGCAGATTTTATTTTCTTGGACTCCAGAATCACTGCAGACAGTGACTGCAGCCACAAAATTAAAAGACACTTGCTTCTTGGAAGAAAAGCTATAACAAACCTAGACAGTGTATTAAAAGGCAGAGGCATTTCTTTGCATTCAAAGGTCCATCTAGTCAAAGCTATGATTTTTCCAGTAGTCAAGTACAGATGTGAGAGTTGGACCATAAAGAAGACTGAGCACCAAAGAACTGATGTTTTTGAACTGTGGTGCTGGGAGAATCTTGAGAGTCCCTTGGACAGCAAGGAGATCAAACCAGTCAATCCTAAAGGAAATCAACCCTGAATATTCATTGGAAGAAGTGATGCTAAAGCTGAAGCTACAAGACTGGCCACCTGATGTGAAGAGCAGACTCACTGGAAAAGACCCTCATTCTGCAAAAGACTGAGGGAGAGGAGAAGGGGGTGACAAAGGATGAGATGGTTGGATGGCATCACCGACTCAATGGACATGAGTTTGAGCAAACTTCGGGAGATAGTGAAGGACAGGGGAGCCTGGTGTGTTGCAGTCCATGGATTGCAAAGAGTTGGACACTATTGAACAACTGAACAACAAAGTTTAATATACAAATTAACTTAGCCCATAGTAATGTTGCTGCCCATCTCTGCTGCAGGAAGTTGGACAAATAGTTAAAATTTCCATGGGGCTTACCATGATCCAGGCCCTGCCCTAAGCCTTTTACATGTTAATTCCCTCATTGCTCACAACATCCCATGAAAGTAGCTCTTGACTTTACAGATGGTGGAAAACTGGGGCACAGAGAGGTTTCCTAATGGCCCAAGGTCACAGAGCATCCCAGTGAGTGGCAGAACACAGTGATCCAGGGAGCCGTGGCCACTCTGAGGTAGTGTCTGTGGTGGCAGTGGAGAAACGGGATGTCTTTCTCCTACCACAGGACCACTGCTCACCAACACAGGTTAGGTTCTGGGCTGGATCCTTGGGATACAGTGGGAGCCAGACACAGTCCTCAGGGAGCTTCCAGTCAAAGGGGGCAGACAGATGCAAACCAAGACCACCACAACCTAACAAGTAGGGAAAAGAATGAAACTTCTGGAGAGAAGGTTACAGAGGAATTTCTAGAAACCATGAAGCATCATTTGGACTCAAGAGCAAGAAGGCTTGCTGTTAGCCTGGGCGTTGATAACAGAAGAATCTCTTTTGCAGATGTCAGGTCCAGAGTCTCTCTGTAATGGAAACTGACCTCAGAAACCTATCATTTCTATTAATACAAAATGTCAGGACTCCTCCTCATTATTAAGGGTCCAAAATGCTCAATTCAGAAGACAGAAGGTCCTGCAGAGCATTCCCTTCATAACGTCTGTTCAGCCAGCAAAGTATGGACGAGGGTCTGCACAGTCAGGCTCTGCTTTACTCTCCAGGGTACCTTGTGACCACCTCACTGGCTAATGACATCAACGACCCCTTCACTTCATGGGCTCACTGCCCCTCAGAGGAAGGGAAGCACTTACATTCTGCACGATAAAGCTCTGTTCTTGCCCTTATACCAGTACTTGACTTTTCACTACTCTCCTAAAAAATGTCACCAAAGTACTGAAGGTCTATACTACCAAGGAAAGAAAGGACTTGCCTTTTAAAATGAGGTGGTACCTTAGGAAGGACCTGAAGATGGACTAGGTTGCAGAGAAGACTCAAGCTCCACTCCCTTATCTGTTCAGGTCTGCGGTGTGCCAGCCAGGCAGGCACCTAGCTCCCCACCAGACACCTCCTCAAAGCTTCCTAGTCTTTAATTCTGCTCTCCCAGGTGGGATGGGCTTCCCAGATGGCTCAGAGGGTAAAGAATCCACCTGCAGTGGAGGAGACACAGGAGATGCAGGTTCAATCCCTGGTTTGGGAAGATCCCCTAGAGATGGAAATGGCAACCCCACTCCAGTATTCCTGCCTGGAGAATCCCATGGAGAGAGGAGCCTGGCGGGCTGCAGTCCATGGGGTCACAAAGAGTTGGACACGACTGCAAGAACTAAGTACACAGCAGAACACAGGTGAGATAAACTGAAAGGTGGAGGCTTCCCAGTGCACTCAGAGATCCAAACTACTTCCCAGGGAGCACAGGCCAATCTGATCTGGGCCCTGTCTACCCCTCCAGATGGAGACCACGGCACTTCACCCTTAACCACACCTCTACCGTACACAGGCCTCCCTGAAGATACCCAAGGGCCTTTGTCCAGGCTCCTCTGCCTATAAGGCGCTCACCCAGCTCTACAGTAGCTGGCTCCCTTATACCCTTGCATCAGCTACAATGTCACCTTCCTTAACTACCCAATCTGAAAAAGGACTCTCCCTCTCCCTGTTTCAGCTGGCTTCTGGCTAGGCTTGGACGACGGCAACCAGTGGGGGAAACCAGAACGTGCCAGAAAAATTAAAGCCAGGTATCTCTCGTCTCCATCTCGGCCTTAGGAGGCCATCTCTGCGGCTGTTGCATCACCCCCTAGGCTCCAGTTTCCACTGGAAAGGCCACCGCAGTTCCAACTCCTCCGCCCCAAGTTCCAGCAACCCCACTTCCCTCCACTGTCTCTCCAGGCTGGGGTGACGGCTGCTTCCTACTGTGTCTACTCTCTGGGCGGCCTCTCTCCCCACTGCTTGGTTCTTTATCACCTCTGTAACCAATTTCCTGAGAAAACATCCTACTTCCAGTACTCAAGGAGTTTCTGCTTTTCTGGTTAGACTCTGACTGACACAGCAGTTATCACAACTTGTCATTTCTCAATTAATTTTCCCAGTCAATTACTGTCTAGACCAACTGTAAGCTCTACACGGCAGGGACTATATCTAGTTCATTAATACATCCCCAGTGCCCAGTCCAACACCTGGCAAATAGTGAGCTGAGTTAATTAACAACACAAAGTACTTGTCAAGTGATGAAAGAAGTAAAATTGATGTTTCCCAAGAAATCCTCAAGTTTCTAGAAAGAAGACGGAAATGTTATTTGGAAATTGTGTGTATTTAGGCACATGATTTGTTTTTAAAACAGCAGTAGAGAAAGTGGTTTTCCATCTTTTCAACCAAAGGCACCACAATACCCTTCAGTGAATATGTGGTGAGTTAAATAGTCTTGGTTAAGAACTAAATTCAGCTGCCAGGACAGCCGATTTCACACAAGGCACCTCATCACAAGACAAGTGCCCGCAGCCCACCTGTGTCTGCACAACCCCACCCAGGTCAGGGGGACAAACCTTTTCGCGGTCTCCAAGGACTTCTGCTCCGCCAGCTCCTTCTGCAGCTCCCTCTCCTTGGCCTCCTTCTGCCCGATGGGGCAGTCCTCAGGGACTGTGAAGAGGGACAGGGCATCTTTGCTGTCCTCTTCTCGGAGTACTTTAGCAAACACCTTCTCGGCCAGGAGCCGGACTTGCTCATCCACCTCGGAGATGTTCAGCTTGGGGAATTGGCGCGGCATCTCGGCTGGCAGAAAAAGAGAACCAACGTGAGCCAAGAACTACTGGACCACCTGAGTCACTGGTGTGCAGGGCAGAAGGCACTGAAAAAAAGGGCCAGGTGCCCCAGTCTTTGGGGTCTGCTGTCTATTCAGGAATTCCCCGGACCAAGCCCAACAGGCCAATTTTTACAACTAGCTCCATAAGCGAGTAAATGTGAAAGGTATAGGCCCACTTACATCTCATGAGAAAGCAAACGCTCCGAAGTGAAAGCATGAACTGTCCAACCAAGTGTTCTACTGTTTTCCCAAACCCAGGGAATCCTCTGTACACAGGCAAGCCCCACCCTTCCCACCTCCTGTGGAGGGGAGAGTTCAGAACCCCTCCTGTAGACGATGAGGAGACCGTGTGGGGTGCTACAGTGACCAAACCTGCTCCCCACTGCATAGAGAGGAAGGCCAAAGCCCAAAAGGTCTAATGATCGGTGTAAGATCCCAGGAGATCCACAGCTGCATTCCTCACTACACAAAATGAGAACTGTTGCTGAAAGGAAAGCACAGTTGCACCATCTCCCAAACCCTCTGGAACCTCTAACAGGACAGCCAGGAAAATAAAAATCTGGGGACAGGGAGACTCTTTACCTCTCACAGCCCAGCTGAAGACTCACATCCTCAAAGAAGCTTGCCCTTACCTCCTCTGCACACCAGCTTCTCACTATCAGTAGCCGGCCTAAATTGCCTGGTTGGTTCTTTTCTTTGCCCGTCTTTCAACACTTATATAGCATGTAGTAAGTGCGCTTTGTCAAGCCCTATACATGTACTAACTCAGTTAGTCCCCTTTTCCCGTTTTACAGATGAGAGAATGAAGGCGCAGAGAGCTAACTTGCCCAGGGTCACACTTTTAATAAGCAGGCCGTGACCTGCGCTGTTCTCAGCCACTGGCTCCCATCCCTTTCCTCTCTGAGCCTCTGCTCAGGGGCTCTGAGCACACGAATCTGGTTCCAGCATCTGTCCTCTGAACCCCAAAACTGTGCTGCTTCTCTCTGCCCATTTGGGGGTCCGGGCAGGTCCCCTCGCTGTCCCCAGCATCCCACCTATGGAGCAAACCAATACTGTATCCCTTCCACAAGCCACCTTCACCAGGAATAGCTCCAGGAGAGGAGCTTTCTGTCAATCCGGTTTCTTTAAGGAGGGTTTAAAGAGAGACATGGTTCCATCAGGCAGACAGAGGCTGACGGTTGAGACAGTGCCCGGCTGCCCCCTGACAGGGGAAGGAAGCACTTTCAGGGGAGGAGGGACTCTGAGCAGTTGGGGGCAGTCACTCTCTACGCCTCCCCGTGTTCTCATCTGTGAGATAAAGGGACTGGACTAAGTGGTCTCCGAGGCCCTCTCAGTTCTAAGCACCGTAATTCTAGGTACCAGTGAGGTTTCTGGTTCCAGGAGAGCTTGCTGCTCTGGTCTCTGCGGCCTGTGGATCTAATTCATGATACAGACAGGAAAGAGGAAAGCAGGCTGCTTAAAGGGCAGGCTATACAGAGAGGTATTCTACAAAACCTCTGTGGGCCCTTAGACTGTGAAACCAATTTCCTCCTTCCTTCCACCCCCAGGGCCAGGCCTTTCCTGGGCCCCTCTCACCCCTGGGGACTTGAGTGGGAGGGGAGAGGCAGCCCAGGACGCAACTGTGCTGGTCTGTGGCAGCAGAGACCAAGATAGTATCCAGCAAAGATGAAGAGGAACGGCTGGCTGTGGAGATTACCACACCCTGATAGCAGAGAAGAGGAAGCTGGAAACCATCAGAGCAGAGGCCAGAGAAGAAGGTGACAGAAGGAAGAAATGGAGAGAAAGACAAAGAGCTGGACCCAGGAGGAGCTGTTAGGGGTGAACAAAGCTGGACCAACTTTGTTCCCCATCCCCCAAATCTAAGGCCTCTGTCAAGCGCAGCTTTCCAGATCTTTAAAGGGCTCCAGGCAAGGGGCAGCAAAAGCCATAAAGCATTCAAGCATCTGAAAGACTAAGCCCACTTGAGAAATTGCTTCTAAGAAAAGAATCTGAAGGAAGGAAAATGCACAAAGATGTTTACCTGCACTCTTCATAGAAATAGCTTTAAAAGGTTCAGACGAGAGCATACTCACTTGAAAAAGAACATGAAGCAACCAAAATTATAATCACGAGGACAGTGCCATCACATAAAAAAATACCTTGTGAGATAACAGCAAATGAAAAAACTAATACACGAAACTGTTCCCAACCTCTGATTACAATGATGCGAAAACACATCCCCTTATGGAACAAGGCTGCAAGAGACATACTTAAATGACCAGATGGCAGGACAGTCAGTGGGAGAGGCAATATCTGATTTTGATCATTGATGCTGTTGTAATGTCATTTGCACAAAAACAAAATGAATAGACTCAAGAGTTCTAAAAAGAGAAAAATAGGAAAACTAATCAAATGTCTGCATCCCATATTTTGGCCATCAGGGTCCTCTCCCATCTAATCCACACCAGAAAGGCCAGTCCAAAAGGGATACCACTTTTAAGACCCATCTCTGCATTAGCTTTAGCCCTTTAGCTGTGATAGCATCACAGAGGCTGCTCACCACCACCTCCTTATACCCCACTAAACACGCACAAGCATGACCCAGCCACATCCCCTCAGAAGTGGGCCATTTGGGAGTGTCTTTCGTGTCTGAGGGCTCTTATGCCAGATCCTGCCAATTTTTCCACAAAGCGTTTTTAGTTTACTCAAGTCAACTAAACATACTTTACAGGATGCATCCTTCTACAAGTGATCTTCCTTTTTCTTTAGCTCAAATAGTTTAAGTCAGTCTTTTCCATATTGGGTCTCATTAGAAGTCAATACCTGTTGCTATGAAATAGGTCCTGGGGTCAATAATTAGGGAAATGCTGCATTCCATAGCCTCTTCACCCCAGATTCATAGGGTACACCAAAGACTTGAGGATCGCACAGTACCATCTCCCCACAGACCTTTGTGTCAGTATCCATATGAATCCCCTGCAGCACTACTACCAACATCTTAAATAACTGGTGAAGACTACTCCATGCCTTAGAATTGACCAAGTAACATAGCCAGGGTGCTGGGCTAGGTCAGTGGGTCTTAGGAGCCTTCTGGGTATTTGTTGTCTTCTGCACATCATTGGCAGACAAGTCCCACCTGCCAACCCCTCCCTCCAGAGCCTGCCTCTCTTCTCAGACCCAGAGACCCCAGCCAGGTCAGGCATGTGGAGGAAAGTAAACTGTACACACGCCCAGCAGAGCTTCAGCTCCAACTGCCAGTTCAGGCCTGACTTTCAACCACTTGTCAGCTGAAGCCAGCTTGCTTGGGAGGCTCAACTTTGAATTCACTGGCATTGGCTAGCTATACAGCTTATGTCGCTGTGACATAGAATACCACACCCTCCAGTAAGCTTGGCGGCAAAGTGTCCCAAAGTTAGAAAGCTGTAATATGCCACCAATTTCAACAAACAGGCACTTTATCACGGCATCACAGCCTCTCCAGAAAAGGGGCACAGTGTCTCTTAAAAATCCCTTCGCTACACAAATGAAGCTGTTTCTCGCTCCTGCCAGATTCCCAAGGTCAGAACCCACGACACAGACCTGAGCCTGGCACTGGGGTCCCCATGGCTGCTCCTGAGGATGCCATCCAGGTGACGCACTCGGACCAAGGGCTGGGTGCTGTCCGGGAGGCTGAACTGAGTCAGTGTGAGTGCAGCTAGCTGGGCTCCATCTGCTGCTGGGGTGGGACGTCTCTGCTTTGCATATCTGTGAGCAGCCCTGAGCAACAGCAGGATACGTCTGGGCTGGAATTTCTTCCGTGAATATGAAATGGAAGTGGAAAATTTCCAAGAGTCCTAAAGGGCCCAGGTAATGCCAGCTATCACGGCTGCTGTGTCCAGAAAGTGGTGTCCTGGCCCTACTCACAGCCCCCTTCAGAGCAGGAAACTCAAGCTGCTGCTGCCGCCCTAGGCAAGAGTGCATTCAGCCTTCCCGACCAACCACAGCTGATAAGCCACCCCCTCCCTCCAACGTCCAGACCCCTCCTGAAAGCTGAGCACAGCTGCGATACCATCACCTGCGCCGCTTCCGTTTCTGAACCTCACTTCAGGCTCTGCCTCGGGACCCGGCTCATCTTACGAGCCTGCCCTGGTCCCCTCAGAGGGCCCCCCGCCGCGAAGCAACCTTTCTGGGAGCACCCCAAGACTGGAGGTGCGGGGGGAGGGGGCTCTGGGCCAGTTGCCAATGCGAGCCCCTCCCCCAACCCCTAAGAGGGAAAGGACAGAACCTCAAGGGGAGGAAAGGGCGGGAGCGGGTGAGGATGAGAGACTGCCTCCTTCGGCTCCTTCCCGGAAGGGAGCTGCACATCACAGGTGACAGGGCAACCTGACCAGCTCAGCCAGAGCAGCGGGTCTGCCCGCCCACCCTCCCACCCCCAGGAAAGAAGCGCCTGCCACCTGCCCCGGCCAAGCCCACCTGCCCCGGCCAGGCCCAATGCCCCGGCTCCCCTCCTTACTGCCGCCGTCAGCTCCCACGTGGGCCTCCAGCTTGGAGAAGCCTCCTGAGGGCCGGCTGGATGCGGCCACCAGCCGCTGCCCGGCTGCCTGCCTCAGGTAGGCCACGGAGCAGTCCGGATGGATCACTACAGCCTCCCAGGGCGCGACGTCCCACTCCTCACCCGCCCTTTAGGAGAAGGACAGTCCTCTCTGGGGAAGCTCACAACAGACACCCGGCCTCCCAGGGACTTAGAGCAGCGGCGTGGGTCTGGGAAATAACCATGAGCAACAGGGCTATTTCTGTGGTGCTGTTGAAACCCCGGGGAGAAGCGCCCAGAGAGGATGGGGCCAGTTGTTTACCGGGAGGCTGGCTCCAGCCCTGGCTTGGGCCTGAGTCACCTCCTCATGTCCAATCGTGAGGTTGTGCCTTCCTGAGCCGCATAATGATTCCTGTGCGTCCAGAGTGGGATTACAGGGTTGACACACGATCCTCGGGCTGCTGCTGGGCTTTAGCTACCCAGAGATTATGACCCACCTGTCCTCACAGCTGTTTCATAAACAGTGCGACCAGCAGGCTACAAGCAACCTAGAGGGACGGTCATTAAATAATTAAACGACCTTAAAATGGAGGGGGAAAAAAACCTGAGCCCTTAGTGCTATTTTGCCAGAGGGAGGAAAGGCAAATGATTCCTTCGGCTAGTGTGTTTGGGGCGGGAGGGGGGTTAGGATGGGGCTGCCATGGAGCATCCTAGCCCATGCATCTGAGAACCGACTTGGACCTAGCACATCCAGGAGTCTCATTCTAGATCTTTAACCAGACCATGGAAAGATCTGGTCTAAACAAGCATTTTCCAAAGTGTAGTCTGTGGAACATAAAATGCCAGAAGGCTTATACAATACTGCATACCATAGTCCTTCATGGGAATTCACACACACACATACTAGCAGATTCTAAACATTTAGAAATCCTCTGGTCAAGAAAGCTGCTTGAGGGGACTACTCTGGTGGTCCAGTGTTTGGGAATCCACCTGCCAATGCAGAGGACATGGGTTCGATCCTTGGTCTAGGAAGATCCCACACGCCACAGGGTGACTAACTCTTCACACCACAATTACTGAGCCTGTGCACCCTAGAGCCAGTCAGCCGCAACAAGAGAAGCCACTGCAGTGAGAAGCCTGAGCGCCCCAACTAGAGAGTAGCCCCCGCTCACTGCAACTGGAGAAAAGTCCATGCACAGTAACGAAGAGCCAACGCAGATAAAAATAAACAAACTTTTTAAAAGCTGCTTGACTTTGTTTCACCCAACACACTTATTTGACCCTTCCACCACTGACACCCTAGGGAAAAATACTTATGCATATCCTGGGCATAGGCTTTGGAAAATGCCTTCCACTTTGAGCCTTCATTTTCCAATCTAGAAAAAGCTGCCTTCCCAGGCCCCAGTGATTAGCATGAGATCTACTCCATCACGTCCAAAGAGAGATGGGCAGCAGCCCCACTACAATGACACAGGCTGGGACAGTGGCCAAGGGTCCCACTGGAGGGATGCAAGACCCTCCAAAAGAGCAGCAGTTTTGAAGGAAACTGTGGCTTTGTCTTGGGAGAGCAAACTTTGCTTGGGAACTAACAATTCCTCCTTGAGCCTAATACATATCTGCTCCTCATGGTCCAGAAGTCCCCCTAGATTGAGGAGCACTGGTCCCAAACTCAAAGCCTTTTACCTTTTGAAATAACATTGAGACAATCTATGATACTACTGAAAGGAAGAATATACTGCTAATGATACAACCAATAGGGGACTAATAACCAAAATATATAAATACCTCATTCAATTCAACATCAAAAATACAAACAACTCAATTAAAAAGTGAATAGAAGAGCTCAATAGACATTTTGCAAAAGAAGACATACAGGTGGCCAACAGGCACATGAAAAGATGCTCAACATCATTAATAAGATAAATGCAAATTAAACCCACAATGAGATATCATCTCCCAGCTGTCAGAATGGCTGTCATCGAAAAGGCCACAAATAAAAAATGTTAGCAAGGATGTGGAGAAAAGGGAACCCTCATACACAGGAGGAATGTAAATTGGGGCAGCCAGCCACTGTGGAAAATCAAAAAGCTAAACATAGAACTACCATATGACCCAGCAATTCCACTCCTGGATATAGATCTGAAAAAATGAAAATACTAATTCTAAAGTACCCCAATGATCATAGCAGCATTATTTACAATCCCCAAGATATGGAAGCAGCCTGAGTGTCCATCAACGATGAGCAGATAGAGAAGATGTGGACATATATACAACGAAATTCTCAGCCATAAGAGAGAATATTTTGCCATTTGCAATAATATGGATAGACTTGGAAGGTATTATACTAAGTGAAATAAGTCAGACAGAAAAAGACAAATACTGTATGATATGACTTACATGTGGACTCTAAAAAAATACAACAAACTAATGAATATAACAAAAAGGAAACAGAGACAGATACAGAGGACTAACTAGTGATTACCAGTAGGAAAAGGAAAGGGGGAGGGACACCATAGGGGTAGGAGATAAAGAGGTACAAACTATTATGTATAGAATAAATAAGCTACAGGCACATACTGTACAACACAGGGAATATAGCCAATAATTTACAATAATTATAAATGGAATATAACCTTTAAAAATTATGAATCACTATGTTGCATACCTATAACTGATATAATATTATACATGAACTATATCTCAATTTTTAAAAATAGACTTTAAGAAAAAAAAAGACAATCTATGATAACCAGGCCCAGGCCTGCATTTCCTGCCCAGGAGACCAGACTACACACAATTTTTTATTTTCATTTCCATGATAATAAAAACCTACAATATTTATTAGGTTCAAGGATATAAAATTATTGTGCCAAATCAGGCTGCATTCACCTTTACCACTTAACTGTACCTTACAAAATCCCAACAAACAGGAATCAAATTTTGTCTTATCCAAAAAGATACCACTCCCCTCTCCCCAAAAGGATGCTGTGGCCTTGCCTATATGGGGTTCATTTTCTCATTTCTGAGATGTGCATGACTCAAAGAGAAGTTGGGCAAAGGTATTTCGCTCACTATGTATCACCTTCATGACAGACCTTGCGCATCTCATTCACTATTGAATCCTCATAGTAAGTATCAAGAAATATTTGTTGAATGAACAAATGCATAACTTAATGAATGAGTCAATGAGCTAAGTGGTGAATCTACCTACATCAATGTCAAGAGTCAGTACAGTATGTGGTTAAGCATATGGACTCAAGCCAGACTTCTCAGGTTTGAATTTTGCTTCACCACTAAGTTACGTAACCTTGGACAAGTTACTGATTTCTCTGGTTCAGTTTTATTCCCTATAAAATGGGCATAATAACAGTGCCAACCTCATAGGTTGCCATGACAATCGGTTAGCATGTGTAAAGTGCTTAGAATAGTACCTGGCACATAATATGTGTTTTATAAGTATTATCTCTTAACATCATTATCATCCTGATACTAGCTGTGAGAAAGTCCAACAGAGAAAATGAACGTGACCTTTCATCTAGACACCAAATCCTTTCATTCAGCATTATTTACTGACCACTAATATGTACCAGGTACTGTCTCAACTCCTATTTGGGTTCAAGGAAAAGGAAACCATGTTCAAATGTGAAACCAGATCAGGAAAAATAATCTCCTCCATAAGTGATACTTCTTGCTGACTTTGCATGGCCAGCACTCAAGTCAGGACCCCACCCTCTTCAGGCCTAGCCCCTCCTAGATCAGAGCCCAAAGCCATGGTCTCCTGTCCTAGATATGCAGCAGCACACAGAAGAAATAAGAGATTAATATTGTGGGGGAAGAACCAAAACACCAATGAGCGGCTTTCGGGGAGAGAAGATATTCTCCGTGCTTAACCCTAAGGCTGTATTTTATCTGCCCATGATATCTTCAAGACCAGGAATTGATTTCAAAGCCATCTAAAGAGGACCTAGTGTGAAGACAAGGAAAGCAGAGCTCATCTCTCCAAGTGCTTCTTGACTTTGCTGAGAGTCCCTCACCCCTTACTGAGGATCTCTGAAGAACCGAGGTAGGGCTGAGGGTGGGGCTCAGAGGTCCAAGAGTCTCCCACAGGCCACTCATGAAAGTCCTATAGTTCTTAGGGCAGCCTCAAACAGGCATCTTTAGAGCAGCTCCTCAGAGTTGCTGCCAGAGTTGTAGGCAGGTCAGGAGTAGGAAATGACAACCGACTCCAGGATTCTTGCCTGGAAAATTCCATGGACAAAGGAGCCTGGAGGGCTACAGTCCATGGGGTTGCGAAGAGTTGGACACGACTGAACGACTAAGCACAGCACACAACTACTCCAAACTAGCTATCAAGACATTAGAAGGTGAGGGCTGGCAGAGGCTCTGTGGCTGCCTGGCTCTACGGCTACCACTGATGCTTCAGTCAGGGGAGGAATTTCTCCTATTAGAGTTCCAGTTGCAGCCAATTTCTCCCTAAAGCGGCCAAATGTTGGTTACCACATCCAGGGGGATAGTCAACAAGGGCTCAGGACCATGCTGAAATTCCTCCTAGTGTTTCCAGCTTTCTTCACTCAGCTCCTTTGCTAATTTGTCATCACCAAGGTTCCACTCACACACAAGGACCCAACAGTTAGGGGAAATGACACTCTAGTTAGCAAGCCTCTCCTACTCCAGAGGCCTCTGCCAGCCAAGTTAAGCAGTTCCACTGGCAAAGCAACTACCAGGAAGTTCAAGGGCACAGAGCAGGCTGCCAGATGCAGTCTCCCTACCTCCCTTGCCTGGAAAGAGCCAAAGAGGTAAGGATGAAGGCCTCCAATGATCCCGTCACCCTGCCATCCTGTCCATCCCACTGCCTTCAGGTGGAAGTCTTAAGCAGTTGGCATCTGGCCAGTCCTCAAGCACCCAGAAATTTGTAAAGGTACTTAAGTGGCGGCAAGTCCCAGATCCCTTAATTTCTCTAAACCTTTCAAATCCGATATCAGTCACCAGGGAGCCGAGATGCGGCGGCAGACTCACCCGAGGACTCTGAACGCTAGGCTACCACAGGCACTGGGAGAGGCCAGAGCCCTGGCAAGCGATGAGCCTGGGGTCGGAGCCACCATCTCAGCGGGCGGGGAAGCCCAGGACCGAAGTTCCCACCCCGGGGCGCTCCGACTGCCGCCCCGGGCAGCCGGGGGCCACGGGGCATGGGCCCAAGGTCAGGAGCGCAGCATCGCGCGCACTCACCGGGTTCAGGGGACAGGGCCATGCCGTGGGCTGATGGGGGCGGCCCGCAGGCTGGAACACAGGTAGCGGCGCGGGGCAGGGCGCACAGCCAGCGCCGCGGAAAGGCTGCCGAGCACTGCTGCCGGGGCGAGCCGGCCCCGGCCAGGCCTTGCCCGCCGCTGGCGCTGGGCGGGAGCCTGCGGAGAGTCCCGCAGCAGGGGCGGGGACCGGCGCTCCCTGGGCGCGGTGCTGCGGCGTCCCAGGCCCGGACCTCCCGGGCCCGCCCGGAGGCAGGAGGAGGGCCGCCTCCGCAGGCGAGAAGCCCGGGGGCCTCGCGCCGCCCCAGCCGGTGACCTACCTGGGCGCGGAGCGGAGAGGAAGCGAGGAGCCGGCGACAGAACGGTGCGGGCCAAGCCGCCGCCGCGCAGGTCTGCCCTGCCCGCCGCCCGCCCACCGGGCCGGGCCGCCGCTACCTGGAGCGCCGCTACCCGGCCGCGCGGCCAACTGGAAACTTGTGCGCCCCAGGGGGGCCGCAGCGGCGATGGGCCCCTCGGCCCGAGGCGCGCCCGCAGCCGCCGGGGGTCAGGTTCAGCCCGGCTCCTCGCACCTCGCTTCCGCGGTCAGCCCCAGCCTCCAAAGAGCTCTCTGTGTTCGATCTTCCCGAACCTCCTCCCCTGCCGGAACTTGTCCCAAGGAGAGATGCTGGGGTCACGGCCCCCAAACAGGTGACTTAGTCCCCGGAACTGAGCTGACACTCCCTCTCTCTCTCTCCTCCAACCCTGGGCTTATGCACCCGCCCCTCCAAGTCCGGACTGACCTCTTAGTTGCCAGAAGCCAGTGAATGCTTGGTAGCCCCTACTCGCCCCTCCCCAGCATTTGAACTTGCTGACCACACCTTCCTTCCTGGAACTCTTGGAGTACAGTTTCCAGAGTTGCGCCCGCGCCCCCCCCCCCCACCCCCACAACCCCAGATTTTCAGCATACCCCAATGATGACTGCTAGGTTCTCAGCCTCCAGGGCCTGGCTTTTCGTTGCAGCGTTGTTGGTTTTTCTGCCGCTGCGCTGCCTGCCTCCTCTGGGGCTCTCACCCACTCCCACGGTTTTAACAACCTCCTGCCTGCTAATGACTCTTGAACTTCCTCATCATTCCGAAATGCTCCAGAGCTGCAAATGGTCTAATCCAACTTACTGGACACATCTCCACCAGAGGTTCCTAAGCCTGGGATAACGTGTCCAAACTCAAGCTCCTAATCTCCTTCCAGTAACATGCCAGAACCTGCTCTTCTTCCTGTGTTTCTGTAACCAAGCAGGATCCTATAGATCCTTCCAAGGAACAGCCTCCTCCCACCTTCCATGTCCTCCACCTGCTTGTATGTGGAAAACTTTAGCATCCTAGGGATTCCCTCCTAGCTCAGTTGGTAAAGACTCTGCCTGCAGTGCAGGAGACCTGGGTTCTATTTCTGGGTGGGGAAGATCCCCTGGAGAAGGAAATGGCAACCCACTCCAGTGTTCTAGCCTAAAGAATTCCATGGACAGAGGAGCCTGGCAGGCTACAGTCCGTGGGGTCACAAGAGTCAGACAGGACTTAGCATCCTAGGCCTTCCCTGAGTTCCCAGGAGTAGATTTAATCAGAGAAGTGAGAAAATGCTGAAACAGAGGAAAATAGACAAGATAAAATAATACTAGTTTAGTTATAAAACTAACTCAAGAATGTTTAGCTCCTCCTGGAAGGCTATAGATAACATCTGAGCCATAACCTTGAGCTGTTTTGCAGACACTGAAACCCACACCAGTTGAAAAACATTAACTGCATGTTGATCAACAAGCACATAGACCTCCAACAACTGGAATCAGAAGGTTGATGACGTTGGCTCCCAATTATCTCACCAATCAGAAGACTGTCCATGAGCTGTTCATGCACCGTGTGACCCATTTCCTGTCTTTAAAAACACTTCCCTGCAATCCATCCAGGAGTTCAGGTCTTTTGAGCCTTAGCCGCCAATACTCCTTGCTTGGCCTTGCAGCAAATGATGCACTTC
Organism: Cervus canadensis; assembly: GCF_019320065.1. Classification (NCBI taxonomy): domain Eukaryota; kingdom Metazoa; phylum Chordata; class Mammalia; order Artiodactyla; family Cervidae; genus Cervus; species Cervus canadensis. The sequence continues at coordinate 38,795,328 of NC_057396.1, forward strand.
CCTTTACTTCCTGAAAACCTGGTGTCGGTCGATTGGTGAATGGACCGAAGTTTGGTTGGGTAACATTTCAGCCTTCCGCATGACAGCACTACCACCCACTTCCGCAGGTCACACTTGGGAGATATTCTCAACTCTTTCTCCCTTTAATTTCTCACATCAAGTTGGTCGCCATGGGGAAATGAAACTATTCATTAGAGTCCTAATGGTGCCAACTGCCTTCACATCATCTTATTCATGTACCAAGTTTTATTCCTTCTGTGTCCTAGCCTGCTATTTACAATTTGTGTGTATGTTTTATGTATATGTAACTATATAAATATATAAGGCACACTTGCCAGGTCACTCAGTGGTAAAGAATCGCCCTGCAACCAAAAAGAAAAAAAAAAAGAATCGCCCTGCAATGCAGGAGACTCCAGGGTTCAATCCTGGGTCAGGAAGATCCCCTGGAGAAGGAAATGGCAACCCACTCCAGTATTCTTGCCTGGGAAATCCCATGGATAGAGGGGCCTTGTGGGCTACAGACAGATGGGGTCACAAAGAGTCAGACACGACTTAGCGACTGAGCACTCACAAAAACCATTAAAGGATTTGGTAAAGATGAAACAATAATCTTAAATAATTTCATTTTTAATACCTTTTCCCCCTTTAAAGTTATTAGCAAAATTCTGTTTAGTGAAAGCAATATGATTAAAAATGATTTTAATAAGTCTTACTTTAATATTTTATGAGACTAGAAAGTATGCTTTTAAGTTCAGTTAATGTCAATACTTAGTCCTAATGGCTGTTATTGCAAAACAAAAACCTCACAAAGATAAATACACCCAAATAGAAGAATTTTATCTTTCGCTACACTTATTAAACCATAATTCTCACTGCTTAAATTCCATCTAATATCAGTTTTGCAAATGTGACATTCCCCCAGAAAACTCTTCTTTGTCCATGAAGCCTTCATTCCCAATGATGTTTTTGTTATCAAGCAAGGGTTTGATGCCTGATGTGTATAGGAGCCAATAATATGTCACTGGTTTTGAGGGGAAAAAAATCTTTATTGCGAGGTTGACCAGCCGAGAGACAGGAGACAAAGCTCTCAAATCTGTCTCCATGATCCAGGGTTGGGGTAAAATTTAAGGGGTTAGGGGAATTTCAAACTTTGAAGCTGATTGGCTAGTCTTGAATGAGAGCTCTCAAATCTGTCTCCATGATCCAGGGTTGGGGTAAAATTTAAGGGGTTAGGGGAATTTCAAACTTCGAAGCTGATTGGCTAGTCTTGAATCAGAACATATAAGTTAGTCATGCTACTGAAAGCCAGGTTTTCCTTATTGAATGACTTCTTCCTTTGCTTTGTTAAGGGTTCCAGTGGCAACCTTTTGATCTTTGAGTTCTGTAGACTGAAGGTTCTTGGCTGGGGGTTATCCTGGGGAGATGGTTTCCCATCTTGCACTGTTGTCTCTGTAAAATAAGCCAAGGTTTGATTGATGAACTTATTTGAAGGAAGCAAAACCAGTTTAAGCTGGTACTGTTTCAACAGTCTACTTGGGGAGGCAAAAACCAGTATAAGCTGGTTGATGTTTTAGAAGCTGTTTCATTTTCATCAGTTGTTTCTGTGGATATTTTTAACAACGGGATTTTTTAAACTCCAGAAATTCTTCATTTGGAAGAATGCAAAATGGGTTTGTTTTTTGTTTTGTTTTTTTTTTAATTTTTTTATTAGTTGGAGGCTAATTACTTCACAACATTTCAGTGGGTTTTGTCATACATTGATATGAATCAGCCATAGATTTACACTTATTCCCCATCCCGATCCCCCCTCCCATCTCCCTGTCCACCCAAAATGGGTTTTAAAAGTGTACTTTTTAATTTTGAAGGTTGTAGCTATGCCGGTCTCTATAGTTGGCAATGAGACACTTCATTTTGGCATTAAAATCACATAATAATAGAAACAGTTCCAAACATCAGTTTTCTAAGTGCTTTCCTCATAATGTGATTATTTTAAAGCACAGTCATATTCATCACTAAAACATCACCTTTACCTGAAGGGATACATTGTGTGTGTGTATATATATATGTGTGTGCAGGGGGGAGTGGGTGTGGGGATGTGTGTGTGTGCTTCCGTGTGAGCTCACACACACAGACAGTCACAAGCAAGAGGCCAGCAAATTTGAAATTACTGTTTTTTTCCTTTTTTTCATTATTAGTTATTTTTCATTGCACAGGATCTTCATTTCTGTGCAAGAGCTTTCACTAGTTGCGGCGAGCAGGGGCTACTCTTCCTTGCGGAGCACAGGCTCTAGGCACACAGGCTTCAGTATTAGCAGCAGGCAGGCTCTAGGACTCGAGGGCTTCAGCACAGAGGCTCATTAGCTGTGGCTGTCTGGCCCTAGAGCTCAGTAGTTGTGGTACAAAAGCTTTAGTTGCCCATGGCATGTGGAATATTCCCAGACTAGGGATCGAGCCCATGTCCCCTGCATTGGCAGGTGGATTCTTATTCACTGTACAACCAGGGAAGTCCAATTGCCCTCTTCTTAAAGGAACACATCATTTAATTCCACAACTTTTAAGTTCTTTCCCTTGAGATGATCAGTAAACCTTGGCTAAGATAAAAAATGTTCATAGTCTCATCATATCCCATTATAAATTATTGTAAAGATTCTACTGTATTTAATTTTTTTCAAATTAACCATATTATCCACATGCTATATTTTGACTCTTCTAACGTCAATTTCTATATTGTTGCAATTTATAAGTGAATGATGCCATTGATGAGTTTCATATGGAGTCCCTCCCTGCCCCCAGTCCATAGTTTTGTATTCCAGTCTGGGCAGCCGCTCCAATGGTGGTTACTCTTACACATAAAAACCACAGCATATTATGCTAGATATATCATTCACATTATAAACACATTTTTTCTTTAGTAGAGCACAAAAAGTATTCCCTTATTAATGCCATCATTGAAAAGACTGAAGTGAAACATGTTAGCAACTGGCATCCAATCATATAGCCAACTTCCACAACTTATCATGTGTTCTAAACCTTTCTCAAATATCTGATAATATGTTTTTCAACAGAATACATTTTTATGTGTTCTGTACCACTCTGTACCACTTAAGTCACTTTAACCATGGCAAATAGAATGGTAGTTTTCTCCCAGTGATATTGACTGACATTTTGTCTTTTACTATTAAATAAAAAAGATTTTATTAAATGAAAGAGATTTTACTCAAAAGGGATTTCTAAACATATTTATTACATTGAATAATAGTTCCTAAAAATACACAAGTAAGCATCACATGACTTGGAAAAAATTGTAGAGGTTTGTCTTCAGACTCTGGGTATATAGAATGTACATATTTTGCTGATCATGATGGCATATTTATATTATTATCAGCTAATACCTCAAGGTCCAATATACCCTTAGGCTGGTTGTTAATTGTAGTGATATAAATCCATATTTTGAATTTTTTTTAAACAAATTTAAAGTTTTTTCTGGGTAGACTTCCATGTCAGCGATATCATCATAACGAATCTCATACAAATAGTAGGAAATTGTTAGCTCTGCCATTTTTTTGAGTTTTCTTTTGCTTGCACTATCCATATTACAGTGTCCCTTCCAGTACCTGCATAGATACTAAAATCCATGGATGCTCTAGTCCCTTATGTAAAATGACATATCTGCATATAACCTATGTACCATCCTCCAAATACTTTAAATCATCTCTAGATTATTTACAATACCAAATACTATATAAATACTATGTAAATCATTGCCAGGCACACTGCAAATTCAAGTTCTGCTTTTTGGAACTTTCTGGAATTTTTAAAAAATATTTTCCACTCGCAGTTGGTTGAGTCTGTCGATGCAGAACACACAGACACAGAAAGCCAACTGCATTTTCAGTCTTTGGATTTCTTTGCCGGAACCTTTTCAACCCACTTGTCCCTTTTGTGAGCCTTAGTTAAATGATAGTTAGGTGATGTAATCTATCTAACCTGGGCCACACAATTCACTTGAAAGTAACTGAACCAGTGAGGGTATCACTGTCACCCCCTCCCCTCCTTTCCCTGGGGACACCTCTACTAGTATACATGACATGGACCCGTGGCGAAAGTGTTGAGGAAGCATGCCTTATCAATCCATACAGAAAGTACTGGTGAAACTCAACTTTTTTATTTATTTGTATACTAAAGCAGAAATACCTCATTTTATTCTGCTTCACTTTATTGCACTTAGCAAATTTGCATTTTTAACAAGCTGAAGGTTTGTGGTGACCTTGTGTTGAGCAAGTCTACTAGAAGCATTTTTCCAACAGTATTTGCTCACTTCGTGTCTCCGTGTCACATTTTGGAAAATCTCAAGATATTTCAAATTTTTTCATTATTGTATTTGTTATGGTGATCTGTGATCAGTAATCTTTGATGTTACTGTTGTAATTTTTTTTGTTTCATATTTTCTAATTAAGGTATGTATATTATTCTTTAGACATAATGCTATTGTACACTTAGGCAACTATATTATAACATATACTTTTTAATAGTTATTTTTATTTATTTATTTGACAGTGCCAGGTCTCAGTTGAAGCATGCTGGACATTTTAGTTGCGGCATGTGGGATCTAGTTCCCTGATCAGGGATCGAATCCGGGCCCTGGGCTGCACTGGGAACATGGAGTCTTAGCCACTGGACCATCAGGGAAGTCCTGACTATAGTATAACGTAAACACAACTTTTATATGCACTGAAAAACCAAAAAATTCTTGTGACTCACTTTACTGTGATACTTGCCTTATTATGGTGATCTGGAACTGAAGCCATGATATCCTCATGGTATGTCTGTTTAAGTACAAGTTTAAATTTTTCTTTTATAAACCTTGGATCATCCATCCTAAATACTCCACTTTGAAGACCACTGATTTAATCCGTCCCTCCTGTAGTCTCAGTTCAATGTGAAAACCAACTTGTCGCTGCCAACAAAACTGCCTCCCCTGCCCCACTGTCTTCCCCCAGCATCACCCCCAGTGTCTCCTCCAGGCTTCAGCCACCAGAAGGAGGTTTCTTGAGCCCTCTCCTCCAACCTGCACTTTCCTCCAATCATCCAGCCCTGAACACGTTAGAGAGCACTGGGCTCACAGTTGTCGATTGCCTCCCAGAGTGCTCTGACTCCTGATACCATTGGCAGGTGGGGACTATTTGAGCACTTTTGGAAGCCCAGAGGTGTTTGGGGTCTGTGCATCATTCCCCCCCCCGCCCCAACTCCTACTAACACCCTGCTCTGGGTAACTGTTCTACAATGCACACACGTACATCTAAGATGGCATGGGAGCCTCCAAATAACCAGTTTCTCTGTTTCCCTTTACTGTCTCCTGAGGGCTTCCTGGTGGCTCAGTGGTGAAGAACCTGCTTGCCAATGCAGGAGAGGCAGGTTCGGTCCCTGGGTTGGGAAGATCCCCTGGAGAAGGAAATGGCAACCTACTCTAGTATTCTTGCCTGGGAAATCCCAGGGACAGAGGAGCCTGGTGGACTACAGTCCATGGGGTCACAAAGAGTCAGACACGGCTCAGAGAATGAACAACAACTCTTTCCTGAACTGCAGAAGCATAAATCTCCCCCAAGACACAATAAGAGAGGGTTCTGCTTCTGAGAGTGCTTAGCAGAATCTCAGCAAATATATCCCATTTTTAAACCAAAGTGCCCCAGGGCCTTCTACTAATTGAGTGGACTGAAATCATGGCATATGATCTAACAACGGGACAGAAATAGGTCCATAAGGAGCAAGTGGCAGCTGGAAGAAGTGCCTGGGGCAGTGTTCCTGGCTCCAGTATGGAAGGGCATTGTGGCCCCCACTGATACTGTGGCATAATTGAGGGTACAGCCTTTCCCAACCTGCCTCGCCACTCCAGCTGGAGGTTCAATTCCCTCCTCAGGAATTTTTTCTTTTGGCACATAGCATGCAGCAGATCTCAGTTCCCCAACCAGGGAATGAACCTGGGGACATTGCAGTGAAAGCTTGGAATGCTAACCACTAGGCCACCAGGAACTCCCTCCTCCCCAGCAATGTTTGACTTCTGTGTGGCCAGTCAGCTGTAAGCAAGCTAGAGTCGGATAGACTCTACCCTTACAGTTAACAGCCAGTTCCTTCTTCCTGAACTGGATTATAAAAAGGAAAGTGACAAACCAGAGCACTCTGAAAATTAGTGTGAGTGAGAGCTAGGCCTAGACCCAGGGCATGTGCCCTCGGGGTGACTGGGGACCATTCCTCTCTGGACTGAAGAGGGCCAGTGGGTAGGTATTTGAGGCTTGGGGTCCACAGCTAAGACCACGTGCCCACAGAACACCTGCTCAGTAGTCAGGGGCTGTTCCCCAGGACCCACCTGGGCACATGGTCCCTGTAGTTAAATTGAAGCCTAGGAATTAGCAGTCCTCTTCCCCATCTAAGAATGGCCGTTGTCTCCGCCTTTCCTCCAGGACTCTGCACAAGACCATGCTGGGCTGTAGCTCCAGCTCATTCCCATGTTTTCATACTCTGCAAACTCTACCATCAGCCTAACCATTGTACCATCTGGTGAGACTCTGCCATTGGACTCCTATAGACAGGAATCACAGCCTCAAACATCTTGCACATTTAAGTCATTGTCTGAATGCCCCAAATTATCTGCCCCAAACTCCCTTCATCTCATACTTTATAATTTGAAATTCAGGTGTCAAAATCTAGCTTGACTCTAGCCCTTCAGAATCATCTGGGAGGAAAGAGAGGAAAGCGAGCAAAGCAGAGTCTCAGATGAGGTTATGACCTCTGTCTCCTGAAGATGCAGTCTTCCCTCATGGCCCCTACACACACACACACACACACACACACACACACACATATTCCCCTTAGGCCATACTCGTTCCCAAAATCCCTCCTGGCTGTCGCCTCTAGTCCCTCCTAGTCCCAGGCCATCCTCTTTTCAATCCCTGAATGCCTGATTCAGAACTGCCCACCCAACCATTTAATGAACAATAAGATCAAAGGTCAAAGGCTGAAGCAGAAGCAAGAGCCTGGAGCTGTCCTGTCCCCCAGTGCCTGCTTCCAGGCTCTTGGCCACCCTCAGTCCTTAAGAGTACAGTCAACACCCAATCCATCCTCAGCTCTGCGGATTCTACCAGGGAGGAATGGGAGCAGTTTACACCGTACAAGAGAGAAGCACAGACATTTTTCCAGATCCTGAATTTTGATTATTTAAGAATGAGCCTCACTATGATCTCACTGAGGATTATGACACCTCTGGGTGAGAGAGGAGGACTCTGCATAAGATTTTGATTTGGGAAATCAAAAATCCAAAAATTGTGATGATTGTACAACATTGTGAATGTAACTGATGCCACTGAAATGTATGCAGCATTGTTCATGTTACAATGGGTAATTTTATGTTTTATATGTTTTACTACAATAAGAAATTGTTTAAAAAACCTCCAAAATTGAATTTTTAAAAACCTGTTATTTCACAACTCCACTGTTTCTTTGAACCATTAAGTGTGAGCAGGTCCAGGGCAAATGGCTGTTTATCAACCATTTGACTATCCCTAAACTTTCAGGCAAAGTGGTTTAAGAGGTGTTGTGAGGGAACAAAGAAGGAAGAGTTGAGTTCCAGACTGGAAGGACTCAGGAAAGAAAGGAGGGTGGCTGCCAGAGGAGAGAGAATCCACACATCTCAAGGAATGAGAACACAAGGGTCACTGTGACTCAGAAACTCCACCCAGAAATCCTCAGACAGCTTGGAGAGAACACTGGAGGAGCCCCAAACAGTTCAGGAGGGGCAAAAGTCCCCATGGCTCATGATTTGTCTAAAGGGTGAGTCTTTGAGAAAGAGAAACAAAGCAATTGGAAGTCACTGGTATCTATTACCTGTCAACTGGTCCCCAAAACTGACCCATCTGTTCCCATCTACGGTCATATTCCAGACAAACCCCACTTGAGCCAGATAAATTTTCAGTGACATATGTCAATGTCCAGATCCTTTCTAAATGATCATTGCAAAAGCTTGTGGTTTGCCAATAACTGAGTATTCTTAAATATATTAGTTGGAATTAGATTCAGCTGAGGGTAACCTAAAATAGCAATGAGATAAATAAGAAAAAACTTTCTTTCTCTTCCCTTCAGTAAATAGTCCAGAGTTGGGAATTACAGACACTTCAAGATCCTCAGACTCCTGCAGTTGGAAGTCACTGTTGTCTATTACCTGTCAACTGTTCCCCAAAACTGGCCCATCTGCATAGTTCCCATCTACAATCATATTCCAGACAAACCCCACTTGAGCCAGTCACCAGCTTACCTGACCTCAAGTGCGACCTCATCCTTGTGGGAACTAGCAGTCCCCCTCTTTTGCTAGGGCATCCCACGTGGTGCTACTGGTAAAGAACCTGCCTGTCAATACAGAAGACATAAAAGACATGGGTTCAATCCCTGGGTCGGGAAGATCCCCTGGAGGAGAGCATGGCAACCCACTCCAGTGTTCCTGCCTGGAGAATCCCATGGACTGAGGAGCCTGGCCGGCTACAGTTAATAGGGTCACAAAAAGTCCAACACAACTGAAGCAATTTAGCATGCGGGCACGCATGTCCTCTGCTAAGAAAAGCTTACAACTATATCTTCAGTCATCACATCCATGTTTCATGAAGCAAGAGGGAGGAAGGACCATATGGTAGGTCTATTTTAAATTTTTTGAGGAACCTCCATACTATTTACAGCAGATATACCATTTTGCATTACCGCCAATAGTGTATACACATCCTTGCCAACACTTGTCTTTCGTTTTCTTGATAATAACCATCCTAGCAAATACGAAGTAATATCTCATTGTGGTTTTTATTTGCATTTGCCTAATGATTAATGATGTTGCATATCTTTTCAACTACCTGTTGGCCATCTGTATGTCTTCTTCAAAGAAGTGTCTATTCAAGTGTTTAGCCCATTTTTAAATTGGGTAATTAGGGTGGTTGTTTTTGCTATTGAGTTGTATTACCTTATGATCCAGCAACCCCACTTCTGCACAGTTATCCGAAAGTACTGAAATCAGGATCTCAAAGAGATATTAGCACTCCATGTTCACTGCAGCACTGTTTACAGTAGGAAGATGAGGATTCAACCTAAATGTCTACTGATGGATGAACAAAGAAAATATGATATATCCATACAATAAAGATTATTCAGCCCTGGGAAACAAGGAAATCTTGCAATATGTGACAACATGGATGAACCTTAGGACATGATGCTAAGTGAAAGAAGCCAGTCATTGAAAGACAGTTACCGCACTGATTCCAGGTATATGATTGTTCTCCATTATAGATATTGTAAAATATTGAATACAGTGCTCTGTGCTAGACAACACATCCCAAATGTCTTTTAATGAAGCCACCACATCACACTCCCACTTATCTCCTGTTGGCCATACTGAGCAGCTCTATAACATCCAAATATAACTGCCATAGATTTTGTGATTAACTTGATTACACCAGACCTAAAATCTTCCATCAAAGAAAAAACAGGGAAGAGTGCAGTACAGTTTAGGTATCACCACCCAGAACTTCTCCAAGTTGCAGTCAGAACACCATGATATTTGCATAGTAATGGCAACCACTCTGAGATGCAAGAACTCTGAGGTAAGAACAAACCTTTTGACAATTTCAGGGAAATCAAAGGAGTTGTGTGTCTTTTGTCCCGTGAGGGCAGGATTCTAACTGACTTAAGAAGTCTTCACTACCCTTCCTCATGAAGTCCTAATGTGGGCAGCTACCATGCTGAACCTGGTGTCAATGCTCCCAGCATGCTAGTGTGGTGTCAGAAAAAGGTCTTTACATAGAACAATGAAATATAAGCCTGAGGTTAGGGATTGCCCTGGGGGCTCAGTGTTAAAGAATCCACCTGCCAATGTAGGGGACATGGTTTGATCCCTGGTCCAGGAAGACCTCACATGCCACAGAGCATCTAAGCCCATGTTCCACAACTCCTGAGCCCAAGCTCTACAGCCCACAAGTCACAACTACTGAGCCTGCACATCTAAAGCCCATGCTCTGCAACGAGAAGTCACTGCAGTAGCCCTCACCCGGCCACAACTAGAGAAAGCTCGTGCACAGCAGCGAAGGCCCAGCACAGTCACACACGCACACACACACACACACACACACACAGCCCAAGATTAGCAGAATTATATACTGTGGTTCACTTGTTCTTACTTGGGAACATGTTCTAAAAGTCCTTCAGGCAGTCACCCATGAAATACCTATGGAGTATCTAGCAGGGGTCAGGTCCTAGGTCCTTGAGCAACAACGGTCAGCAGAACAGTTCTTGCCTTCGTGGAGGTTACAGCAATTTAGCAAGACAGATCATTAATCAAAGGGCCACCTGAACACATAAATTCAACAGTGACAGTGCTAGAAAGAGAAGTTCAAGAGCTGTATCAGAACACAACAAGAAAAACTGACCTCCTTCCAGGTTCCACACATTGGAAACAGTATATGTAAAGGCCCTGGGAGAATTTAGGGGAACAATACCGGAGTCATATTCTCCCATTTTATTTCTGCCCTGTATTCATGATTGGACATTCTGTAAAGATTACACAATGACAGCTTGATTTCCTCACAAATTCCTTATTTCCATATAAATTCTTTATTTTACTAAAGAAAGTACCACATGGCCTGGGTAAATAAAACCAGATTTAGTGCTCCAGGGTGCTGATGTTTTCAAATTAACTTTTCCAAATCCTGTCACTTTTCCAGCATTTATGAATAATTTATTTATAAATAAACCTGTTTTTAAATTCCTCATGCCCACCATCCCCAAACCCTGTGTTTTCTGGAAGTTTCCAATTCTCTCTCAAACATTCCTTCCATGTGAGTATATTCTGGAAGTCAGCGGGGAAGAATGTCCTACCCATACTGTTTTATAAGGATCTTTGTTCCTTCTGCCAAAGTTCTAGAAGGGCCAGACCCTGTGCAGGCCTCCAAGGCCAGGTCCTACCCTACCCTACTCCTACTTCAGTGGGCTCTAGCTTTAATCATTCATTCTTCCCCAGGGTCTTAACTTGTGCTTAGCCCTTCTCCAGAGAGCAGGTAGAATAAGATCAGGTGATATCAATGGTCCTGTCTCCTAATACCACTACCCTACCCCACCGATTCAAATCAGATCTGTCTGATCTCTATCCATCCCAATGAGTTAGGCCCAAATGCATTGCCAAATTCCATTCCTACCAGGGATCTCTGAAGTATGTCAATGAAGTCACAGTCTCTGACCTTACCTTTTGTGCTTTCTCCCCTTTTAGGTGTCCACCATTTAAATCCCATCCTCTATCACCAGAGTTGGCTGCTGAGAACTAGAGTTCCAGGGGGCCTCTCCAGAGCCATCAACAGAATTGTTTCCATATCAGTAGGGTCCCAGAAGCAAACAGATACTACATTCACATTAGGAGAATTGAGTCAATAGATAATTTAATAGAGGGACTATTTATCAAGATGTAAGCAGGGTGCAGGGAACCATGGGGATCTGTATGATAAAGAAGGGCTGGTACCATCAGGGTGTCACCTCCCTGGGCCTGAACAGGGAAGGTAAAAAAGCATTTGCACCAATCACATGGAAGGCCTCCAAAAAAGGCAGATTCCAGGTCGTCTTACTCGTCTCATATTACCTGACCAGCTCCTTTGGTCCTGCAGGCCCTTTTCCTCACAGTTCTAGCCTACATCTTCAGATGCCTCTGAAGCCCATAGGCAGGTGTTACTCTTAGCATAGAGTTTTCCTCTCTCTAACCTGGCCGGCAGGGCTTCCTATGAACTCTATGAACCCAAGGCACCTGGCTGAGCCCTCCTGTCCCTCTAGCTTCTCTGTCTTCCTCAGTTGAGGATCTGAGAACAGTGGTAAGAGTTACCGCCTTGGCCCTCTGACCTCTTTTTGACTTCTAGCCTTTGCGTTAACTGGTGACTGGTACCCAATCAGGCTAAATACGGAAATCATGGCCCATTTTTGTGGCAGCCTGAAGGAGGCTCAGGCTATGAAGGGCTTCTGACCCTCCTTTTCCAGACCAACATAGTTTGGTCTACTCATGGCTCAGGCAGCTGTATGCAATCTGTCCCCAGGGTTATCTACCATGAGAAGGAAGAATACCTCCCACCATCCCCTCCCTGTCCTCCATGGGTCACCATTACAGAGAACACAAAGCAAGGTGGCCCAATATTCCCACAGAAATCAGCAAAGCAGCCCTGATTTTATTCACTTTCCATTATAACCCCTCCCTCGGAGACTAGTCAGGGCAAGAGGAACAATGTGCACAGACAGGGTGAACCCTTTCCAAGTGATTCCTAGATCCTTCTGAGAGCAGACTGCTCCTGACCCCTCCCCGCAACTGCTCCAGACACATTCAGACGCATCTGAGCCTGGCCGTCCGGAGTCCCAGGACCCCAGGCTATCCAGCCAGAACCACGGCTCAGTTCCAGTATGATAAGGGACAGCTCTGTCCAATCAGTCACTCCACAGACTTTCTGAGTATTCTTCCTTCAGTCCAACTGTCGGAAGCCAAAGTCGTGTAGCCCAGTGTGTAAAATGCTCTCCGTCCAGCGGGTGTGATTTCAGGGCGCTGCTTTGTCCTTTTTATACACCTTGGCATTGATAACTGTGATTTTAAATAGGAAGAAGTGTGAATATAAAAAAGATGCTTACCAAGATCATATAGCAATAAAGTAAATGCTTATGACAGAACGTTGTTATAAAAGTACAACGCAGAGCACGATTCCAACTATGTAAAAAATAAAAGAAGTGAAATAAATAAAAACCCAAAGAATAGGGGAAAAGTAGTGGGAAAAATTTTTTAACACAACTTTGGGTTCTGCGGAAAAAAACCTCTTGGCTTGGAAGCCCCCCTCCCACCCCCGATTCTCCAACAGGCTACTCACAGCCCCATTTCCATCCCAGACCTCTGGGTGTGCTTTGGTCAGTAGAGAGAACACTAGGAATTTTATTTTATCCAAGGTAAGGAAAAGCTATATGTAAAAACTGGAGAGTTTTGAGGTACTTTGGAATAGGAAGGATGGGAAGAAGAAAGAATATGAACTGTGAAGAAAGAGCTTAAATAGAGAAGAGAACCCAAAACCTGGCTATGGGGCAGGACCAAGCCAAAGAGAGAAACAGTGAAAAGTTGTTTCCTATTGTGTGCTGTGCTGTAATACCCCACCAGTATCCCCTACAAATTCACTTAAAACCTCCTATAACAACAATCTCATAGTATGTGACAGTGAAAGTCGCTCAGTCGTATCCCACTTTTTGCCATGGAATTCTCCAGGCCAGAATACTGGAGTGGGTAGCCTTTCCCTTCTCCAGGTGATCTTCCCAACCCAGGGATCGAACCCAGGTCTCCTGCATTGCAGGCAGACTCTTTACCAGCTGAGCCACAAAAGAAGCCCTCTCATAGTATGTATATTTGGAAAAATCAAGGAGAAGTCTTCTTCAATATAGACCAATGCAGCCCTCTTGCATTAGCCAAGATAAGTCAGACTATGGCAAACCTATTCAAAACAAAAAAACAAAACTTAGTTCAACACATCAAAGTTATATTTCTTGCTTATATCACAAGCTGGTGCAGGTCAAGCAAATCTCCTGTATGGCTTTCCTCCAAACAGTGACTCAGAGCTCCACGCAGGTTCCATCCTGCACTTTCACCAGCTAGGAGCCTTTCACTACTTGATGTTTGGGAGAAGGGAGGTAGTGTGGCCAACAGCACGACTGAAGCTGTGCCTAGAAGAAACCCTGTTCCGTTAAATCTGTATATTGTGTGCATGCTTAGTCGCTCAGTGGTTTCCAACTCTTTGCAACCCTTTGGACTGTAGCCCACCAGGATCCTCTGACCATGGGATTCTCCAGGCAGGAATACTGGAGTGGGTTGCCATTCCCTTCTCCAGGACATCTTCCCCACCCAGGGATCCTATGTCTCCTGAATTGCAGGTAGATTCTTTACCCACTGAGCAATCGGGGAAGCTACTAAATCTATATATTAAAAAATAAAGAAGGTTGAACACCAGTGATGTAAGTGTCCAACTCAAAAACTTTCAGAAAAAGAACAGCAAATTAACTACCCCCTCTCAACAAATAGAAGGGAAGAATAAAGAGCAGAAATCAATGAAATAGAAAAAAGACATGCAATAGAGAAAAATCAACAGTCAGAAGTGTTTTCTTTGACTAGGTTAATACAATTAATAAATGCCTGGCAAGGCAGATATAGAGAAGGGAAAAAAATGAGAGAGAGAAAGTATACAAATACCAAAATCAGGTATAAAAATGATGGAACATCACAACAGACCTTACATATTTTAAAAGGATAATGAGAGAGTATCATAAACAATTCAATGCCACTAAATTGGCATTCTATATGCACATATTTATGTCAATAAATGGAAAATTTTAGGTGAAATATTCAATTTTGTTGAAATACAATTTACCAACATTGCCACAAGAAGAAATAGAAAATACAACTAGTTGTATATCTATCAAAGAAACTGAATCTGATGTTAAAACTCTTGCAGGAAACTGCAAGCCCAAATGGAATCTCAAAAATTTAAGGTATAAATAATACCAATCTAAACAGATGAACCCAGAGAATAGAGGAGAAACATCCAAACTCATTTAGTAAGTCTTGCAAAAATTCGATACTTTGATATCAGAAAGACATTACAAGAAAGAAAAATTATTAGCCAACATCATAAGCTGAAAAATTTAAAGGAGCAACGGCAAGCCTATGTGGTAAACAATAGTCTCCACCACAGTGTACTCTTCTGGTCATTGAATATCCCTTTCCTTCTTTCACATTGTTTCCTTCTTTCACAAATACAATACCTTCAATTGCTCTTCATGGAAAACAACCCAAAATCCAATCTGTCATTGTGTTTCATAGTCCTTTCTGTTGGGAACACATGTGACTCTTTTAGACTGTGAACGAAAAGGGCAAGTTGTCCGTCCCATACCCATGTATGTGGTGCTCTGTCGGTCAGTTGTATTTGACTCTTTGCAACCCCATGGACTGCAGCCCACTAGGCTCCTGTGTTGGAATTTCCCAGGCAAGAATACTTTTGAGAGGGTTGCCATTTCCTACTCCAGGGGATCTTCCAGGTATCTTGCATCTCCTGCTTTGGCAGGTGGATTCTTTAACACTGAACCACCTGGGTTAGTTGACCCATACCCATGCCAACATACAAATATGCAGTGATGGAACAGGAATAGGATAACTTCAAGTAACATTCCCCTTCAGAAAGGGGAGAATAAGAGACCCACAGTGGTCACTGTCCCACAGCTGCTGCTGCTGCTGCTGCTAAGTCGCTTCAGTTGTGTCCGACTCCGTGAGACCCCATAGACGGCAGCCCACCAGGCTCCCCCGCCCCTGGGATTCTCCAGGCAAGAACACTGGAGTAGGTTGTCATTTCTTTCTCCAATGCATGAAAGTGAAAAGTGAAAGTGAAATCACTCAGTGTCCAACTCTTAGCGACCCCATGGACTGCAGCCCATCAGGCTCCTCCATCCATGGGATTTTCCAGGCAAGAGTACTGGAGTGCGGTGCCATTGCCTTCTCCGGTCCCACAGCTACACTGGTGTTGTTAGGGGAAGCACACTGATTGAAACCTTCCACCCTGGCCAGGCACCATAGTAACTATTCGCATAAGTTGTTTTACAACAGGAGGTCCTGGTAAGGAACAGGGAACTAATAAGCCTCCACCAACTGGAAGAGTTCGGGAAAGGTCAAAAGGAGACACCACAGGTCCAACCACCTTCCAAAATCCTTCTCTCTAGCATCCATCTTGGCTGAACAAAGAGTGCACCACCAGGAAGGACTCTGAGTCAGAATGATTGGCTAAAGACAACCCGGAAACTAATCCCATCACCATAAAACCCGAGACTGTGAGCCACGTGGCAGAACAGTTCTCCTGGCTCTCCTGACCCTACTGCTCTCCACCCGGTGCCCTTTCCAATAAAATCTCTTGCTTTGTCAGCACATGTGTCTCCTCGGACAGTTCATTCCTGAGTGTTAGACAAGAGCCCAGCTTTGGGCCCTGGAAGGGGTCCCCCTTCCTGCAACAGTGTGACTCTGCTGAATACATTGGTATTACATTGCTGAAGTACCAACGGGCAGCCTTTAGAATTACTGCCTAGCCTGAGGCAAGATCTCTTCTTTACTGTTCTTTATGATCCTTGGCACTACCCTGGGAGGGGCTTCCTCTTGGACCCTTATTCTCTTTGTCCACATCTAAAGAGAGAACTGGGGAGAATGCTCTCTTAGGAGTTGTGCAACTTCCTTCCAGCGGTTGTTTATGGCTTAACTAAAGAACTCAAACTTTTTACACAGACCTGTGGTTTCTTTGACAATAGAGCTTCCTCAAAAATTTGCTTAGTTTCTGACCTATTTGCACCAGCCCATTCTATTTGCCAATATTCACCCTCAGTGTTCCATTTGTAAGACATAGTTTTCATGTTTGCTTTATTCTTTTGCCTTCTTGCCCCCACATACTCTCAACGTGAGAGTGATTTCCTTAAAGCTAGCTGGTGAAGCTAGCTGGAACAAGCGAACCCACATTTCATCAGATATTTTCCATGATTCACTTTCAACTGAGATATTCTCTTGGGCCTTTGTCATGCAAAAACTTTTAAATTCCCATCTCTTACTATTTGGGAATCAAAAGCAGTCAGCTTTTCTAACTCTTCAGGCCTCAGTATCCTGAACTTTGTCTATTGCATTTAATTTAATTAACAAAGCCACCAATCTTGTGCTTTTAAATTTAAATTGAGATGTAAATTTTTATACCACAATATTCACCCTTTTAAGAAGTACAATTCAGTGTTTTTCTGGTGTACCCACAAAGCCATGCAGCCGTCACCCCTGTCTCATTTCAGAATACTTTCATCACCCCCCAAAAAAACCTTGTAATCATTAGCAGTCACTCCCCATTTCCCATACCTCTATGCCCTAGATTTATCTGTTTTCTGACTGTATATTTTCTTACTCTAGATATTTCATGGAAATGAAATATGTGATCTTTTGGGTCAGGTTTTTTCCACTTAGCATAATTTTTCAAGGTTCATTTACTTTGTAATATGAATCAGTATTTCATTTTTTTATGGCTGAATAATATTCTATTGCGAAGATATACTATATTTTGTTTATTCATTTGTTTATGAACATGTGGATTGTTTCTGTTAGGTAGTTAGAATAGGGAAAAGGAGTCCAAAATGGCGGTGGCTAAAAGACAAGGAAGGGAAACGCCCGTGAAAATAGAACAGAGGAAGGTCAGAGGAAGGTCAAAGGAAGGTCCGAGGACCGGAGTGAGGACTTCAGGTAGAACTGCGCTCCTGCCTAAGCCCAATTTGCATAGGACAGGCCCAGGGGGAAGAAAAAAACATATAAAAAGAAGAGCCAAAGCTCTCCCCCCGCCCCCCATGCGAGATGAGGCACTCTTCTCTTGGAGTCTTTGGATCCACGTGCCCTCACGCCTCGAAGATGGATTTTCCTGCTATTATCTAAATAAATAGAGCTGTAACACTGAGCTGTAATATTGATTTATTTAAGAGCTATAACATGGTCTGTCCAAGACCCGAGAGCTGTGACCTGCCAAGGGGGCTTTAATGTCCGTCACTCCAAATCTTTGTTGTGAGGAGACAAAGAACCGAGGAGCGTACACTCACCTGACATTTCCACTTTGGGGCTATTATGAATAATGCTGCCATGAATATTTGTGTACAAGTTTTTGTGTGGGTGTATGTTTTCATTTCTCTCTGATAGCTATCTAGGGGGGGTATATCTTTTACTTTCAACCTATTTCTATCTTTGAAGCTAACACATGTCTCTTGTAGACAGCATATATTTGGGTCATAGGTGTTTGTCTGTCTGTCTGTTTGATTTTTATTTATTCCGCCAGCCTGGCCAACTCTACTCTGAGTTCATCTTTTTCTTGTAGTACCTTGACAACTGCAGCCAGCAATAGCCATCATACACTACTAATGTTCCGTTTTTCAATCTCTTCTCCTAGAAATGTCCTATTAATAAACATGGGTTATGCCCCCCAAGTTACATCAATTAATAATGTTTCAGCACTACAGTGCTAAGATACTTCTAGTCTGCTCAGTATACCACTAGACTGTTAAGCTGTTAGAGCCGTGCCCTATTTAGAGGTACCAATATCTGTATAAGTATGAAATTTATATTAGAGTGCAATAAGCTATACTGCAATAATAAATAAGCCCAAAACTCTAAACGGTCTAATCCAACAAAGGTTTATTTCTCACCTATGTCACTGTCCAATGCAGGTCAGGCAACTCTTCTACATTGCCCTCCCCAAGCAGTAACAAGTTTCTTACAAATGGCAATTTAGCCATCTCAGAGTTCTTCAATTCTAGAACCACAGACAGGAGAGTGACCCAGAGTGCAGGGAGGTTATGGCCTGGCTTGAAAATGGTATATATCACTCCTCCACATATCGGATGGGCCAGACTTAGTTACATGTCTCCACCTCTACGGCAATATAGATGGGAACCTTCCAGGAGCACATTGATAGTCGATGATCCCTAGCAGTCTGCAGCCTACCTACCCCTATTCTCTAAATAAAGTTTCACCTCTAAAGTGGCACAAGGGTAGTTAGAATTCACTATGTTAAGAATACAGGCCATCCAGAACAGGAGGAGGCATCATCAAGGCTAAGGGCTGTGGGCTCTGGAGCCAGGCTGTCTGGGTTCAAATCTTGGATCTACTACTTAATAATAATTCTATTGCCTATGGCTCCATACTTCACTCCTATAAGTTTCAGTTGCTCAGCTTAAAGTGGGGTTTAAGTAGTATCTAGCTAGCTCCCATGCTTATTGTCAAGATGAAATGAGACAATCCATGTATTTAAAAACAGGGCAGTGTCTAGCACATGCAAGTATATCATGAAAGTGAAAGTGAAGTCACTCAGTCATGTCCTACTCTTTGCGACCCCATGGGTCACCAGGCTCCTCCATCCATGGGTTTTTCCATGCTAGAATATTGGAGTGGGTTGCCATTTCCTTCTCCAGGGGATCCTCCCAACCTAGGGATCGAATCCAGGTATCCTGCGTTGCACACAGACTCTTTTCACCATCTGAGCCACCAGGGAATCCCTGGTGATATGATATGATATGATAACATCTATATCATAGGTATTAGCTCTTATTAAATAGGTTAAAGAGCTAGAAAATAATGGGAAAGGAAATAAAACCATAGAATGAATATTATTGACATTAATGATATTTTCTTCTGCATGCCTGATTGGAAATGTGTTTGTCTGGGGTATCCCATGTAGCAGCAGGAAAGTGTAAAGCCAGACAGATAAGCCACTAATGGGCCTATTTATGTGAGAGGAATGGGCATTAGCTCTCACAAGTGCAAGGTCCAAGTGTGAGAATGGTCCCCCGAGGAGAGACCTAATTGGAGTGCAATTTAAATCTTGATCACACGCCTACCCCCAGGAGAGTGGAGCTGCCTGTATGGTGTCAGGAAGCCTGGACTCTACCTTGACTGCCTCTGATATTCCAAGCCACATGGCCCCACAGAGCCCAGGAGGAAAGACTGAGGGAAACCAGCACCAGTGAGGGACTATGGGCTCTTCCTGCTGCTACAGCTAAGAGGTTACGTTGCAAGGAGTCTATAGAGAAAAAGTCCTCACCTAAGCCATGTATGGTCTGTCCAGTGTTTGAATTCAGCATTTTCACCTGAGAGAACAGTGGTTAAAAGCATAAGTTCTGCAGTCAGCCTGAGTTCAAACCCTAACTCTGAGTCTCAATTAACTGTGTGAATCTAAACCAGTCACTACCTCCTCCAAACCTGAGAGTCATTGTCGATGAGCTGAAATTTGTATTATTGTGTTGGCTGCCATCGATTTGCCTCTCCATATCCACTCTCCACTGAAGAGCAGAGGAGTGCAAGCAGGCTGGAGTCCCGCGAGGCTGGCCTGTGAGAATCATGTCAAGGGACTCCATTGCTCTCTGGCTTCTGATTGTGTCCAAGAAATGGGCAGGTGAGGGGAGAGTGGAATCTTGGTATTTATTTCCCTAGATCCCACACTGCTGGGTTTCTGAAAGTTTGTTGTGACCCTCTCCCCCAAACCACAGCTACTTTTGAGCCAGCTTTCTCCTTTATAGCTTTCTCCACAGGTTTCAAAAACCACTACTTCCTCCTTCCTCTTCAAGCCTGGCACAGAACAGCTCCCTGCTAT
This sequence comes from Cervus canadensis, assembly GCF_019320065.1. NCBI lineage: Eukaryota > Metazoa > Chordata > Mammalia > Artiodactyla > Cervidae > Cervus > Cervus canadensis. The sequence goes on from NC_057396.1 coordinate 38,815,550, forward strand.
CACAGCCCCAAGATACTCTGATATATCTGGCTGCTTTCCCTAAGCTCTTGCCTCGTAATCCCCTTAATAATGTGCTTCAATGACCCACTTGTGAGTGCCAGGACCTTTTGACTGATAGAGCTATGTGCTTGCAGCAGACACCCTTTGAGTGACTAACTGGTTCACATTGATTCCTTTTCTCTGAGAACACCCCTTATACAAAGGCCAGGGGCCCCAGTGGCTGTGCCTGTAATGTACGTCCCTTCAACCTGATTGGCCCAAGGATACATATCTGGCCCAATCAAATTATCCATCAAAGAAAAGTGGTATTTGGAATAAGAGATAGCAGGAACTAGGAGCCAACAGGATTGCCCAGATTTATCTCCAAATCCACCTTCTAAGGAGCCTACAAAAGTAGGCAAGAGTGGGTTTCTACTCTTTTAAATTTTGATTGTTCAATTCTGCCTCCTATCCCATGTGATACCCTATTATCCTTTCAATACATTTCTTCTTTACTTAGCTAGCCAGAATTAGTTTCTGCCGCTCACAGTCTGGGCTGTGCTGTGTGCTTAGCCACCCAGTCTTGTCCAACTCTCTGCAACCCTCTGCAAGCCCACCAGGCTCCTCTGTCGATGGAACTTTTCAGGCAAGAATACTGGGGTGGGTTGCCATTTCCTCGTCCAGGGGGTCTTCCTGACCTAGGGGTCGAACCAGCATCTCCTCTGTCTCCTGCATGGCAGGCAGATTGTTCACCTGCTGAGCCACTGGGGAAGCCAGAACCTCAATAAACACAGCACCTCATAGGACTTTTATGAGATAATTTATGTAGGAAGTTTAGCACAGTGCTTGTGTATGGTAAGCTCTCAACAATTTATACCATTTATTATCTACAAAAGTGAAGTTAATATGAGAATGAGTAAATAAGGCACAGATTAGGAGAAAATATTTGGAAAAGAACATCTGATGAAGGATTGTTATCCAAAATATCAACAATTAAACTTAAAACTCAACAATAAGAAAATGAACCAATTAAGAAATGAGCAAAAGACCTTAACAGACACCTCATCAAAGAAGATATACAGATGGAAAATAAGCATATGAAAAGATGTTCAACATCATAAGTCATTAGGGAAATCCAAATTAAAACAACAATGAGATACCGCTACACGCATGTTAAAAATGCAGAATATTGACAACACGAAATGCTGATGAGGCTATGGAGCCATAGAAACTCTAATTCATTGCTGATGAAAATGCAAAATGGCATAGTCGCTTTGGAATTTGAAAAATTCCAAAGTTTGAAATTTCTTACAAAATTAAACACGCTCTTACCACACCACTCAGTAATTATGCTCCTTGGTATTTTCCCACATGACTTGAAAACTTATGTCCACACAGATGTTTATAGCAGATTTATTCATAACTGCCCCAAACTGGAAGCTACCAAGATGTCCTTCAGAAGGCTACTAGACAAATAAAATGTGGTACATTCAGACAATGGAATATTATTCAGTTCTAAAAAGAAATGAACTTTCAAACCATAAAAAGAACAGAAGAAACAAATGCATATGGACTTTATGATACATCAATGTAGTTTTGGCAAAAGAAAATAGAAGTATGGACATGAGACAATATGTGTGAATATACTAAAGTTCTCTTTTGATTATATGTTACTGGACAAATGTGAGAACTATTAATTATTAATTATCAGAAGGGTGCCCTCAGAAGTGTAATGTAAATGTGTAGTCCATGTATGTGGTCATGAAATGGTTAAAAACCAACCCCCACCCCCCACCCCCAACCCCACCCCACCCCCTCAACTGGAAATGCTTAATGGTAGGAATCCAGAGGGTGGGAAATCAATGACTGGGCAGTAAGGAGCCTTTGGCAGTCAGCATCCACTCTGATCAACAGTCTGTGGTTATGGCCTGGCCCAGTGTGAGGCACAGATGGAAGCTGGAAGAGACACTCAGATGCATCTAGATCCTGCTCTTTGACTAGAGAGAATGGCAGAAGCTCCCCAGAGGGATCTAAACTGGGGAACTTTGGAAGCAAGGCTGGGCTTCCCTGGTGGTTCAGACGGGAAGCAACCTAGATGTCCATTGGCAGATGAATGGATAAGAAAGCTGTGGTACATACACAATGGAATATTACTCAGCCATTAAAAAGAATGCATTTGAATCAGTTCTAATGAGGTGGATGAAACTGGAGCCAATTATACAGAGTGAAGTAAGTCAGAAAGAAAAACACCAATACAGTGTATTAACACATATTTATGGAATTTAGAAAGATGGTAACAATGACCCTATATGCGAGACAGCAAAAGAGACACAGATGTAAAGAAGAGACTTTTGGACTCTGTGGGAGAAGGCAAGGGTGGGATGATTTGAGAGAAGAGCATTGAAACATGGATATTACCATATGTGAAATAGATGACCAGTCCCGGTTCAATGCATGAGACAGGTGCTCAGGACCAGTGCACTGGGATGACCCTGAGGGATGGGATGGGAAGGGAGGTGGGAGGGGGTGTTCAGGATAGGGGACACATGTACACCTATGGCTGATTCATGTCAATGTATGGCAAAAACCACTACAATATTATAAAGTAATTAGCCTCCAATTAAAATAAAAATTAAAAAAAAAAAAAGAATCTGCCTTCAAGGCAGGAGATCTGAGTTCGATCCCTGGGTTGGGAAGATCCCATGGAGAAAGAAATGGCAATCCACTCCAGTATCCTTGCCTGGAGAATTCCACGGGCAGAGGAACCTGTGGGCTACAGTTCACGGGGATCATAAAGACTTAGACACAACTTAAGAGACTTTCACTCACTTGGAAGCAAGGCTGGAATGAGAGATTTCAGCCAGGTGGCAGGAAGCGAGTAGAGCCAGCCACATGTGCAGGTACAACAGGTAAAGTGAATACAGCTGGTTCACTCTGTTGTAGAGCAGAAACCAGCTCGACACTGTAAAGCAATTACACTCCAATAAAGGGAAAAAGTAAAGTGAGGTCAAAGATGAAAAGTGTCAGGTTGAGAACAGGAAGGATCAAGAGCAAGCCAGAACACGGTATGCAGAGCTGTCAGGAGAGTGTATGCATGCGTGCTCAATTGTGTCTGGCTCTTCTCGACCCCATTGACTGTAAACTACCAGGCTCCCTGTCCATGAAATTTCCCAGGCAAGAATACTGGAGTGGGTTGCCGTTTCCTTCTCCAGGGGATCTTCCTGACCCAGGGATCAAACCCAGATCTCTTATATCTCCTCTACTGGCAGGCAGATTCTTTACCACTAGCGCCACCTGGTCAGGAGAGATTCAGAACCAAAGTCATAAAACGAACGGCATTGGGGCCAGGTTTGCTTGTGTGTTTTTAATTGCAGTATAATTGATGCACAACATGTTGTAAGTTTCAGATGTACAACACAGTGATTCAAATTTTTAAAGGCTATATTCCATTTATAGTTATCATAAAATATTGGCTATATTTCCCGTGGTGCACAGTATATCCTTGTAGCTTATTTATTTTGTACATAATAGTTTGTACCTCCTATCCTCTACACCTATACTGCTTCTTCCTCTTTCCTCTCCCCACTGCTAACCACTTGCTTGTCCTCTATACCTGTGAGTTCTTTATTGTTCTATTCACTGGTTTTTCTTTCTTAGGTTCCAAATATATGTCAAATCACACAGTATTTGTCTTTCTCTATCTGACTTATTTCACTAATCAAATACTCTCCAAATCTATCCATGTTGTTGCAAGCGGCAAAATTTCATTCTTTGTTATATTCAATTGCAGATACATGCCATGTCTTCTTTATCCATTCATCTATTGATGGACACTCAGGTTGCTTCCATACCTTGGCTGCTGTAAATAATGCTGCTATGAACATTGGGGTACCCATATCTTTTCGAATTAGTGTTTTCATTTTGGGGGGATTATAGATTGGAGCCTGTTTTAATGTCATACTGACTCCCCTGCCCAAAGGCTGTTCCTGGTATTTTAAGGAGTTCATGTAGAACCAGAGGAACTGGGTGAAATTAAACCTCTTCAAACGTATAGTCGCTGAAGACTTGCTCCTTTACTGTGAACTTTGAGCAACTGCTGGTGGAGAGACTCAAAATTCTCCTTTCTTAATACTGAACCCCATTTTAAGAAAGTAAATCATGTCAGAGTAGATAATGCGGTATGCAGACAGCTTGAGACAAAGAAGAGGATTAAGAACTAAAACCAGGGTAAGACAACAAAAGGAGAGGATCCTGACAGAATCAGGACAGAGGTGAGTCCTCAGCCACGGCGGGCGGTCACTGTCACCGCCCCCTAGTGAAGAGGAATTAGCATCAATACCTGAACAACTCTTCATCTTCTGTGTGGTTTCCTGTGTACACACATTCGCTTCAGTCCACTTGTACAGTTCTCATCGCCCAGCATCAGCTCAGTCCTTCTAGACGCACCTTTTTGCTGTCATTGTCTTTCTAGAGTTCCAAGGGAAGCCCCTCGCTGGGTGTGGTGATAAGACTCCCGCCATGATAGAAAGACACCTTGGCCTGGTGGCTTCTGGCAGGCAGTCACTGCTTTGACCCTGGTTCCAGATTAAGCAGATCCAGTAACAGCTCTCCCCACCTACCCCTCCCACACCCTTAGAAACTCATCTAACAAGCCAGAACGTGAGAGGCCTCATCCCCACGTGGGTGTGCCGCTTGTTACACAAGCATGTGGGTTAATTAAGAAGCAAAGTCCAGACTAAAAACTGGGTCAGACGGACATAAAGGGGCCCAAGAAACAACAAGCACGCAGATCACTGAGATATGACCAAGGAAATTCCCAGCAGCTGTGCTATTAGGTCAATAGGAATGTGTTGCTAGGAGAGGTCCAGTCTTGCAGGTTGACCGAGCATCCTTCTTCCCCGAGGCCTGAAGGAGTGCAGTCACAGCCCCAGGAATACAGGCAGGGGAGGAATGGGTGGGAGAACTCTGCAAAACCCCCTCAGGAGCTCCTGCTCCCCAGCTCACCTCAGGGTAGAGCCTGCCCTGGGCTGTGGGCAGCAGAACAGGAGGCAGAGTTTCCAAAAGCTTGGCCCACCACTTCCCCAGTTTTGAGAAAATGCTGCAGCAGCGCTGTGACCCCCTAGAGCCTCAAGTCGCTCACAAAGGAAACGTGCTCAGGGACCCGGCTTCCCACTTTGCCTTCTTCAAAGGTGAACATTTTCTCTCTTGATGTTTTTTTTTATATATACGTGTCACTATTTTTGTTTGTTTTCTTCCTCCAGATCAAAAACTTCAATAACCACATAGCAACACAAATGAAAGGAAACTGCTAAAGAATCATTTCCAGGACTCCAGCCCAAACTCCTAGGGAGAATCTGTGTCGCCATGTCTCCTTGGAACTGCAGACCATAGATTCCAGTTTGTTTAAGATTCTTTTCATGTGGACCATTTTTAAAAATCTTGATTGAACTTGTTACAGTATTGCTTCTGTTTTATGTTTTTTGGGTTTTCGGCCACAAGGCATGTGCGATCTTAGCTCCCTGGCCAGGAATCAAACTGGTACCTCTACACTGGAAGGCAAAGTCTTAACCACTGGTCCACCAGGGAAGTTCCTAGGTTCCAGTTTTAACGTGGAGACAAAATGAGTTTCTTTGAACCATCCCCTTTAAAAAGAGCCACAGAGGAACATCCTGTGTGTCACTCCTGGACTCTGCTACACCAAGAAGTGCTGGGAATTGGTTCCAGCTACAAATAACACACCACACCTTTCCTCGGATATCCTCAGGACCATCGCAGCCATTCCACATCCTACACTTGATGGAGCTGACCGACCACGTGGAAAACTACCCACAAAGAGCTGTGAAAGAAAGCTGCATGGAAAGTTACAGAACATCACAAGGGAAAACTGCACTGCTTGGGGTGGAGGAGCAGAGCAAAAACCTTTGCAGAGCTGTGCTACTGAGCCAGCCCCCTTCCCAGTCGTCATGTCCTCCCCTTTACGCTTCAATTCTGTTTGCTGACTCTTTAAAAAATTGCCAGCCTTCATGTAATACTCTGGCCTCGAATGAGGAAAGGAAGTAAACGTTCAAGAGACACATTTAGAGGTGCCTGCTTTACCTACATCCCCTTCTCTGGGATCTGTCCCTGTCTCTAGTCCCTTTAACTTACGTGGTCACTCATTCATCTATTGCACAGATGTTTATCCAGCACCTCCTGTATGTCAAGCACTGTGGTAAGTGGAGATACAAAAAAATGAACAAGACATACAAGGGCTAATTTTTTGGTGGAAGAGTTAAATAATATGCAAATAAACAAACGAAGAAGATGATTTTAGATAATGACACTTGCTATGAATTTTTTCATATGCAAACAAAACAAAGTGATGTTCTAGGGAGTCATTTGAGAGAAGAGCTGCCTGCTCTAGATAGAATAGACTAGGAAAACCTCTCTGAAGAAGTAAATATGAGCTTACACATGAATGAGAAGGAGTTGGGGCTGCAAGGAGCATTCTGGACAAAAGGAAGAGCAATGCAAAGGTCTGATGCAGAAATGGGAGAACAACAGAAAGGCCAATGTGGCTGAAGCCTATGACACAAGGGAGGGTGGTAGAAGGAGTTTATAGAAGAGCAGAGACCATGGTAAAACTCTCGGGTTTTATTTTAAATGCAAAAAGAAATCACTGGAGAATCTTAAACAAGAGAGTGGCATAATCTGGATAGATATTTTTTAGTACAAACTCCCTTCCATATTTCATTTGCTAAGGCACAGCTGATTTCTCCATTAAGAACATGTTTACAAGTCAGGTGAGGAAATTATTCATTCCAATCCATTAGCAAGTCTTGTTTTGACTGAATCTTTAAATAACTTCTGATAATCAGTGCATCTTGACTCTTAAACTTCAAACAAGATGAAGGAATTGTTTTCTTCTTTATTTAGAATTATTGTAGATTTAGCCCAATCCAAAGAGCTTCTCCCAAAGAAACAAATGCTTTGAATAACTCCTTAATTCTCACAAGGAAAACACATGCTGTCCATATACTCCCATCACCAAATTTTAAATGGTCATAGCATTAAACTCTATTTGTGATTAGGTCAGGAGTCAGTAAACTTTTTCTATAAAGATCCAGATAGTAAATATTCTAGGCTTTGAGGCCATAAGAGCTCTATCACAACCTCATAACTCTGTCCTTATAGTGCAAAAGCAGCCATGACAATATATAAGTGACTGCCTATAGCTGTGTTCCAATACAACTTTATTTATAAACACTAAAATTTGAATTTCATTAATTTTCATTTGGTGTGCTGCAGTCCATGGGTTGCAAAGAGTCAGATATGACTGGGCAACTGAACAATAATAGCAATAACTCTCATGTGACTTGAAATATTATTATTCTTTTGATTTTTTTGCAAGACGTTAGCACTATTCTTGGCTTGTATGTGCTAAATCACTTCAGTCATGTCTGACTCTGTGACCCCATGGACTGTAGCCCGCCAGGCTCCTCTGTCCATGGGATTTCTCAGGTGAGAATACTGGAGTAGGTTGCCATGCCCTCCTCGAGGAGATCTTCCCGACCCAGGGATTGAATCCTTAGGGTTCGTATAAAAACAGGTGGCAGGACAGATTTAGCCAGCAGGCCATCATTTCCTGATGCCTGCTTTAGGTGAACTGGGGCCTGATAGACATTTTTAGTGGAATCATTTTGGCTACAGTGTGGAAGGTGGCTCAAGGGACATGGGGAGTCATGGTGACAGCAGAGAAATCAATCAGGAGGTAATTGGCATAGTCCAAGCAAGACATGATGGCGGCCTTCAGGAGGTAGTTGCAGTGGAATTGGAAAGAAGTAGACATAATAGTACATTGTGAAAGCTTGCTGATAAAGTGAATAAGAGCAGAGAAGGAAAGAACAGAGTGAAACATGACCTTGAACAACTGAATGTGTGGGCATGCCTTTTACTTAGACGGAGAACACCAGGAAGGAACAGGTTCAAGGGAAAATCAAGAGTTCTAGTTTTGCCTGTTAGGTATCCAAATAGAGAAGTCCAATAAGTTGAAGTCCAGAGACATCAGTGCTGGAGATGGATATGTGGTGGTTACTGCCTTTTAGGAGGCATTAAAAGCTCCAGAACTAGATCAGATCCATTGGGGGAAGTGTACAGGTAGACAACAGAAGAGAGTCAAGAGAAGTGTCCATTGGGGATTCGGCAGAAGGGGAAGACTTAGCAAAAGAGAGTGAAGGCAGCAAGTGTATGAAGCAGACAAATCAGAAGAATGGGTCACCATGAAGGTCAAAAGAAGTCAGTTGTTCAAGAAGAAGGGAGGGTCAAGTACATGGAATGCTGCCTGTCATACAGAGTGAAGTAGGTCAGAATGAGAAAAATATGGTATATTAATGCATACATATAGAATCTAGAAAAATGGTGTTGATGAACCTATTTGCAGGACAGGAATAGAGATGCAGATGTAGAGAAGAGACTTATGGACAGAGGTGAGGTAGGAGAGGGGGGAACTAAATGAGGAAGTAGCACTGACATAGATACACCACCTGTGTGAAATAGCTAGCTAGCAGGGAGCTAGCCCAGGGAACTCAGCTGGGTGCTCTGTGACGACCTAGATGGGCAGGATTGTCGGGGGAGGGCAGGGAGGCTCCAGAGGGAGGGATATATATACACACAGATTGCTAACGCATATATACACAGCAGAGAATAACACGACATTGTAAAGCAATTATACTGCAATGAAAAAGTATGTGGAATGCTGCTGAGAGACTGTACTGCTGAGGGCAGTGAAGTGACCTCTAGATTTAGCAATGTGAAAATAATGTGTGTCCTTGACAAGAAGAGTTTCAAAGGACTGCCAGAGATGAAAGAATGTCTTAAATGGTGACTAGGACTTCCCCTTAAGCGTGGAAGGGTTTAAACACAGGTGTATCTCCATTCCCTCCTGACACCCACTAAAATATAAGTGATGAACTGAAAATGAATAAGTCCCACAAGAGCAAAGAAAATGGCATGAAGGTGACAGAGGACAAGAGAAGTTAACAACTCCTTAGAAGAGGGAAGAGGCTGGATAATGTCCACTAAGCAAAGCAGAGAAAACTGAAACCAAAGGGCCTGCGAAGGAGGGCAGGGGATGCCAACAAGAAGCAAGCTGATTCCAATCAGCGAATCCCAGCAAGGCTCACGAACTTGAGCCAAGGTGAGAAGCAGGCTGAAAACAGGAGCGTAAGGAGAAAGTCTTTATAAGGAAGAGTTGGCTCTCCCAGAACCCTTCCCTAATCCAACCCTGCCAGGAAACTATCATGCTGGGAAATAAATGGTTTAGTCTCTGCAGAAATTGATCCCGTGAAACTCAAGGATAAGAGATCCTTAACTTGGGGAAGGTAAAGGTGAGGCCCTGAATTGAAAGCAGCAGAGGTGAATAAGACTCACATACTGATTGGCGAGGCTCATATCCCCCTCCCCAGCCAGCAGCTCTCTATAGCTCTCTGTAGCAGGCTGAGGAGCTGTGGGCAACACCCTTGCTGGGCTGGCAGCCAGGCTGGCTGTGTGCAAGCAGAGGGAGCCAATCAAGATGAGAGGAGAGAGAAAGCAGCGAAGATGAATGATGCTGCTGCCCCAGGATGTAGGGACAGATTTGGGTGCCAGGTTCAGGCCAGGGCCAGGCAGTTCTTCTTCCCCCAGGCTGTGAGATGGCCCTGTGCATCCTCACACAAGCACCCCTTTACAAGGACAGCTCGAGTGGCTCTGACCTCAACCTTGTAGCTGGACGATCCCCAACAAAAGCGGGGTAATCTTGTAAAAGGCTGATATTCTAGACCCCTGTCCAGGCCTCCTTGCAGCATTCCTTGCTCACCGTTATGCAGGGCGGCCAACTGAGCTGCAAGCCACCCCTCCCTTGGAGGCTCTAGAATGGCCAGGAAGGGCCCAGCTGCAGGTGTGGAGGGTCTGGGAAGGCAAGCAGTGTCCCACTTCCTAGAAGACCAGCTTGTTAGACAGGATCTTGTGTAGCCATCCCATTTTACAGATAAGGAAGGCCAAACACAGGGAAGCGGAGCAATTTGCCTTAAGTCACAGAACTTAATTACTGAATGAACTGCTCAAGAATAAAGTTCAGTCTCTTGACTTTCAGTCTCTGACTCCTTCCACTGCCCCTGCCTTCCCTCCAACATGCTCAAAGACTACTCTGACAGGTAGGATTTAGTTATTTCTGTGGTACGACTGAAACCAAAATCCTAAAGCATAGTGCCTTAGATTCACTTTTGCGTGGTAGACAACATGCTAAATGCAGAGTCCAGCGATGCTGGTTCCAGTCACATCCCCACCTTGCAGTCTATGGCATCACTTAGGCAAGTCACCAACCCACCTCTCTCTCAGGACCTACTTTTATCATTTGTGAAATGTAGAGAGAGTGGCAATGCTCAGAGCAGAGAAAAGAATGCAAATCTCAAAGGTCTTGGAGAAGAGCCTGAGAATGCTTCTAAACTCAAGATTTCCATCAGGGCTCCCTATTCACTTAAACATTTATGTAAATTTTGTGTTCTACTCCTATATGTATGTTTGTTTTAATAAACACAGCTGGGAGTGGTATTCCCCACAAATAATTCACATCAAATTGATGCTCCAGGAAGATGGTCCATATTTATCCTAACTCAGCTTACCCTCGGTACAGCATTGCGTGTTCCAATTTGAGACATCCAGGAAAAGAACTCTGTTGTCAGCTATTAACATTCTTTAAAACTTCTCAAACTTCAATAAATTCGATCTCCATTTTGCCAACATGGGAGCCAACATCCCCAAACCATCTGTGCCTGGAAGAGAAGGTGATTCTTGAGCTTAAGCTCCTCCAACACCTAATCCTGGGGGCCAGGATTCCCAGGAGACATACTGGGGAGCACACTGCTGTCTTAGAAGTTGTGAGATCAAAGCAGACACAGGTGTTAAGTGGAAGCTGGAAGGGATGAAATGCCACTTGCAGCACATGGATGGACCTAGACAGTGTCATACTAAGCGGAGTAAGCCAGACAGAAAAAGATAACTATCTTATGATATCACTTACACGTGGAATCTAAAAAGATGATACAAATGAACCTATTTACAAGACAGAGACAGATCACAGACATAGAAAGCAAACTTATGGTTACCAAAGGGGCGAGATGGGGGGAGGGATAAATTGGGAGTTTGGAAATAACATATACACACTATTATCATAAAATAGATAATCAACAAGGACCTACTGTATAGCACAGGGAACTCTAGTCAATATTCTGTAATTACCTATGTTGGAAAAGAATCTGAAAAAGAATGGATATATGTGTATGTATAACTGAATCACTTACCTGGAACTAACACAACATTGTAAATCAACCATGCTATGATATAAAATAAAAATTAATATAAAAACTGGGAACTGGCTCCCACATTCCTTTGGGCTGGTCTGTACCCACCAGACACCCAGAATCTAACCCTGGTGGCGGCCACTACCACAGCCATCCCACACAGGGGCCTTGTTTTGAGCCTCCTTCTCATAATTCAAGGCTTTCTCTAGGCTGCAGTTGGGGCTGAGGGGAGGTGAAGGAGCAGGGGGAGTGCTGAGCCCCCTGGACTGGAAGAATAGAATGCACACCTAGGGCTGGCAGCTGGAGGCTTCAGTGGAAGCCAGCAGTATTTAATGCTTTTAGACACCACCCAAATGCTGACCATACCCCTCATGGTGGGCCCCTTGGGAGTTCTTAAAAAAACATCCTGAATTCCCCTCCCAAGCGCTGTGGCAAAGCTTCCTGACTGCCTGAAGGAATGGATGACAGCTTGAACTCTCTCACATCCACGCCTTGGCAAAGGCTGTTCCCTCTGCTTGAATTACCATCCTCCTGCCTCCCCACCCACTTCTGCAAAAGCACCGTTTGCTCTGGGAAGGTGTCCCCACAAGCCCCACCCCCAGGCAGAGTTGGGCAACCCTCCTGAGCCCCACCTCTTCATTTTATGCAGTTTCTTATTAAATCGTACATCCCCCTCCACGCTCTAGACTGTGAGCTTCCTGTGAGTGTCTAAACAGAGCTGGGTGCTAGAAGTTCTTTCATCATCCTTTGTGGAGGAAAGAACAAGCATGTTAAAGATAAAAGCAGAAGCCATAACTCAGGCCAGTGAGGTCCAAGTGAGGCCGCAGAGGCCCAAGCTGCAGGTTCCACCCACCAAGTTTCCAACGCCTCCCAGGTGCCTCCACCCAACCCACAAAATAGTGGGCCTCACAGAAATCCCTTTCTTGCCACCCAAAATTGCCCTTTCCCACAGCAGTTATCCCCCAGAGCCCTCAGCAGAGGAAACCTGAGAGCTGAAACTTCCTCTTGTCAGACCCCAGCGGAGGTGAGGGACTGGGTCACCAGGGGACGCTGCCGGAGCACTCACACTGCCGCCTGTGAGGCCTGGTTCTCCCTGGGAGAGGCTGCCAGCTTCTCTCTCCAGCAGGGCAGGGCCCCAGCAGGAAAACCAGGACCAAGGCCGGGGCTGGGATCTCACTCCCTTGCTTCCTGCTTCTGCTCTCTCTGCTCCTACCCCATGGCAAAGTTCCTACCAAAGTCCCTTTCTGGGGCCCTGATCTTGTTCTCATCTGCATCCCCCCTCCCTCTGAGGTCCCCAACCCTCCTCGCCCCAGGATGCCCTGTTAGTCAACACAACAGACTGTTCTGGAGTAAGTGACCCACAGGCATCCTCGGTGACTAAGGTCCCTTGAGGACAGGCAGCAGGGGCTGGCTAAAGCTTCCAGATTCCAGCCAGACTGGACAGATCCTGCTAGTGAACTGCTGATTCAATTCTAGCCAACAAATATTATCAAGGCCCACTCTGGGCCTGGCCCTGGTTTAGGTCCTGGGGGGATACACACAGCCCTGCCCAGCAGGGCTCTAAGCAGGGGAGGCGGCTCTAAGAACCCACAGTTATAATCTACTGACTAACAGGAAAGATAGCTAATGACAGGAAGAGCAGAGGGACTGAGGGAAGAGAACAGGGAAGTCAGGGCAGCCAGTCCTCTGATGACCACACCGTCCTGGGAGCAGATCTTTGTAGGCTGGCTTCCAACTGAAGAGTGAGTGAGGTAGCCAGGGATGCTGTTTAGCTTCAGTGATTCCAGAGGCAGACTGCCATTTTCCCTCACTCAATTCACAAACAGTGGGTGCAGGAAAAACCTCCCCCCGACCCACCAGGGACAGAGTGGGAGGGCCAAATGCTTTGCCACAGTGCCAACCTGGAACACCAACTCTTGATGTCAGCTAAAAAAAAAAACAAAAAACGCAAAATCGAGAGCAAAACCAAACGACTGCCTGTGACAAGGAGGAAGGAAAGGGAATAAGGAAAGAAAGGATTCAGTGGTGCAGAATGGGAGTGAGACGTGGGACCCAGGAAGGAGGCAGACAGAAAGCAGAAAACACAGTTGGCTGAGGGACACCTGTGCATGCAGGCTGCGCTAAGGCATGCCGGCGTTAGGCATCACGCATGCGCAAACAGGCCCTGACGAGAATCTGGCGCTTCCCGTCAGGACACGGCTTCCCTGGCCTGCCTGTGCTGGATGCCAGGCGCACTGACCTCAGTGGAACCTTGACGCTACACGTCGGATTAGCTCCCTATAATGGTCCCTGAAGAGGCCCCCACCCTAGAATTTATTCAGGTAGCCACCTCACACACACCTTTTTACAGACCTCAAAACACAGTATTTGGTTATTCATAACCTTTGGTTCCCCACACATTTTTATGTCAATTTATGACCCTCTTTTATTATTTTAATTATGTCATGCCAGATGATTTCCAGAAACTTACTTGAAAGGCAAAACCAAATGACCAAAAGTCTAATGATATATTTGCATATTCTGAATTGGGGTTGTACTCAGAAAGCTCCTCAGGGGCTGAGAGAACTTCTGCATCATGTGCAAATCAAGCAGGAACTAAGAACGTCTTGGTAACACTAAAGGTCACTGCCTCTTTAACTATGTAGAAACCCAGAAATCAAAGAGCCATCCCTTTCCAGAAGCCTTGCACCCCCATTGCGTGCTAAGTCACTTCAGTTGTGTCCAACTCTTTGTGACCCTATAGCCTGTAGCCCCTCAGGCTCCTCTGTCCTTGGGGTTCTCCAGGCAAGAACACAGGAGTGGGTTGCCATTTCCTTCTCCTGTACCCTCGGTATCCCCATACTAAACACACCTCTCTAGACCAGTAGGTGGCAAGTTGTGCCCAGCCAGCCAAATCCAGCCCACCACCTGTTTTGTAAGTAAGGCCGGTGAGCTAAGAATTTTTTTCCATTTTTAAATGGTTGGGGAAGAGAAAAATCAAAAGAAAAATAATATTTTGTGACACATGAAAATTAAGTGAGTTCAAATTTCAGCATCCATAAATTAAGTTGTATTGATGCAACCTCAGTCATTCACTTCTGTATTGTCCATGGCTGCTTTCAAATTACAATGCAGAGTTTAGTGGTTGCAGCAGAGCTAGGACAACCTGGAAGCCTAAAACACTTACTCTCTAGCCCTTTAGAGAAAAGTATGCCTGACACCCATTCTAGAACGAAATTCAGAAAGGGGATTTAAGACCCATGTATCTGACAGCTCTCATGTCTCTCCTTCTTCCCGCTCTCATCTTCGCCTACTTCCTGGGGCCAAGACATGGGAGTTGGTTCATTTCCTTTACATAAGGTCCTCCCTGTTTCTGACTCCAGCCTCATGGTTAAGCCTTAGGGACTGGCATAGGCGCCCTCCCTAGGCTGGAGCTTTCTATTAGGCATGCCTCCAGTGGACCGAGGAGGTGCAGCAAAATGGTGTGATGCCCACAGCCCTGGGGTGCATTGGCAGCTAAACCACGTGAGCTGGTCACTCCTGGGGAGAGCCTGGCCTACAGCTCCTTGGAGGGCCACCCCTCCCCCAAGAAGGCCCCCTTAGGCAGCAAGGACAATGATCTTCCCCCAATCAGCAGAGGGGGCCCCCACCGCCAGTATATGTCTCCTGGCCACCAGCCGTAGTGTGTGCTGCTGCCCCCCGTGGATCAGAACTGTGTCCCACATGCCCAGAGACCACAGAGTGCCCACCAAGGGGTGGGGATGGGGCAGGTGAGGGAGCTCCTGGTGGGCACAGCATCAGATGGCAGCCCTGAACAGAAACCGTATAGTCTCTTGACCAAACTAGTACACTTTCTTTATTTTATTTTATTTTACTTTATTTTTATTTATTTATTTGGCTGTGCTGGATCTTAGTTGCAGCACGTGACATCTTTTAGTTGTGGCATGTGGGATCTAGTTCCCTGACAAAGGATTGAACCCAGGCCCCTTGCACTGGGAGCTCCAAGCCTTAGCCACTGGACCACCAGGGAAGTCCCCATCTTATTTTTTTAAATCAACTTTAATGAGGTATCATTTATACACAATAAAATACATCTATTTTAAATCTATTATACAAAACTATGTGTTTTGACAAATGTATACGTGGGTGATCTACCAGGGTGACCACTGCCACAACCAAGATAGAAAACCTTGCGATTGCCGCAATAGTTCCTATGTACCCCTTTGCAGTCATCACCCACTCCCCCGCCTCACCCCGTTGCCCTAGACAACTATTCATCTGCTTTCCATCATTACAAATTTGTTGTGCCTGTTCTAGAATTTCAAATAAATGAAATCAATCATACAGCATGTACTTTTCTGGTGTCTGGCTTTTTTCACTCAGGATGTTTTTGAGATTCATCCATGTTATGTGTATCAACACCAAACTGACAAACTGATGCAATTTTTTTTTTTTTTTTGAGTGAAAGGAGGCGCTATGAATAGTCATGTCAAGTTGGAAGATGTAAGTCAGAACCCTTCAGGACAACTCAGGACAGTGGTTACTCTCTGTATATGGGCTGTTTCTTATCTTTTTCAGCAGCTGAGTTTTTTTTAGTTACATCCAAGCTGGCTGCAGGATGACTGCTCTAAGAATGCATGTGCATTATGAAAATTAATGCATCATCATTATTTCAGTATACTCAAATCCAAGAAATTCAATGGATGCTAAATCCAATGCCTTATCGCAAGAAATTTCAGCACTGCATTAATCAATGGAAGAAGATCAAGAGCTTATAGTCTTTAAACCTAAGTTCAACTGCTGTAAATTTTTGAACCATTATAAAGTTGTTTTAAATTTCTTTATCACCAATTTGTATGAATGAATTTTCTCATCAATGATGATTATTCTTTATAGTCACCATTTGAAGAAATAGCTAAAAATCTTGATCAGAAATTTCATGTCTCCATTTAAGTTTAAAATTAGATATAGAAAGATATGTTAGTGGATGCCAACTCATATTTAACAGTAAAATATTTGACATAATTTTATTTAGAATTTTATACTAATTCAACATTATTATTCTCCTTTGGATCCAAATAGGAAAAGGACTGTGTCAAGGCTATATATTGTCACCCTGCTTATTTAACTTATATGCAGAGTACATCATGAGAAACACTGGGCTCGATGAAGCACAAGCTGAAATCAAGATTGCCAGGAGAAATGTCAATAACCTCCATATGCAGATGACACCACCCTTATGGCAGAAAGTGAAGAAGAACTAACTAAAGAGCCTCTTGATGAAAGTGAAAGAAGAAAGTGAAAAAGTTGGCTTAAAGGTCAACATACAGAAAACTAAGATTATGGTGTCTGGTCCCATCACTTCATGGCAAATAGATGGGAGACAGTGGAAACAGTGGCAGACTTTATTTTGGGGGGCTCCAAAATCACTAAAGTTGGTGAATGTGGCCATGAAACTAAAAGATGCTTACTCCTTGGAAGGAAAGTTATGACCAACCTAGATAGCATATTAAAAAGCAGAGACATTACTTTGCCAACAAAGGTCCGTCTAGTCAAGGCTATGGTTTTTCCAGTGGTCATGTATGGATGTGAGAGTTGGACTATAAAGAAAGCTGTGCACCAAAGAATTGATGCTTTTGAACTGTGGTGTTGGAGAAGACGCTTGAGAGTCCCTTGGACTGCAAGAAGATCCAAACAATCCATCCTAAAGGAGATCAGTCCTGAATATTCATTGGAAGGACTGATGCTGAAGCTGAAACTCTAATACTTTGGCCATCTGATGAGAAGAACTGACTCACTGGAAAAGACCCTGATGCTGAGAAAGATTGAGAGTGGGAGGAGAAGGGGACGACAGAGGATGAGATGGTTGGATGGCATCACTGACTCAATGGACATGAGTTTGGGTGGACTCCGGGAGTTGGTGATGGACAGGGAGGCCTGGTGTGCTGCAGTCCATGGGGTCTCAAAGAGTTGGGCACAACTGAGCAACTGAACTGAACTGAACTGAACTGAATTATCTTACTATAATTACAAAATGTGAAAAAATGCTGTGCATTTTTCACTAAGCACAAACAGGTATCCCCAAGTTCCCTTCAGTTTACCCCAGTGTGCCATACACATATTCTCATTTTCTATATGAATGGGGAAGCATCAGGCAGTTCAGCCCCAGGTATGGGGAAAGTGCTGGCCCTGGCTGGAAGCCTGTTGTCTTGCTAAAGAAGTCTCTCCTGCCCTCTAGTGATCATTTTATAACTGGACCTTCGAGGGAAAACAATGACATAGAGGTATAATTAATTAAACACATCAGTTTTATATTTGCAAAAACATCACAGTTATTACTCACCTTGGGCCCTGGCAGGTGCAAGGCTTCATGGACATCTCCCTGTTGTTCCATGGGACCTGGGGAAGTCCAGGCTGTGGCTTCTATTCCAAGATTCCACGATCCCTTGCTACCCTCATCTTCTCCGCTGCTACAGATTAGCAAAGTCTCCACCATCCCCAGGCAGAAGACCACCTTTGCCATCACTGAGAACACAAGCCACTGATCTCCTTCCCCACCCCACAAGATGCAAGGACCACAGGAGGGAAGAAGGGAGATGGAAGCAACTACCCTGTTCAGAAATCTCATATCAACAGGCAAGTTCCAGGACCCGAGCATCCAGGGGACTAGGGGTCCCCTTGGCACATGGAGGGCAATGAGGCCAACTCCACCATACATACTTCCTGTGGCCCTACCCCAAGGTAGAGACCCGGTCTCTCATCTGCTAGCAGCAGCGGGGAGCAGGTGGCCACCAAGAAGGAACACAAAGTCCATCATCTGATAGACGAAGTACCAGTTTCAAGGTATCAACAGGTAGTTACACAAGTGAAAGTTTTGTGAAAGTTGGAACATAAAAAAGTTGTGGTTCATTTATACAGGCAGCAAATAAATTATTGAGGATAACAAAGTTCTCCTCTGTATGGGACCATTTACTATTGAGGGAACTTCACTTCTGCTTTGAGTGTAAGTCCAGAAAACTACAAATTCTACATAATCTGTTCTAGTATTCACTTCCATCTGCTGCATTTGAAGACCTCTGCTGGCTAGAGGTCCTGGCTTCCTCTGTGTGTGTGTGTGTGTGTGTTATTCGCTCAGCAGTGTCCAACTCTTTATGACCCATGGACTATAGCCTGCCAGGCTCCTCTGTCCATGGAATTCTCCAGGCAAGAATACTGGAGTGTGTAGCCATTCCCTTTTCCAGGGGATCATCCCGACTCATGGATCAAACCCAGGTCCCCTGCATTGCAAGTGGATTCTTTACCATCTGAGTCACCAGGGTAGCCTGGCTCCCTGTCTAGGCTCTACTTTTGCAGGTCAAGACCCAGAAATCCACTTGGGGAAGAGATGTCAGGTTAAGTCATAATGAGGGAGTGACAACTTCATGACTGCTATGGTGAAGGACATCAGAGGGACACAGAACATTTCTCTCAGTCTTTGCTTTCAAGTGGGACCTTCAGAAGCACACACCCTCTCCAGGAGGAGATTAAGTCCCAGACTTGGTGTCTAATTAATCCCCTTTCCCTGGGACTACGTGAGTGGACTTATCTTGGGCTGCAGACAGTAGCCAGACAGTAATAGAAGCGGTGCAGAGCAGGTGCACTTGTGATCAGACGGACAGGCTCTGGGCCTGTCTCACTTGGACCCATAAAGCAGCTCTCCTGAGCCCCCCAGGCTGCCAGTCTCTGGGTCAGTGAGGCCCTACTAACCCTGCACAGGGCAGCAGTCATTAGAAGATGATCACCACTAAGTCACTGTAGGACTGAATTCTAATGATCTCTTGAAGAACCTTCCCCTGTCACATTGGCCTTTATTAATAAAGATGGATTTTATCGTGGTCTCTATATTGGGTAGGACTTTTTAATTGCAAGTGATTAAAACACATGCATACACACACAAATCTAATCGGTTTAAGCAAAATAATAATAATAATAATAATAATAGGAGAGGGGCATGAAACTAAAAAGTCCCAGGGATGGGCAGCTTCAGGCAGAGCAGCATAAGAGGCTCAAATGATGATACTTGAGCTCTGCCTCTGCTCTGCTCTCCTCCTGTTGACTTCAATCTCAGATGTCACAGCTAAGGGAAAATGGCTCCCAGCAACTCCAAGCCTTCATCTTCTTGGATACAAGTCCAGTGGGGAAAGATCAAGTCTCTTCCCCAAAGCTCTTGTTCAAGTCCTGGAATTTACTCTGAGCCACATGTCTCCTGAGCCACATGTCATAAGCTGAGCTAAGCACTGTGGGTCAAGGGACAGAACAGGACACACCCAGTTTGCCCAGACTGTCTCTCCCCAACAGTCTGGACACCAAGGCAGCAGCAAACTCCAGTCCCCATTTCTGAGTCACACCAATCTGCCCATGACCACTTGCAGGTCTCTCCTGGTTTCAACTCCTACGAACTCTTTCTCCTCCCGCCTTTTCTTTTCTTCCCTGGACTGTGCATCCAGAGACCTACCCCACTGAGCCTCTCCAGGTCAGCTGGTTCTCATTATAACATGCTTCTCTGTGCCCCACCCCACCCCAGGTTTAGATCTGAATTCAGGGACTCAAAGACTTTTCAAAACCCTTGCATCTTTTAGTAGCAGGCGGCCAAAATTCCCAGGAAATCCTAGGAAGGGCAGAGCGTCTTTGCACTCAGGTACCCTGAGTGTGTCCCTGCCAGGCTACTTGGCACAGGAGACCAGCCGTGGCTCCGGGGGTGGTGTGTGAAGGGCTGGGCAGTCAGAGCAGAATAAAAACAGTTCAGGAAACAAGATCTCTCCTCCAGCTCCCTCCCGGATGGCTCAGACTATGAGGGGCCTTAAATGCCGTGCAGAGGGGCTAGGACTTTATCTAACAGTGCCAGGAGATGGAGAGTTGTCAAAATGTTTACTATACGGGTGGATGAATGGGTAGATGAACAAACGAGTAATCTGAGCCCAGAGAAGGAAAGTGACTTACCCTACATGTCACAGCAAACAAGTAAGAGCAGGAGGACCAGGCTCCAGGCCTCTTTGTGCCATCCTGGGGCCTGGGCTGCCTCCATCTCAGCAGGCGCTATGGGAATCCCTAAAGAGCATCAGCCATGGTTTCACTTCTCAGGTGCTCTAGAACTGGATTCTGGAACACTGAGCCAAAGCAGGAGCCTGGGGATTAGAAACTCGAACACAGAGAGAACCAGCAACTGGGAAATTTCAGGAAGGCTCAAGCTGACACCCAGAGTTGAGGCTGAGGAATTAGAGACTGAGTTCTCTGAGAGCACAGTAGAGGAGGGGGAGAGGGAACCAGCCCAAACTCAGCCACACTTTGTGCTGGGTGAGTTCACTCAGACTCTGAGGATGACTTATGCCTGACAAAGTCCAGAACTCATCACTCTTTATGAGGGTAAAACTCCCCGAGGAAGCTGTGGGAGAGATGGGTGTGGGGAGGTGTCAGTCCCTGGCCTCCAAAAACCTTGGCATTTCTGAGCCTGACATTTCGACCCCGGCACAGAGCTCCTCCAAGGCTGTTATTAACACAAGGGCAGGGGCTGGGATTGAGGGTGGAGAGGCAGAACCTTCCGGCCCCTGATTTAGGGAAACCTGAAACTAATCTACGATGTGCATGCTAAGTCACTTCAGTCATGTCTGACTCTGTGTGAGCCCATGGACTGTAGCCCGCCAGGCTCCTCTATCCAAGGGATTCTCCAGACAAGAATACTGGAGTGGGTTGCCCTGCCCACTTCCAGGGGATCTTCCCAACCAAAGGATGGAACCTGCCTTCTCTTACCTCTACCTGCATTGGCAGGCAGCTTCTTTACCACTAGCGCCATCTAGGACAGGATTGATCAAGACTTTAAAAGTGAAAAAACAGTCCAGAATTGTCATGCTATCTGGCTCACTGCTGTATCCCCAGTGCCTGGAATAGCCTTACATATAATAGTGCTCAATGAACACTTGAATAAATCAAGGGCTCAATCAGGGTTGGCTGAGCAACTTTTCACCCTTTTTGGTGCCCACAATCCCCTCTCTAGGGCACCCCTACTAGGTAATAAAAAGCCCAGGCAGGAGTGGGGCCAAAAGCGTTTACAGTAGTTGTTGAGAATTTATCATCCTCAGAGAGGAGGCCCACCCAAGGAGGATTTTTCATCCTTACCCCTGCCAAACATGTTTGATGGATGCAAAAGATATTAGGCCGGAAATCGGGAAATTTAAGTCCTAGGGACAGCAAGCCTCTATCAGTAACAAATGTGAAAACACTCTGAGAACCTTTTCACTTTTTATGGTCCTATTACTAAACCCATTTTATAACTGTGAAAACTAAGATTGTGGGTGGCACTGGATTACGCAGCCAGGGAATGGCCGCGCAAACCCTCAGCTGTGACCATAAGCATCCCATCTGTGATACTGCTGCAAACCCAGTCTGAGATCACCCACAGGGGAAGGCAAGGAGGCCGACTGTCTACTCTAGGCGCCCCCTACCGACCCTCCCTGGGGCCTCCGCTTTCCCGCGCGGCGCGGCGCTTCCTCCGCCGCCAGGATGAGTCTGGTTCCTCATCGCAGGCCAATCGGAGCTTTGAACGCGCTCTGGTGTTGAGCGGTGGGGGCTGCTCAGACTTTGTACTGTCTGAGGCTGGATTGTTCTGTCGCTTTTCCCCAGAGCACAGAACGGAAGAGCCGGGTTAGAAAGGAGGAAAGGAAGGAGAGGGAATGTGTATAAAATAGATAAGCAACAAGGATAGATTGTACAATAGAGTGGAGGAATCATAGCCATTACCTTGTAATAACTTTTAATGGAGCATCATCTATAAAAATACTGAATCACTACCCTCTACAGCTGGAACGAATACAATATTGTAAATCAACTATACTTCAATTTGAAAAAGAAAGGAAAGAGACTTCCTGGTGGTCGAGTGGTTAAGACTTCACCTGGGGGGTGTGAGTTCGATCCCTGGTGGGGGAGCTAAGATCCCACATGCCTCAGGGTCAAAAAAACAGAACATAAACAATGGAAGCAATAGTGTAAAAAAAAAAAAAATTCAATAAAGATTTTTTAAATGGTCCACATCAAAAAAAAAAAAAATCTTTGAAAAGGAAGGAAGGGAGGGAAAGCAAAGAGCAAGGGAGAGGAGACAGCCAGCCTCCCACCACAGCCCTCTGCTTACTCTCACTTGGAATCCTGGGCATAAATCCACCCTCAGGAGAGCTCCATTTCAGGTCCTAGTTGTTTGAAGACCCACAGAGGGCCCCACAAATGAGCAAGACATAAGCCTGCTCCCTCAAGAAATCACAGTCCCATGGCTGGGGGGTGTGGGGAATGGAAGAAGTAGATGAACAGGGTCACCTTCAATCCAGCCTGACAAGTGCTGCAAGGAGGCAAGCCCAGGCACTGGGAGCACAGAGAAGGCGATAACTGTCCCACCTGAGCCGTCCGTGAAAGAGGCGTGCGTGGGGCTGTGGGACACGTCAAGGGCAGGGCTGTTCCAGACAGGGCAAGAGCAGCTACAGGGATATAAGGACATGGTCACCATGATGAACCCCTGCCCCTTCCTCAGGCTGTGGACCCCTCCTTGGAGAGCGCAGCCCCCAATCCAACCTCACATTTCCCTGTTTCTGCCCAGCCTGCCCTGGAGCCCCCGGGTGACTTCCAGGCTTTGGGCCTCTCCCAGGTTCTCCAGTGCAGGTCAACCAGCACCCTCTGGCCGTCTTGACTTCCAGTCCTCTCCCGGTCCCTTCTTGTCTGGCCCCCAAACCCTTTGCCAGTGCGGGCTGCCAGAGGGTCTGAGTCACACCCTCCATCTACTGGGGAGCTTTCTTGTAGTCCCTCATTTAGCCCAGGGTTTCCTCACTTCTCTGGCCAACAAGCTGCCCTTATCTTCTCCCTTCAAACCCCACAAACTTCCTTTGCTAACGTCAGTATTTTCAGGAGAGCCTCTGCATATGCTTTACTGAGTCAGCCGCCTTCAGCTGACACACCCTCAATTTCTCTTTCTTCAGATCTACATGTCTCTCATCTCCATTTCTTTCCTCTTAGCTGACTCCCCCTCTCCAATCTTACCCATCTCCTGCCTCTGTTCCACACAGCTTTCTGATACCTCTTGATAGATAGATAGATGGATGGATGGATAGATGGATAAATGTGTCTCTGTGTGTCTGTGTGTCCTGTCAGTAGTCTCTCTGGAGAACCCTAACCAATATCCCCCCTTCCCTCCACTTCATCCACAGAGAGGGACACAGCTCAGGCTTCCTTCCAGGGAAATTCAGATAAGTGTGAGATCATTGTTGAAGTCCCAGGAGTGCCATGGCCCTCTTCTCAGACATCAGGGGCTCAGCTCGAGCACCCTGCCAGTCTTTCTTGCTAATCTTTCCAGGAAAAACCTGGCACTTGGCCCAACACTGAGGAGTTATTTTGTGCTAATGAGACAAGATTATTAGAAAGGGGATTAATTTGAAGAAAATGTTGATAACCTTGACAAACATTCACTGTGCAGATTACATGTCAATGCTAGTGAGTCACCCAAACCTCTACTTCCATCAGATTTAATCAGTCATCCACTCACCCAACAAATATTTATTGAATTCCTGCACGTGCCAGATGGTGTTTTAGGCTTTGGGAATGCAGTACTGAATAGTTACGTTCAAGCAGGAAAAGACAGACCTGAAACAAACAGATGGACATATAATATGGTACAGAGTGATAAAGAGCTATGAAGAAAAATTAAGCATGAAAAGGGATGGATAGTGGAGAGGCGAATTAAGGAGGTGTCTGACTCAGGTAGAATGCCTGGAGAAAGCTTTTCTGTTAAGGTAGCATTTGAATACCTTGAAGTATTTGAATACTTTGAAACAGACAACCTGACTGAGGGAGTGAGGCAGGCAGGTCTCTGAGAAAGGAGCTCCAAGCAGAGGAGACAGCAAATGCCAAGACCCTGAAGTGTGATATGCTGGCATCATCAAAGGACAGTGAGGAGGCCAGTCGGCTGGAATAGAGTGAACAAGGAGAACACAGTAGGAGAAGCAGTGGGAGACAGAGTCATGAAGGGCCTTAGGTTTGTGATAAGAACTTTGGATTTTACTCTTAGAAAAATGAGAAGCCGTTGAAGTGTTTACCCAGGGTTCCTATACTAACTCCATAAAACTCACAAAAAAGAGAAAAAAAAGAAAGGGGAAGGGGTGGTTTTTACAATCCAGACCTTCTGTATCCTCCACTCCTGGGCCACTGTGTGCCCCAGAGAGATTTCTGCATTTTCTGTTCTTTTTTAAGATATGTATTCATTTGGCTGCATTGGGTCTTATTTGTGGCACACAGGATCTTCTATCTTAATTGCATCATGTGGGGTCTAGTTCCTTGTCCAGGGATCGAACCCAGGCCCTCTGCATTGGGAGCACAGAGTCTTAGCCACTGCACCATCAGGGAAGTCCTGAGTCCTCTGCATTTTCAACAGCCATTGCCTTGACTCCCAATTACTTTGTCTCAGCCCCAGAGGGAGATCGCTTTAACCTTAAGGAGGAGCACCTGCAGATGGGAAGAGGAAGTGAGGGAGAAGGACCACCAGCCACATGTCGACTACCATCTGTCCAAGTTGATGTTTGTGCTTTCCACATTGCTTCCACTAGTCTCTCTTCTTTATAATCTTGACAACTGTTCAATCGACATTCCACCTTTAAGTGGTCTAGCAAAGGTGCCCGTGGTGACAGCTGATTCCCTTCTCTTTGCCCACCAGAGTTCATCTCCACCCTGTACCTCCTCCTTTATTACTGAATATCACAGCCTTGAGGCTTGAAGAGGTATCTTCTGGGATCTGCATACATAGGAGCTTTTCTGCTTTTTCCTCACTTTCTGTGGCCACCATCAACATTCTACAGCTGTGGCCAAGGACATCAGCCCCTACACACCACTCATTCCATCGTGAGGCAGAGAATTGGGAAATAAAGATATAACAAAGGAGATCAGGGTTGAGGGGAAGTGTGGAGAAATAAAGAAATGAAAAGCAGAAGCAGGCACTTCATCCCTGGACAAGTATCAAAAGCTCAGGAAGCTCTCCCTGTGGGAGAAGGGACAGGACTCTGCTTTCCCTAAATGTGTCCTATAGAGTCAAGGATGATGGCAACAGGCACCTCCACTGGAGGTTCCCTGGGGTCAGGTCACTGTCTTCTGTACTAGAGAGTTCAGTCATGGGAGAGAATGGAACCCTGGGCAGGAGAATTCCTCCTGGAAGCGAGAGAAGTACACTGTGTTCTCCTGCCCCAGAGAATCATTTTCCCCTCCTCCTCCAATTCTTCCCTTCCTGCCTTGGCTATCAGACGCGGCCGAGTGCCCCACCCCCATCATCCCCTGCACTCCCTCCATATCTTGTGAAGCTATGTATGATTTCTTAGGAGTGAAGAGCTGTGATGACTCAGCCTGGCCACCTGCATCTACTTTCCAGCTCTTGGGCCTCTGGTGCATCCTTGGGGGTGGCTTCCACACCACAGAGTAAGATGTGCCATCTTTGCTGAATCCAAGTCCAAGAGAATTTTTCCATGATTCGTCACTTTCTGAGAGGGCTTACATAAAATGGAGTTGTTTCCCGGGCAAAGCAAAAAAAAAAAAAAAATCAATGGAATTTAAAACAGTCCTAGGAAAGGCTGGTCCCAGTGGAGAAGAGAAAGTTCCTAAACCCCAATTGAATCACTATTCTACACAGTCCTGACCCTGCAGAAACCCAAAGCCCCACTCTTATGAGAAGTGTGTTCTGGGACCCCTATCCCAACCTCTCTCTTTAAGGCAGCATGAAAGACCTTAGCTCTGGGGCAAAGCTGCCAGGGGAGCAGATACAAAGTGTCCTTCTGTCTCTGCTCTCATGTGCTGATAAGGCTAATTAGTTGACTTCAGCTCAACCCCTTCCCTGAGCGCCAGTCTCATTTCTCCAACTGCCTACTTGACCCACTTGGATGTCTAACGGACATGCCCAAGTCTGAACTCTGGATTTTCTCGGCCAAATGAAGCTTCTCTGCCTGCAGTCTCCATATCTCTGTTAAAGACACCTCTACTCACATAGTTTCTCAAGCTGGAAACATGGGAGTCATGCATGGAGTCTCCCTTGCCTACCACCTCTGATCTTCCTATTCTACGTCCAAAATGTGTCTCCAGGGCCATGACATCAGATCTCTCAGCTGAAAGACTGCAGTAGTTCCCATCTGGTCTCCCCACTTCCACAGGACCTGTCTCCACACTATCATCCACATAGCAACTAGAGTAATCTTTTTTTTTTTTCTTTTTGTAAAGATTTTTTGACGTGGGCCATTTTTAAAGTCTTTATTGACTTTGTTACCATACTGCTTACATTTCATATTTTGGTTTCTTTGGCCCCAAGGCATGTGGGATCTTAGCTCCCCAACCAGGGATTAAACCCATGAAGATGGTGCAGTGAAAGAAAAATGTCATTGTCAGGAGTTTTGAAGGATGACCAAAGCAATGGAAGGCAAAGTCTTAACCACTGGACCATACAAGAGGTCCTGGAGTAATCTTTTAAAATAAATCAGATAACATCAGTCCTTGATTAAGCCTCTACCCTTTCCAACTTCCTCACCGTAACCCAAAGGCTGTGCATTAATATGCCTCCTGCCTACCTCCCTGGTCTCATTTCATGTCCCTTCCTCTTTTACTGTATTTCAGTCATGCTGCTTTCCATTCCTGAAACCATTTTCTTTGCCACCTTCAGGCCTTAGCGTATTTTATTTTCTGCTGCCTGTGCATTTCTGTCCTACCATATCCTTCAGATCTCAGCCTTAAGGTAACTTCCTCAGAAAGCCTAC
Source organism: Cervus canadensis (assembly GCF_019320065.1). NCBI lineage: Eukaryota > Metazoa > Chordata > Mammalia > Artiodactyla > Cervidae > Cervus > Cervus canadensis. Next base: position 38,842,617 of record NC_057396.1, read on the forward strand.
TCCCAACATCCTTTCTAAATAGATCTCCCCCTCTGATTCCTTGCTGTTCTCTGTTGCCGTGTGAGTAGCGTTAATTATTGTTTACATGTTTATCATCAGTCTCCCCCACTTTTGTCTGTCATCCCCACAAAAACAAGCCCAGGCCCAGAGGTGGACACATCAGTGACTCCAGCTAAGAGGTGCTGGGGTGATCAAGGCGGGGCACAGCGGTCCTTGAGGGAGGAAACCATGCTTTACTTGTTTATCACTGTGTTCTCATTGCACAGTGCAGAGCCTGGCAGAAGCATTAACTGTGACTGGACGGATGGGTGGGTGGGTAGGTAGGAGGTTGAGGAAATTTCAGCCTTGGGCAAACGCTATAGGAACCATGTCCCAGGGAGAGGAAGTGATTAGACAGAATAGCCCCTGCAGATGCAGGAACCTTATAGACCCAAGTTCAGAGATGCAAACAATGTCATTTCAGCAGCTGGATTGAGAAAAGGACTGTGAAGGGTCAGCCAAGAGTGTACTTAGGTGATACCTGCCTGCATCATGGGAGGAAGAATTAAAGTCAAACGAGTGAGGAATGTAGTCTATTTTCTCCTTCTTCACCTTGAGCAGAGTTGCTTAGATTCGGGTTAATCCTGTTGTATGATGGTCATCCTGATATAAGATGATCCGTCATATTCCAGGGAATACTTACATGATAGCCTTGATTCTAAAATGTCAGCAACCCTCACTGGTATACTAGGAGATCTGTTCCCTGGGGAAAGGGCTGCTGACCACTGACTCCCAACAACCCTCACAATCAATGAAGAAAAGACAAATGGAAAGGAGAGAAGACTCCAATACACGGTCTAGTGGGACATGAAGCACAGCTCATGCTAAATATCACTTGAATGGGCACACAAAAGTAGGCAGAGCCAGGGAGAGGAACAAGAGAGGATGGAGAGAGCTTCCTCATTAACCCTGAGCCAGAGGTTCCAGCTCAGCTGAAAAAGGCATTTCTGATAGGCATTAGTATTTAAGGCAGCCTGTCCAGGAGGCAGAGATGACAGAGATGAGAGGTGATGTAGAACCAGATGAAGCTAGATCATGGTGCTCTTCAGTGGCTGGAGAAATGGACAGCAGTTCAAAGGTTGTAAGTGGATGTGGAGCCCCAGGTAGTTTGGGTTCAGGGAAGTATTACCAAGTAAAATAGGAAGAAGGGACCAAGGTAGGAGCCCAGTCTATGGATATCCCAACACAGAAAGGCAGAAGGAGCCCAACCAAGGGCTGGGCCTGGTGCTCCCCTTGCCAGGTCTACCAGTAGGAAGATGGTTCTAAGCCCCCAGGAATGAACTGATGCCACCATCAGGATTGGCTCCAGCCTTGGGCTGGGCTCAGCCTTGGAAGCCACAACATCAATGATCTCAGTCATGAGGCTCTGGAGAGTTGGGAGCAGGAGCAGCAGGGTGTGCACACCACTGACAGCCTCCTGGAAAACATCACATCACTTCCCACACCGAGACGGTACAATGAAAGAAAAATGCCATCATCGGGAGCTTCGAAGGATGACCAAGATATACCAATCTCCTTCCCCCAGGAGTCATTCAGGAATTAGCTCTCTGGCCTGGCTTGCAGACTCTGCTCTCCAGTCTCAGGGAAAGTTATCTCCACCAAAGGCCATTTTATGGCTCGCTAGTTTGAGCCAGGACCAAGGAGAAAGAGGCACCTCCTCCCTGCCCTGCCCTGGCCTTCTCTACATTCTGTCCTAAGAAGCAACCTCCAGGTAGAGGAGACAAGAGTAAGAGGCCATCCTTCCCCGAAGAGCCTCATAGCCCTGTGAGAGATCACCCTGTCTGCAACCTATGACACACACCTTCTGGTCGCTTCCCCAAGGGTTTGCAACCAGCCCCACCACTGGTGTTCAGCTTCCAGCTCACTCCAAGGTCCGCCAACAAAATTCTCTCTAATCAACACTGCTAATTCTGGAGCTGCTCCCACGGGGAAACAGCATGGGCAGAGTCTATTTCACAATTGTTGGCTTTGCGTTAGGACCAAAGGAATGGGGTGTAGTGGAAAGAGCACCGGGTTGGGAGTCAGGAGTCTGGGTTTAGCTCTGCTTCAGACACTCATGGATGAGCATCCCTGTCCCATCTCATTCACATCAGTAGACTGGGTGGAGGACAAGCTGCCTGTGATATGCATCTTCCTATAAGCACTTTCCATGAAGAAGAGGCCCAGGTCAGGATCAGCTCCCCTTCCCCCGATTTACACATGTGACCCTGATCCCTGGCCACAGCTGATTTTACCAAGGGTGAGCCTGTCACCTACCAGGCCCAATGAACACCTTTTCCCAAGGAATCTGGAACTGGGAAAGAAAGAGTGAGAGAAGGAGGCTCATGTGAACTCAGGAACAGTTGGGGAAACAACGTTTTCTTGTCATGCAGTCTGGAGAACAGAAATACCTGATCTGCAATGAGATGGGAAAATGAGGCACGTCATGCAGGACGGGCAGCTATGAGGGCAGGGAGAGCTGTGTGGACTTTGAGTTCTGGCTTTCAGGTCTCCTTGAACCCCATGTGTGTGCATGCTAAGTCACTTCAGTTGGGTCCGACTCTTTGCGACCGCATGGATTGTAGCCTGCCAGGCTCCTCTGTCCATGGGATTCTCCAGGCAAGAATACTGGAGTGGGTTGCCATGCCCTCCTCCAGGGGATCTTCCTGAACCAGAAGATCAAAGCCACATCTCTTAGGTCTCCTGCACTGGCAGGGGAGTTCTTTACCACTAGCGCCACCTAGGAAGCGCTGAAGCCCCGCTATATCTTTTTCAGTGTGACTTGTAAAAATAGGTCCCTCTCACATCCCAGCTTCCCAGACAGCTTGTGAGTGCTAACAGGGACTGTCAAGGGTCTCACTCATCAGTCAGCTAGTCTGGCGGCTGTATGCTGCCCTCTGGGAGGCCAGGGCCAGTGCTGGTTCACATCTGCATCTCACCCCGCCCTACGACTCTGCCCAGTGCTTTGGCCCCAGAGGTACTCCTTCAGCTTTTGTCAGGTTGAGCCAGATGGAATCCAAAGACATCCATTCCTCTGTGAGGCACGCTCCTCCGAGCCAGGCTGGCAGCTCTCCCCCTCTGTGCGAGGTTGTCTTCGGTGCCAGCCACACGGCCAGTCCCACGGAATCCATGACCTGCCGGAGCCCTTCCGGCCCTGCAGCCAGTGACCCTGCGTGAGCCCAGGACTCAACCCCGATATGCAGCCAGCCCACAGCTTCCCAGGTTTTATTTTCATTAACCCAACTGGAAAATTGGAATTTGTTCAGGATTGTGCTGAAAACCAGATGCTGGAGCTGGGCTCCGGTTTCCTAGATAAACACACTGGAATAATATGCATCTACCCGTGAAATGCTCTCTGTGGCGGCACGTGGCAGCTCTCCAGAAGAAAGAAAAACAGTGTCAAAGCTCCATTTGAGGCTTCTCACTCCCCCTTCCTGGCCAGAGGCTGGTGAAAATAGCCAAGTTTTTTTGTTGGCCCCACTGCCGGCCAGCTCCTCTGCTGGCTCTGCTGCCTGCAACCTCTCCCCATCTCTAGCAGGAACGTATCAGCTTCTAGAAAGAACTTCAAGCCTTCCCCAATCCCTTGTCTGGATGGAGGTCCTTCCTCTGAGCTCCCACCGCACCCTGTGGACCCCCATCCTCTAGTGATGAGACAGTACAGTGACTGTGTGGCTCATTTGTTTCTACCAGAATCACTCAGAAGCTCTTTGACATGAGGGAAGGGACTGTGTTCTCTCAGGCCCAGGTGGGTGAAGATAGTTTTTAATGTTGCTGAGTGAATCAATGAAAAGAAGTCACACCAGTCACATGTGAAGGAGGTTTGGGTTCTGGAATGCTCTTGAGGTCTACTTTTCTCTACCTGAGTGTTGTCACTCATCCAGTGTTCACTGAGCTTTCACTCTGAAGCGGATCCCATGTTTGATGTGGGGGTAGCGAGGATTATGGCACATCCCTACCCTCAAGGAGCCCACCATCTACTAGAGGAGACAGACCCAGGGATGTGGTAGCTGCATGAGGTTTTCTTTCACCCTCATCCACTTCTTTCCGACAGATAACCTCACCTCTCCCTTATGAGGAAGGCTTGTCTCTAGATAATCACAGTAGAGTGGCTGACACTCTGTTGGCACAAAAACCCCAGGCTACAGAAGACAATCAATATTAGAAAGAGGATGACTTGCTTTATAGATGTTTCTCTCTGCTGATTTTGAAAGACATGAAGACCTGAAGACCTTAGGATATGACACCACAGCTCTGGGATGGAGTTAGGCTCCTGGGGGTGGCCAAAACGTAGGAAAAAGAAACAGGATCATAGCGAGGTGAGGAGAGCAAAGAGAATTCCCACTTGCCCATCTAAGGCTACTTCTATAAGGAGTGATGAATGGCTTGATGAGAAAATGAAATCTTTTTGCTGAATCTCCTGGACTCTCCAGGTGTACATGAGGCCCTGAGAGTAAGAGGTGTTTCTGGTGGTAGACTGTACCCACCCCACACAGTGTTACAAGAATAGACCAAGGGTTACAGAGATACTTCAAACCTGACATAATTTTGAATGAACAAGGACCTGTAGGAGCATAAAGAAGTGGGAGGGGCTTTTTAGGGGAGTCAAGCCCTCATTTAGGAATGTGTGTGGTCTGACATTTGGGTTCAAGTCCTGCTTTTGTCCTTCTTGTTTATATCCTTGGCCCCTCTGGACCTCAGCTGCTCAGGTGAGCAGTAAACATCCCATCCCGTTGTGCATTGGGGAGCGACGGGGGATCATGAGCACATGGATCTGCAGAGCTGCCAGGGGAAGCACAATGACAACCCCAGCTGTTGTTGTCAGCAACATTTCCCTTTGACTCATGCCTGTCACTGCAGTTCTGCTCCAGTCCACACGGTGTTTCTGTGTTCTGAGGACAGACAGATCCCAAAGAGGCTTTCAGCCACTGCCCCCTGTCCTGGCCCTCAGCCCCTATCATTAGCCAGGACAGAGGTCAGTCAGTCAGAGCTCCTCCCTGGAGAATAGGAAGGGCAGAGCAAATTCCCCTGGAACCTCACAGTTCCTGATATAAAAGCAAGCAAGTACCCAAAAAAGTCTTGATTTATGTAATAACATGTGATTAACATAAATGCAAATTAGTTCTTTCCCTTTTTTATGTGGAAAGGGAATTAAGTGCTTAAATTAAAAAAGACTAAAGTTAGGAAATTGACACAATTATGGTGGCAGCTTGTAAAGACCACTTCTATTGATAAACGGCAGTGACCATTTAGTGTATTTCAAACTTCTCTGTGACTGCTTTTCTAGGAATGACAGCATTCACTTTAATTCTAAATAAATGACAATTCCTGTAGGAGGACTCAGCTGAGAGCCACAAGGCACTGAGATGCCCAGAATCTCGGGGATGGGTGTCCTGCTCTGAGGGAACCAGGGGTACAGAGCATCACTAAGCCACTTACATTTTAGTATCTTCCAATGGCCTGTGTATGTCCTTTATCCAATTTTCTAATAGCGCTTGCCTTTTGCATAGACTTGTGTTTGCTATATATATCTTATGAATCTCAATATTTTGTTATATATATATATGCTGCAAAATTTCCTCCCACTCTACCATTTTTTTCCTTACTGACTTCTCAATCCATGTGAGTTCACTCTTTAGGTTTTTCCCAAGGAAAGAAGCTGTGAGACAAACCCAGAGACAAAATGAGGGAAAGCTCAAAGAGGAAGGATCAGGAACCTGAGAGAGGGAGGAGGAGCGGTTCAGAAAAGAGAGTGGAGTTTCGGAAAGGCAGCCAGGGACTGAAAAGAGGAGAGTCAGACAGAGAAAGACAGGAACTGGAGAGTGAGGGCAGAGTTCCAGAGCTGGTTTTATATTTGTAATGTTTATGGTATCTTAGTCGGCACGTGAGTTTTCAATATTACATAGTCAAATCTGCCAGCCTCTTCCAGGGTTCTAAATTTTTGTCTTACTTAGAATGGTCTTCCCCCTCTCAAGATTTAAAAATAATAATAATAATAATCTCATATGTTTTGTTCTAAAATGTTTTAGTTTTGTTCTTTAGTATTACTTCCACAACTGAATTTTATTTTTTGTGTAGGTGTGGGATAGGGATCTAATTTAATTATTTTCTAAATGAATAACTAATAAAGCCACTTACTATATAATTCACCCTATTCTCTTTCATTTATCTTCTCATTTGAAATATTCATCATAGGCTAAACTCACATATATATGTGAGTCTATTCCTGGACTCTGTGCTGTTCCACTGAATTATTTGTCTATTCCTGTGCCAAAACCAGGCTTTCCAGGGGGCGCTAGTGGTAAAGAACCCACCTGCCAGTGCGGGAGACATAAGAGACTCAGGTTCAATCCCTGGATCGGGAAGATCCCCTGGAGGAGGGCATGGTAACCCACTCCACTATTCTTGTCTGGAGAATCCCATGGACAGAGGAGTCTGGCAGCCTACAGTCAACAGGGTTGCAGAGTCAGACATAACTGAAGCAACTTAGCATGCACGCATACTAAAACCACAATGTTTTAATCACTGTAGCTTTATCACATGTTTTGATATTTAATAGGGAAAATTCTTCACCATTGTTCTTTTTTAAAATGTTCTTGGCTAGGATTGTGTCTTTTCTCTTCCAGATGAACTCAAGAGTCAGTGGTCAAATTTCATTAAAAATTCAGAGCACATCAAATACTCTGTTTCTAAATGTTCCTCCTTTTCTGATTACTAATGTGTTTTTCCTCCTCCCCACCCCCACCTCCTGGAATCAGTACATGTGGTCATCAAGGCACTCCCAAAATTCTAAGAATTAAACTCTCAAAATCCTCACACTCTCAGTGAAACTAGAAACAGGTAAAAAGCTATAATCATAGACTTCCTGGGATCAGGAGTAGAAAGAGAAAAATCTAATTAAATAGTTTTAACAAATTGTCTCTTAAATAAAATGAATGGATAAATCATAAAGAGTATTGTGAATACCTAAATAAACCAGTTAAAAATACCAGTTTAACCCTGGTCTGAGTGAAACGGAGCCACTCTCGATATTGGCAAAATTGCATTTCCAAGCCTTCCAGGCTGGGAACCAGACTCTGGGGTAACATGACTTCACCAAGTAAAGGCTGCTTTATAAGGAGCCTAATGGAAGCCAACCAGCCTCTCCCACCAGCACCTGACCTGGCTATACACATTTTTACAGGCTTTAGTGGCATGTTCCACTTCTATTAAGTGAAGAAATAGATGGAATCACATTTTTTCAAAGTTTTCTGCTCACTCCCAGCACGAAAATCTCTGTACATCCTCTGAGTACTTTGGCTTCCAGTGTGTTCACAATTCAAGGACGCCCATTTCCAGTTAGACTTCTTTCTTCTACTTGAGTCATTCTAGATTGCTGGTTAGGGGCATAATAATTATAATTCTGGATTTTCTGGAACATCCCAGATTTTACGTATTCTTAACATCAACCTCAAAACATTAAAATATCTTTGAAATGCTAAGGTTTCAGTGTCCAACTAACCTCTCCCATATTGCATTAGCACTGGGAAGTAGCCCAAACAATTTTTGTGAGATGATGTATCCTTGATGTTGATTTGGATCTGAAAGTTCTGCCATAGGAGATTCCTAAGGTATTACACACAGAGATCCCTGAGTTGTTTCTAACTCAATCACTCAGGCTCTTATAATTAGCCAAAGTAATCCTTTATTCAGGCTAATTTGATATTTCTTTTTACATACTGTTTTGTGTATCTTAAAGAATAAAACCTCTTGAATCTGATCTCCCCTGATGATAAAATGATGTCTTCAAAAGAAAGAAGTAACAAGAGAAAGACAAGGCAGCATTCACAGAACACCAGTGGTCCCATGCCCCCCCGAGATGGGCAGAGCCGGTGGTGGCCGTGGAGCTGTCCAGCAGGAGGGTGCTGACAGGAGTTGGACAGGAGTCGCCCTCCTCCAGAGCTGTGAAAGAGCCCCCGCCTCACCCCTGCCACCACCCAACCCCAAAGAAGCCAGAAAAAACTGCTGTAGGGAAACACAGGTCACGCTCCCCCCATCGGAGTAGAGAAGACAATCCTTGGTTGGCAGAGTCTTCCAAATCTCTACTCAGATCCACATGTACTATTTGCCCGGAAGTCTCTGAATCTAAACAGTCAGAACAGCGGCTGCTGTAGATGCCTCCAGGGGGTCTTGCAGTCCCTACAGATGCTAATTCTGCCAGACATTGTTTTTTGCTGTTGTTTAGTCTCTAAGTCATGCCTGTCTCTTTTGAGACCCCATGGATTATAGCCTGCCAGACTCCTCTGTCCATGGGATTTCCCAGGCAAGAATACTGGTTTTCATTTCCTTCAGGGGATATTCCTGACCCACGGGTCAAATCCATGTCAAAACCCTTGCATTGGCAGGCGGGTTTTTTTTTTTTTTTACCACTGAGCCACCAAAGACATTACATCTTATTAAAGCAAAATAGAACTAGATGCTGGAGAGGAAGAGGTTGTGGCCCCAATCCCTCTCCCACACTCTGACATTACCTTTCCTTCTCCATTTTCCAAATCAAGAATAAGGGGCTGAGGCCCTACTATTTCTACTTATTCAGTAGGGCTTGGAGAAAGACCTTGCCTGCCTTTGAAGTGGTGCCCTAAGTGTGTGACAGGCTGGTTGACCCTGAACAAGGCACGCTTCCCTTCTAAGCTTGGTCTCCTCAAATTAAAATGAGGCAATGCCAGGGACGCAGAGCTCTTTTCTTTTCTCCCCATCCTTGGCCACCTCCCTCAGTTATTTGCTTCCCTGTCAGGCTATTCACAGCCTCTTTGCAAAGAGTTTCTGCCACCCAAGTTCTTCATCACTGAGGACTCCTGACATGAGCTCTGGGAACGGGGGCCTGGGATAGAACCACCTTGGGTATTGGATGAGCCTGAAAGCCTTGGTTCTGGAGCCTGTGGAGTGGGGGAGGGTGGTAAGAGCAAGAAAATCCAAATGTTGGGGAACTCCAGAAGCATTGTCTCCTCTTTTTTAAGATAACCTCTAGTTTTATAAAAATGATAAATTTAAATTTGAAAAAAATTTTAGTATATTTTATTGAAGTGTAGTTGATTTACAATGTTTTAGGTATACAGTAAAGTGATTTATTATATATATAATATATTCTTTTTCAGATTCTTTTCATTTTAGGTTATTGTAAGATATTGAATACAGCTTCCTGGGCCATATAGTAGGTCCTTATTGCCTTATTGGTTATCTCTTATATATATATATATATACACACACATATATATAGTGCATATCTGTTAATCTCACATTTGGAAATTATCCCTCTCCTCCTTTTCCTTTTGGCATCCATAAGTTTGTTTTCTTTTTTAAATTTTATTGAAATATAGTTGATTTACAATGTCGTGTTAGTTTCAAGTGTACAGAGAAGTGATTCAGTTATACATACACATATATTCATTCTTTTTGGGATTCTTTTCTCATGTAGGTTATCCCAGAATATTGAGTAGAGTTCCTTGTGCTATGCAGTAGGTCTTCGCTGATTATCTATCTTATATATACCACAAGTTTGTTTTCTATGTCTATGAATCTATTTCAGTTTCGTAAATAAGTTCATTTGTATTATTTTTTTAGATTTCACATATAAGTGTATCATATGATACTTGTCTATATCTGACTTACTTTACTTAGTATTATAATCGTAGCTCAACTGGGAAAGAATCTGCCTGCAATGCAGGACTCCCTGGTTCAATTCCTGGGTCGGGAAGAATCTCTGGAGAAGGGATAGGCTGCCCACTCCAGTCTTCTTGGTCTTCCCTGGTGGTTCAGACAGTAAAGAATCTGCCTGGGTTCGATCCCTGGGAAGAGTCCCTGGAGGAGGGCATGGCAGCCTGCTCTAGCTTGCCTGGAGAATGCCCACGGCCCCAGAAGCCTGGCGGGCTACAGTCTATAGGATCACAAAGAGTCAGACACGATTGAGTGACTAAGCACAGCACGCATGTCCAGATTACTGCAAATGGCAGATACATGTTAATTATAACAAATTTAAATAATAATGAAAAACACAAAGAAAAAATCTTCAAAATCCCTTCACCTCAAAATAATCATGGCTAACACAAGTGAACATCATTGCCGATATTTCTTTCTATGGATGTACAGAGAGACGGATAGATAGGCAGATAACTAACCAAGAGTGGTTGAATTGATAGGTGGATGGATGAATGGATGAATATAAATAAATAGTCAGTTTAAAAGGGATCACCCTTCACATACTATTTAGTAAAAGGTATAAAATGCTGAAGTAAAGCTAATGGAATTATTTACTTCACTTATTCCCCACAAGAGATATTATTCTCAAAGATACCTTTAAGGTTAAGAAAACATATTATGAAGAATATTAAGAGACTGGAATCACTATGTATATTTTTTTAACAATCTTCAGTTTTAAACAGTATCAATTGATTGGCTGCTATGAAAGGTAAGGAAATTAACACCCTTACGCTTCCTATCATTCCCCACCCCCCACTTCCCGAATATTATGAGTAACACTGTTTTCTTTTCCTATTTTTGTCTCTTAATGTGAGTCATTGTCAGTACATTTGATCAGGATTAAATGGTGCATGTAATGGAGAAATGTGATGACATGGATCTCCATTACAGACAACAAAAATAACCAAAGAAGAGAAAAATCAATTTTTTATTTGCCTACATAAAGGCAAAAATAATTTCAACTATTTATGTGAACCACTGGCCTTGTGGGCCCAATTACTATGTATCACAAGTGTAATTATATATGATTATCTTCAATTGTCAGATTTTTAAAATAATAATAAAATTAAATCAGCAGTCAGACAGGATTAGCTCTTCTGCAGCACTTCGACTTTGCCTGGAGGGATCCCCATCTGAGCTCAGAAGAAACTTGCCCTGTTTAAGAGCAGAGACAGAGTCGATAATAACAACAATCTCTAACATTACTCAGCACTTACCAGCTGCCAAGTGCAGGGTTATGAACTTCACGCAACCTTTAATCTCCCAACATTCCAGTGAGGGTCATGCTATATTCTTAATTTTAAAAGTGAGGAAACTGAGGCAGAGTGGTTAAGTAATGTGCAAGATCCCACAATTAGCAAGTAGGAGACCCTAGATTCAAATGCTCTTCAGGGTAAAGAGCAGAGTTTGAATATGAGAACTTCCACAGTCTCAATAACTCACTAGTTCTGTGGCCTTGGGCTAATCACTCCTCCTCTCTAGGCTGTGTGTGTGTGTGTAAGTCATTTCAATCTTGTCCGACTCTTTGCAACCCGATGGACCACCAGGACCAACCCAAAGCCCACCAGGCTTCTCTGTCCATGGGGTTCGCCAGGCAAGAATACTGGAGAGGGTCGCCATCCCCTTCTCCAGGGGATCTTCCCAACCCAGTGATCGAACACTCTCTCATGGCTCCTGCATTATGTCTTCTATAAAGTAGGGATTAATAAGGACTTTTCTCCCCAAAGGAAATCAGTCCTGAATAGTCACTGGAAGGACTGATGCTAAAGCTGAAGCACCAATACTTTGGCCACCTGATGCAAAGAACTGATTCATTGGAAAAGTCCCTGATGCTGGGAAAGATTGAAGGCAGGAGAAGAAGAGGACGACAAAGGATGAGATGGTTGAATGGCATCGCCAACTTGATGGACATGAGTTTGAGCAAGCTCCAGGAGTTGGTGATGGACAGGGAAGCCTGGTGTGCTGCAGTCCATGCAGTCACAATGAGTTGGACATGACTGAGCAACTGAACTGAACTGAATAAGGACTTCCCTGCCTGTCACCCAGGGCTTCAGTGGGGATCAAGTAAGCAGTGCCTGGAAAACAGCTTCATGAAGCACTGTTACCAGGTTCCTCCCCCAAAGAACTCAGCGTGGCAAGTAGCCGGCGGCCTTGGTCAAAGCTCAGGCGGGAATCAGCCTCTGCTGATGAGAAAAACATTACCCTGAGGCCACAAAAACAAAACCATCCTCCTGCCAGAAGACAGTTAAATGGGGTAGACAAGAAGTTCCGATGGCCGTGAACACTTTACAAAGTTCATGTTCAGGGTGAATTCCAGCAGGACGCTATTTGTTCAGTGGGTTCATTGTCCAACCACTACTTGACAGAAGACCACATTGCGTGGAGAGAATGTCAAGAGGGCCCCTGGCTATGATCTCCACTCCCTGGGCCAGTCTTTTTCCTTGAGCTCCAAGCATTTATCCTCCCCTGGAGCAGACACGCTTGTTCTGACCGAGCCATCAACCTGCCTCTCCAGATGTGATGCCTGAACGGTAAGGGCCAAAGAAAAACCCTTTCAAAGCTTCAGTCTGCACAGAGAGAGAGGCCACCAGGCCAGTTTTCTGAGCCACAGAGGCCCTGAGAGGCAGGAGAGCTGACTTCTGGCCCTGACTCAAAACCATGACCTTGGGCAAGTCCCTTCTCTCCCCAGGGGTTTTGTTTTTCTGTCTATAATATGAGGATGCTTTCCCAGGGCCCTTCTAACTCTGCCCTCCCTCTGGCTCTTCTGGGGAGAGGTGAAGTACGGATATGACTGACTGTGATTTATCTGGCATATTTCCAGAGAGAGAGGAATTAAGCAAGAATCTGGAGACGACAGACTATGATAAACTGCAGTTTAAGAACTCTGGCTGACAGTGTCAAGTCATCAAGCCACAGCAGTTGGTCTCTAGGGCAGAGGAAGAGAGAACTGCTAAGGAGCATCTGGGGACAAGGGTCTTTAACAAATGGTCACTGGCATCCTCTATTATATATTATCTGCAAAGTACAAGGAGAGAGGGAGGTAAAGAGCTACAGAAGCATCCAAGATGAATTAAGACATGGTATCTGCCCTTGTAGGGATTATAGTTAGGTTAAGAGACAAGCTGTGGACTGAGCCAAGAGGGGAATGAGGGTATGTGGAGCCCCTCTTAGATCCTGTGCTAGGATCCTGTGGCGTGGTCAAAGGTATGAGTTCTCCCTGATGCTGGATAGGAAAGCTGGCTAGGCAAAGGAGGCTCTTAAATACCATCCAAAGGGCCTGAAAAGCAGATGGCACCCCAGTTTCACAACTCGCAGTCAAGTCCTATATCTCTAAAAGACTTCTGCTTCTCAGCGTGCAAAATGCAGGAGCCTCAGCTCCTCTCCCAACTCCCAAACCCATTTCCAGACCCATCACTTACTGTTCAGGACCATGGCTCCTCTCTGAGAGTCAGGTCAGGACCCCACCTCCCAGGGAGCCTGCGGGATCTGAAGAGGGTCTGGATTCTCCTGCCCAGTCATCAGGGCCTGTGTGTTTCTTCCACGGGGGCTTTATGTGCTCTGCGGCAGGTCAAGTCTAACATGCAGCCCAGACACACAGAAACAAGAGCAGCTCGTCTGGAGGTCAGCCCTGGAATGATGACTACAGCGCTGGGTGGCCACCCTTGCAGGCTCCTTCCTATGCAAACCTGAAAGGCCTCTGTGACCCAGGACTGTGTAGAGGTGGCAAAGAATCATTTGAAAGACCCGAACCCATCCTATGTGATCAAACATGTACTAATGTTTACTAATCATATATATAGGATATACATATATATATATTTACACACGTAAGTATATAGAACATAATTGACATTATATAATGTAATATAAGTTACACAATTGTTGTTCAGTCGCCCAGTCATGTCCGACTCTTTGTGACCACATAGACTCAGCACGCCAAGTCTCGATCTCTCACACTATTACACAATAACAATTGCAATTATATAATAGTCATACAGAATTATATTATTGTATGTTACATATTATGTAATATTACATAATTTTATGTAATATATGCAATACATATATGTATTATACATATATGTAATATGTGTGATATATGTCTATTGTGTGTGTATATACATTACATATATGTGTTACATGTATTTGTGATATATATAATATTACATAGTATGTAAAATATAATTTTGTATAATTCTTGTATAACTATTATTGTATATAATAATACATATACACACACATGTATATGTATTTGGGTTGGTGAAAAAATTCCTTTGGTTTTTAAGTAAAAATAAAAGACATTTTTTCATTTTCACCAAGAACTTTAGTTAACAATGTATTCACTGTTTTGTTTCATTACCTTCTGCCATTTTTCAGGCAACTTCATAATTCCATCTTCCCAAAACTTTTTATTTTTTTGAGCAAAGAACTGTTGCAGGTACCTTTTACACTCTTCCAGGGAATTGAATTTTTTTCCATTAAGAGAATTTTGTAAAGACTGAAAGAAATGGAAATCTGAAGGTACAATGTCTGGTGAATATGGTGGATGAATCAGAACTTCGCTGCCAACCTGTAACAGTTTTTGCCTGGTCATCAAAGAAACACGTGGTCTTGCATTATACTGGTGGAAGATTATGCATTTTCTGTTGACTAATTCAGGATGCTTTTTGTCGAGTGCAGCTTTCAGTTGGTTTAATTGGGAGCAGTATTTTTTGGAATTAACTGTTTGGTTTTCCAGAAGGAGCTCACGATAAAGGACTCCCTTCCAATCCCACCATATATACCACATCACCTTCTTTGGATGAAGACTATCTTTTGCTGTGGTTGGTGGTGGTTCATTTCACTTGCCTTACAGTCTCTTCCATTCCACATTATTGTACAGTATCCACTTTTCATTGCCTGTCACAATTTGTTTTAAAAACAGAATGTTTTTGCTACATTTAAGTAAAGAATCTTATGTGGAAATATGGTCAAGAAGGTTTCTTTCCACTTCACTTAAGTGGAACCCAAACATCAAAATGATTACGTAACCAAGCTAGTACAAATTATTTTTAATGCTTGATTTGGATATTTTGAGAATGTTAGCTATCTCCCATGTGGTATAACATTGATTTTCTCAATTAATGTCTCAATTTAATTGCCATCAACTTTAACTTGTGTACCCAACCATGGAGAATCATCCAGCAAGAAATCTCCAGCACAAAACTTCACAAAGCAATTTAATTTAATTTTATTTTATTTTATTTTTGCCAGAAAAATTGCTTTATTATCACACCAAGGACCTCCTTGGCATCTGGAGTCAGTGATGCACTTTCAAGAAGGGCTCATTGAAGACATCAAACAGCCTTCGGGCCTTCTGGGGTCCCAGGCCTGGGCACAAAGACAGATCTTCCCGGGATGCAGCTATGAGCTGTTCCAGAGACCCAAAAGTAGTCAGGAGGGTCTGACTGTCCGTTTTGTTTACTGATTTGACAGTGGTCAGACATTCAGTCACCCGGGAAACAAAGTCCTGCTCCAGCTTCTCCATCAGGACATCGGCCAGCTTCTGCTCATAGGCCTTGTAGGTCTCCAGGTACCGCCCGGCCTCCTCGGGGCTCCAGGCCAGGATCAGGGGGCAGTCGGCCAGGATGCACATCTTAGTCAGCTCCTTGAGGGCCTGCTGAGGATCTTTCACGTCCACCTGGACAAGCAGGACCTGCAGGGTATAGCTCTTCCCCAGGGTCTGCAGCCGCTGGTGGATGCAGTCTGGGTGGAGGTTGTGGTAGCAGAGGCTGAGGAAGAGGGCACAGGTGCTCTGGCCCAGCACCTAGTCGGGGAGCACGTCCCCGAACTCCCAGGGCACATTGCGCACGAACCTCAGCACTGGGTTGCTCCTCTGCCGGGGGCTCACAATGATGCTGTTGGATTTTGCTCCTGGTTTGGGGGCCTCTCCTGCCAGGGGTTCTGGCCCCACAGGGCGTGTGGCTTCAGCCCTGCCTGGAGGTCCAGAGAGGGCGTACTCAGCGTAGGTCTGAGGGCCTGGCGGGGGTGAGATCTCCACGGTGGGCAGGCTCCGTGTGGATCTGAATAAAGGCTTGGCCCCAGGAGGAGGGACCACATCCTCGTCCGTAGGAATGAGGAATTTCTTCCTTGTGGGTGGGCCAGCAGTCTTTTGCACTGCCTCTTCGTCTATTGCAAGCTCCTTCTGGGGCCTCCTCTCCAGGCCGTGAGGAAAAGACCCCGCAAAGCACTTTTAATATGTTCTAGCAGTCAAAGTGTCTTCTCCATACACTGCACAAATCTTTTTTGGTGTTTCAGTTGCATTTTCACCTTCCTTGAAGTAAAACATAATATGCTGAAAATGTGACTTTTTTCTTGCATCTTCAGTATTAAAATAGCTACACAAAAATTCACCAATTTTGATAAGTTTTTAATGCAGGCTGATATGACAGCTGTCACAATACAATCTAACAAAATTGTTTTGAATGAAAGTGAAAGTTGCTCAGTTATGTCTGACTCTGCGACCCCATGGCCTATACAGTCCATGGAATTCTCCAGGCAAGAATACTGGAGTGGGTAGACTTTCCCTTCTCCAGGGGATGTTCCCAACCCAGGGATTGAATCCAGGTCTCCAGCATTACAGATGGATTCTTTACCAGCTAAGCCACGAGGGAAGCACAACGGTTAAAGACAACTCTACCTGCAACGCAAAAGACGCTGTTTTCATCTCTGGGTCAGAAAGATCCCCTGGAGGAGGAACTGGCAAGCCATTCCAGTATTCTTTCTGGGAAATCCCATGAACAGAGGAGGCTGGCAAGCTACAGTTCATGGGGTCGCAAAGAGTCGGACACAACTGAGCACACACACCTAAGTGCTACTAGGGCCATCTTATTAAAAAAAGCAAATGAACTCTTTGGTCAACCCAATAAATACATACATACACACACAGTGACTATTACTAAGCGTGACTGTAGTGTTATAGCCACCATGGGGGCCTAGGATGAATTGACAATCTCTCCTCTCTAGTTTGGCTCCAGGTAAACTTCCTGTGACGATCTCATCTGGTCATCCTTGCCATGACCCAACAGTGTCTCACCTGCTCACCTACTTCTTCAGCTAGTTGATCCATATTCCACACAAACCCACACAAAACCTCAAGAGAACAGTCATTTTCTTCTATCAGATCCCATTTCCTAACTGATAATAATTTCCCAAATCTCCTTTTTTTAATTTTAATTTTTTATTTTTTTGTGCTTTATTAGTTGATTGAGTAAAAGAAACCATATCCTTATGACTCCAAAGTCCAAGTCACTTCCCCTTCACCATGTTGTAAAATATGATTCCTATAGATGGCTTAAAAAGACCCATAAGATATATGCCATTTTAGGCTGCTATCAAAAAGTCTACAAACAATAAACGCTGGAGAGGGTGCAGAGAAAAGGGAACGCTCTTACACTGTTGGTGGGAATGCAAACTAGTACAGCCACTGCGGAGAACAGTGTGGAGATTCCTTAAAAAACTGGATATAGAACTGCCATTCAGTTCAGTCCAGTTCAGTCACTCAGTCATGTCCAACTCTTTGTGACCCCATGAATTGCAGCACGCCAGGCCTCCCTGTCCATCACCAACTCCCGGAGTTTACTCAAACTCATGTCCATCGAGTCGGTGATGCCATCCAGCCATCTCATCCTCTGTCGTCCCTTTCTCCTCCTGCCCCCAATCCCTCCCAGCATCAGGGTCTTTTCCAATGAATCAGCTCTTTGTGTGAGGTGGCCAAAGTATTAGAGTTTCAGCTTTAGCATCAGTCCTTCCAATGAACACCCAGGACTGCTCTCCTTTAGGATGGACTGGTTGGATCTCCTTGCAGTCCAAGGGACTCTCAAGAGTCTTCTCCAACACCACAGTTTAAAAGCATCAATTTTTCGGCGCTCAGCTTTCTTCACAGTCCAACTCTCACATCCATACATGACCACTGGAAAAACCATAGCCTTGACTAGACGGACCTTTGTTGGCAAAATAATGTCTCTACTTTTTAATATGGTATCTAGGTTGGTCATAACTTTCCTTCCAAGGAGTAAGCATCTTTTAATTTCATGGCTACAATCACTGTCTGCAGTGATTTACAACCCAACAATCCCACTTCTGGGCATACACACTGAGGAAACCAGAATTGAAAGAGACACATGTACCCCAGTGTTCAACACAGCAGTTTACAGTAGCTAGGACATGGAAGCAACCTAGATGTCCATCGTCAGATAAATGGATAAGAAAGCTGTGGTACATATACACAATGGAGTATTACTCAGCTGTTAAAAAGAATGCATTTGAATCAGTTCTAATGAGGTGGATGAAACTGGAGACTATTATACAGAAAGAAAAACACCAATACAGTATATTAACACATATATATGGAATTTAGAAAAATGGTAATGATGACCCTATATGCAAGACAGCAAAAGAGACACAGATGTAAAGAACAGAGTTTTGGACTCTGTGGGAGAATGTGAGGGTGGGATGATCTGAGAGAATAGCATTGAAACATGTATATTACCATATGTGAAACAGATCACCAGTCCAGGTTTGATGCATGAGACAGGGTGCTCAGGGCTGGTGCACTGGGATGATCCAGAGGGATGGGATGGGGAGGGAGGTGGAAGGGGGGTTCAGGATGGGGAACACATGTACACCCATGGTGGATTCATGTCAATGTATGGCAAAAAAACCACTACAATATTGTAAAGTAATTAGACTCCAATTAAAATAATTAATTAAAAAAATTAAAAGCTATATGCCATTTTAGATAGATTTCCCTCTCAAAAGCTAAGCATTAAAAAGACCCCCCTCTTGGATGGACAGAGTGGACATCAGTTATCTAGCAAATCCTCTTTTGCAAGTGTACCCTCCCTGGTACAGGTACATGAGACTCTGTGTTGGGCTTAGTGGAGGCTGTGGGTGATAAAGACATAAAGACTCATCTCAGGGAACCCACCTTGCCCCTGAGCCCTGGAGGCACTCAGCTACCCTTTCCCCAACTCTGGAAACACCCCTGCCCCACTCTACACAGTCCCTGGATCCCTGGAGCCAAGAGCCTTACTGAGGTGGTAGCATGAACTCTCTTTCAGGGGACGTGGTCTCACAACATGGCCAGATTTACAAGTGCTTAGAACACAACTGGAGCTAAGCCCTCCTTGTCAGATGTAGGAACCAGAGGATGGTGCCTTTAGGAGTGGAAGGTGACTGCCTGTGTGGCCCTTGCTTTGACTTCTGTAGGAAGCAAGTTATGCAATGTCAGTTTCTTCATCTGTAAAACGGGAGCAATATTCACTTAATAGGGTATTTCAAAACTTGAAAACTATGATGACATGCACGAACTATTTGGGCTTCCCTGGTGGCTCAGACTGTAGAGAATCTACCTACAATGCAGGAGACCCAGGTATTTGATCTCTGGGTCGGGAAGATCCCCTGGAGAAGGGAACGGCTACCCACTCCAGTATTCTTGCCTGGGAAATCCCATGAACAGAGCAGCCTGGCAGGCTACAGCTCAGGGGGGCACAAATAGTCGGACATGACTGACATGACTGAATAACATTTCACTTCACTTTCATCAACTATTTACTCTGAAGTCAAACAAAGCAAGTGTTTAATAAATGGAAGAACAGGATTTGTTGTTGTTGTTGTTATTGGACCCCAGATTTTCCCAAGCCCCAAAAGGCTATAAGCACAAGGGAAGATGCTTTAAAAGCAATAGTTGATTTCATCAACTTACTGCTCCCTGTCAACAACTTAGATGCTCATTCCTATGGTTGTTGTCACTTATCTCTGGGGTATCCACTACTCTACATGGCTCTATGTGTGTGCTGGAATCCTCACAGAGTCACACTAGCTGTCTCTCTGCGTGTCACACTAAGCAAAGTTGTCCTAAAGGAATGCGGCTAATGCACCAATGTTTTACATTCTTTGTAAAATGGTTTCGATGTTTATCACAAAACAGATTTGAGTGGGTCTCTTAGAACTGAGTCAAGAGACATTTCTAAGGGATAAGACACCAGGCTGTGTTCACATATCCTGCTCCTCTCCCCCTGGGTTGCGTGCTGTCCTGGAAGGTCCCTCAGTAATGATGTGTAAAGGCACCCCATGGCCAAATCTGTCCCTGAGCAAGGGACACAGCCTAGGCTAAGTTGAGACCTATCATCTTTATTGTACTCAGCTTTGAGGTCCCCCAAAAATCTACCCAGCATCTTCCCTGTATTAGTTATTTATTGCCACATAATGAGTTACTCCAAAATTTGTAGCTTAAGACAACCGCAGTGTATTATGGAGTCAGGAATCCAGGAGTGGCTTGGCAAGGTAGTTCTAGCAAAGGGGTCTCTTGGGAGGTGGCACTCAAGGTGTCAGCCAGGGCTCCAGTCTTCTGAGGCTTGACTGGAGCATCAACTTTCAAGTTCACTCACAGCATTAATGGCAGGAGGCTTCAGTTTCTTGTCACAGGGACCTCTCCATAGCATCTCATGACAGTTTCCCCCAGAGGGAATTACCAAGAGAGAGAGCAACAGAAGCTGCAATCTTTTATAATCTAGGAGGTGACATCCCAGTGCTTCTGCCAGACTCTGTTGCTCTCACAGACCTACACTGGTACCAGGTGGGAGGGAACTACACGAGGGTGTGATACCCGGAGGCGAGGCTCACCAGGGACATCTTGGAAGCTACAACACGCCCTCTGCCCTTGCCCACTCCAGCTTCTGCAGTCTTGCCTGCAGTATGCCCAGCTTTCTTCATGGTCCAAGAGGGGACTTCGAGGGTCCCAAGGATGAGCTAATCGATGACAAGGTAGCACCAGGACCCAGGGATATGTGTGCAAAAGATAAGAACTAGGAAAAGAAAGAGGAGGATAGAGAAAGACAAAAGTAAATCAGAAAGCACTGTCTTGGGAGGGAAAATAAACACATCTTCCAACAAGGTGGAAGAGTAAAATGGGGGAGTAGGCAGGGGGCCTGGATCCCCCATGAAGCAGAACTGAGAGAAATAAGTGGTTCACAGTAACCCAGTTTGTTTCCCCTCTTATGCTACCTGTCCAGGACTGGGGGCTTTGCTCCACATCTCTTCCTTGGGAACCCAGGCTGATATATCAGCCATCATCTTGAGCATTGCCCAAACCATTGGCAGAAAGAGAGTTCCAGATGATATGGTATTGATAATGAGATGTTCTGGTCCAGAAGTGATGCATACACATACCCCTTCCGGTCCCAACCCATTGGCTTCAAATTGTCACTTTGGCTCCAGTCACAAGGGCGCCTGGGAAATGCAGTCTTACTCTGTGCCTGGAATAGAGGAGAACTGGAAGTATCTGGAAAACAGCATTAATGATTCCTCAAAGCCTGAGAGAAACAAACTTTTCAGTGAAAGGCAAGGAAGGGACTGGATCCTGGGGCCTAGGCTGGAATATGGCATAATGAGGCTTTTCCATGACTGTGCTCTAAAAGGCTCTCTGCTGGTTGTTCCCTGGGCCCGGTTTATCCTTTGCTGCCTCACACAGAAGTTCAGAGGAACAAGAATCTCTCAAGTCCTCTGGGTCACTCCCTGACTTTCCCTTCGTACTACAGGTCTCCACTCCTGCCTCCTAGGCATCCTCTGATCCAGGGGGAGGATGCCTAGACACCAAATCACACACACAGCCTGCCCCACCCCCCTGCCCCTCACCAGTTTCATGCTCCAAAGCACAGCCAGACCCTTGGAATCCCTGGGGACAGCCCCCAAGCCACTTGCCAGAGATAAGTACACCTCTGCCCATAGCCTGACCTCCTGCCTGTGATTCTTGGTAGACAGGTCTATGCCAAGCTCCCATCAGACCTGAGAGGTCCCTGGAGAGGTAAGGTCCTTGACTACCAAGGCCCAAGTTTTGACTAATTCAACTTCTAGGAATGTCAAGTTCATGCCCACACCAGCCAGCCCAGCCCAACCCAGGAAAAGGTCCCATTTCCCCAGCAGGACTTTCACAAAGAGACCTGGAGGTGTCTGTGACACAACATATGTTAACACCCTAACTTGTCACCACAGGACCACCTTGCACCTTTGTTCACATTCTCTTTTCTAAGAACAGCCTACATTAGAGCTGGGTTAGTTATTGTCAAAGTCTAACTAGTCCGTTCAGTCATGGATTAGGAAGTATCCATAGTTCATCAGTAGGACCAATGCTACCTGACTCCAATCTCTTAACCCTACCCCTAAGCATCCTGATAAACAGACATCACAGTGGTATTCACCATGCAACCCTAGCGTCCCCTACTACCAGACTGCCTCCCAGCCCTTTTGGTGATGAAATTCTGGAGCCAGCAGGGCCCCTAAGTCCTGAGGCAGTCAGAATAACTCTCCAAGAGGGACATATCCATGGAAATTCAGGACATTTGTCACATGAACTTTGACATTAAATTTCACTCTTGGGGCCAAATCTTATCACTAGATTCTTGATTGATAACAGTTACAATGGTAACATTCCCAGAGGAAGCAGACAGCCTCTGAATGGGGCCTCCAAGAACTCCTCATGGATCATAGTATTTAAACTGGGCCTTAACAATTGGGAAATTTCTCAGCAAATGATGAAGAGATGGGAAGAGATCAGTGTAAGGGAACAGCATGAACGAAAACAAGGAGGTAAAAATTTGGCTGATTAATAGAGTATGTACAATGGAGCGGTAGAGTTAAGGCTGGAAAGACAGCTTGAAAAGTGATTGTGTAGAGTCCTGAATGTCAGCTAAGGAGTTACCTTGATTTCACAGAAGAAATAATAATCAGAATAATAAAGAACTGAACTATCATCTATAGAATGTGTGCTAGGTCAGGCATCAGGTCAAATGCATTACATGCATTAGTATCTCACAACAACCTAACAAGTCCATTTATCATTTTCCTAGTTTAAAGACAAGGAATGTTGGCACAGAGAGGACAAGTTACTTGTTCAGGGTTTGTAAGTGACATACCCAGGGTTCAAACCAAATCTGCTCGACTCTTCACCACTAGATGAGATTTAATTGTGACCAACAATATATGTACAAAGTGCCTCCCCACAGCCTCGGCCTTAAATGGCATCAGGGGAGATTGGCAAGGAAAGCGTCAGCCTGAGCCAGATGTTCACAGAATAGCTCAGACTTCACCATCTGGTGTCATTCACAGCTGAGAGTGGAACAGAAAGGATGAACATACAAACTGTCTCAGGTGGCAGGAAAAGAAGGGAAAACAGCCTAGGGGGTGGAGGGTGTAGAGGTGTAAGTCATAGGCACCTCTTAGGCCACAGATGTCTCTGGGGACACCGATTCACAATGGACAAAGGTCCAGACGAAATGTGACCCCTCCCCACTCTGACTGCCCTGCCAGAACACATCAAGCCTTCTGAGAGGTGACCTGTAACAGAAATGTGATTTGTGCTTCTCCCATAAGGGCAGAGACCAGGCTCTGGGTCTATTCTTGCATTCTCTTTCTTCAGAGAGAGCCAGAACACCTATTCTGTTCCCTGGAGCATTCACTTCTAATCAGTTGCTCTGGAGAACTCCCAGGGGGCTTCAAGACATCCATGAACACTGAACAGGAGTAAGCCCTGTTCTCAGTTCTTTTGGCTGAAGAGAATCATGGTAAGGACAGACACGGTGGCCAGAGGGCAGGTGAGGGCAGCAGAGAGCTGAAAACAGAAACCCAGGAGAGAGCTGGTGGCTGCAGCTGCTTGTTGGGGGGGTGGGGGGGGGGGTCCGGCTCCTGGAGGAAGTAGGAGGGGCACACAGAGATGCTCCATCTGCCAAGGAAATCCCCTCCCCTGGGTTCACCCGGAGGCCAGCCCACATCGGAGCATAGACGCCAAGGGAGCACACTGGGAAGTCCGGCCTTAGGAAAAGCAGAGAGATGCCAGAGACAACAGCATCAGGAGTCCAGAAGAGGGCGGGGAACATGCTGGAGGTCACCAGGGGTCCTGAGCGAGCTCTGAACGCAGGCCAGCCTTGTTCTCCCCAAGCCAGGAGAGCAGCACGGCAAAAAAGCAAAGAAAAGCTGCCCAGCTCATTTTATGAGGTCATCATAACCCTGACAACAAAACCTGTCAAGAACAGTATAAACACGAGAAGAAACAACAGGCAGTCTCAGTTTCGAATATGGACAGAAAAATTTTGAGAAAAATTTTACCAAATTGGATCAAAGCACATTAAAAAAAAAAAACTGTGATACTCAAGCAAGGGTTATTCTAGCAATGGAAGGATGGTTTGACATTGGGAAAGGTATTAAAATTATACAGTTCATCAATAAGAAAAATAAATCACTCAAATCTACATTTTAAAAGACATTTGCTAAAATTCTACATGCATTTCTATTGGTTCTTTTTTTAATTGTTAAAATTTTAGGAAGAGTAAGATAATCTCTTAACATAATCAAGAGTAGCAATATCGTACTTCAGTTCAGTTCAGTTCAGTCGCTCAGTCGTGTCCGACTCTTTGCGACCCCATGAACCACAGCTCACCAGGCCTCCCTGTCCATCACCAACTCCTGGAGTCCACCCAAATCCATGTCCATCGAGTCAGTGATGCCATCCAACCATCTCATCCTCTGTCGTCCCCTTCTCCTCCTGCCCCCAATCCCTCCCAGCATCAGGGTCTTTTCAAATGAGTCAGCTCTTCGCATCAGGTGGCCAAAGTATTGGAATTTCAGCTTCAACATCAGTCCTTCCAATGAACACCCAGGACTGATCTCCTTTAGGATGGACTGGTTGGATCTCCTTGCAGTCCAAGGGACTCTCAAGAGTCTTCTCCAACACCACAGTTCAAAAACATCAATTCTTCGGCGCTCAGCTTTCTTTATAATCCAACTCTCACATTTGTACACGACCACTGGAAAAACCATAGCCTTGACCAGACGGACCTTTGTTGGCAAAGTAATGTCTCTGCTTTTTAATATGGTATCTAGGTTGGTCATAACTTTCCTTCCAAGGAGTAAGCATCTTTTAATTTCATGGCTGCAATCACTATTGGCAGTGATTTTGGAGCCCAGAAAAATAAAGTCAGCCATTGTTTCCCCATCTGTTTGCCATGAAGTGACGGAACTGGATGCCACGATCTTAGTTTTCTGAATGTTGAGCTTTAAGCCAACTTTTTCACTCTCCTCTTTCACTTTCATCAAGAGAATACTATAGACTATTTCATTAAAATAAGTACCCAGAAAAGGATGCTCAGTCTCATCATTATTTTTTAATATTGTTCTTGAAGTTAAGGTCAACACAATGAAGGAAGACATAAAAGAGAAACAAGTGGCTCTAAGGCAAAATTGTCATTATTTATCAACACTATACATTACTGAGGCTTCCCACGTGGCACAGTAGTAAAGAATTTGCCTGCCAATGCAGGAGACATGGGTTCAATCCCTGGATTGGGAAGATCCCCTGGAGTAGGAAATAGCAACTCACTCCAGTTTTCTTGCCTGGAAAATTCCATGGATAGAGAAACCTAGTGTGCTATATATATGAACCTAGTGTCCATGGGGTCACAAAGAGTCGGATATGACTGAGCATAGCACAGAAGCAGCAGCAGAATGATAACTATCAAAAAATTTGAAAACATGTCATTGACAAGGATGTGAGCAAATGGACACTCTCATACATTGTTCATTGTATTGTATCTTGATCCAGCCTCTATGGAGAGCAATTTGACAATAGTTAAAAATTATAAGTACACACACCTTTTAATCCAAAAATTCCTCTTCTAGAAATTTATCTGTTAGATATCCTTGCATCTATGTAAAAAAGCATATGCACAATGTTATTTTTTATTTATTGTTATTATCTAAGAAAATGGAAAAAATATGTATCAATAAGAAATTGCTCAGTGAACAGTTGTGCTGTCTCTTCAATGGCACAGTGTGCAGCTTAAGAAAGGATGAAGAAGCTTTCAACATTCTGAAATGGAATGAACTCCAAGGGAAAATATTAAGTGAAAAATCAAAGTACATAAGACTGTGTTAATTTGCCATCATTCATACACATATTTTTTAAATAGAAAAAAATTATACTTACATATTCACTAGTTTATGTATAAAATACGGATGCATATTTAAACATGGATAAATACATTTATTGCATCTGTACACCTTTTGCTATGATTTGATTTTTAAGACAAGTAAATGTATTACCTGTAATAAATAACATTAAGTTTTACAAGAGCTGGGGAAATGTTTATAAGATGGGTATTGGAAATCCTTTGTTCTGCCAGATATAAAATATATTTTTAAACTACTATTATTTTAAACATCTCTTCCTTGGAAGTACCTTCTTTTGACTTTTGTTTTTAGTGATCGCCTCCTTTTTATATATACGTATTTATCCTATCATAGTCTAGCTGTAAACCAAACACCACTTTATGTGGTTTATAGACCTTTATAACAATCTGCTTCTATCTCCCATTGCATTCTTTGTGCTATTGTGGTCATACATGTAGCTTCTACATACGTTACAAGCACCATGAAACACTGTCATTATTTTCATTTTTATTTATTTTTTGGCCGCATTGTGTGGCATGTGGGATATTTGTTCCCCAATCAGGGGTTGAACCTGAGCCCCCACAGTGGAAGTACAGAGCCTTAACCACTGGACCGACAGGGAAGTCCCATTTTGTTATTATTTTTAAGCTGTGACTTATCTTGTAATAAAATTTTTAAATGAGAGGAAATTCTTTTATAAATACTCACATGTTTACCATTTCTTCCACTTTGCTTTCATTCATGTAGCTGCAAGTTTCCAGATGGTGTCATATTTCTCTAGCATTAAGAACTTCCTTTAACATTTTTGCAGTTAAGTGATAGTCACAGATTCTCTCAGCTTTTATTTATATGAGAAAGTATTTTTACCTTCATTTTTAATGGATATTTTTTCTGGATAGAGAATTCTAAGTTGACAGAGTTTTCTTTCAGTACTTCAAAAATGTTTCTGGAAGACAATGGCTTGTTTTTATAGTCATTCTTATCTTTGTTCCCCTGTATGTGTCTCTGAATTTCTCTAAGTTTAAGACTGTTTTTTGTTTTTGTCATTAGCTTTCAGCAGTTTGACTATGTTATGCTTTGGTGTGATTTGCTTTTTAGTTTTCCTGCCTGGGGTTTGTTGTACTTCTTGGGTCTGTAGATTTATTGTTTTTATTAAATATGAAAACTTTTTCTGCCATTTTTCCTTTGCCCCACCCCACCCCCAATTTAGGACTCCAATTATAATACATATATTATACCACCTGTTATTGTCCTATAGGCTACAGAGGCTCTGATCATCTTTTTCAGCCTTTTCCCCCTCTCTTCTGTATTATAGCTTGGATAGTTTTTATTGCTTCTTCTAATTGCATCTTCATTTCTAAAATGATTTTGTCTGTTATTTCTAATTCTTTAGTTCTGTCATGAAAGTGTGAAACTGAAAGTTGCTCAGTTGTGTCCAACTCTTTGCAAGCTTATGGACTATACAGTTCATGGAATTCTCCAGGCCAGAATACTGGAGTGGGTAGACTTTTGCTCACCTAGGGGATCTTCCCAATCCAGGAATTGAACCCAGGTCTCCCACATTGCAGGCAGATTCTTTACCAGCTGAGCCACAAGGGAAGCCCAGTTCTGTCATACAATTTCTAAATTTTTCAAATTCTGATTTATGTTTGTCTTTAATCTCTTATTTTGAAATAGAATGTTATATTTTCATCTCCTTTTTGAGCATGGCTCTCTGGCAAGCTTTCATTATCTCTTGGATATATTATAATGCTGCATAACCCTTTTCATCATAGAAAATTTGATTTTGATACGTTTCTGGTGATCATACTGATGGGAGTATAGTTTCCTTGAATTTTGTTCAAATAGCTTTTCTAACTTCACAGAGCACCCTCTTCTGCTGTGTCCATGTAATGTCAAAAAGTGGCAATCCGCCTTCTATAATTAAAAGTTTGTTTTTTTTTTAACAGTTTGCTTTCTTTCCTGGTTCTTTTGTTTTCCCCCACTTTTTCTCAGCCTTCTCTTACTTTAGTTGTTTGCTTTGTTTTTTAACACTATCTTATCAATTTTTAGTGTACTCCTAGAAGTTTCCCTTAATATAGGCCCCTGCTTTTAAATGACATCAGGACTACTCAGGTTCAAAAGCTCACATTCAGGGACTTCCCTGGTGGTGCGGTAGATAAGAGCCCACCTGCCAGCTAGGGGGCGGGAGTTTGATTCCTGGTCCCGGAAGGATCCCACGGGTCATGAAGCAGCTGAGCTCATGAAGCACAACTACCGAGCCCTCGCTCTAGAGCCCGTGAGCGGTAACTATTGAGGCCCTGAGTCCTGGAGCCTGCGCTCGGCAACACGAGAGGCCACAGCAATGAGAGGCCCACACGCCATGTTGGAGAGCAGCCCGCACTCGCCGCAGCTAGAGGGCCCATGTGCAGCTGAAGAAGGAATTCATAGGGCCAGGACTCCATCTCAGGCCTGTCTGTGCTGATCATGCTCGGCTGCCTCTCCAGTGGACTCTGAACTCCCTGCTTAGTGCCTGTGGGAACGACAGTGGAAGGATAAGACCCCCTCCGGACAGGGGAATCTTGAAGATCACATCCAGGCTACTCATTGCCTAAGAGGAAACATACCGTAATCACCCCTCTCTCCAGACAGGTCATAAACATTTTCCGTATCTATCAGGATGTAATCACAGGCTTATCGATTATTAACTGGTTGGAACGTGACCACAAGCTTATTGATTATTAACTGTTTGGAATGTAGCTGTGGGCTTATTGATTATTGACTGTTTGAACACATAACACGTGAATGATGGGGTTATTGTAGTTGTATTTACCCTACCTTTGTTTATGTAAGTCTCAAGGGAATTGGGGTGGTGGGTTTGGACACGTACACATGGGGTATAAAAGATTTTCACAAATGCTGGTCGGGGTCCTTGGCTAAGAGGAGACTCTGCCTTGGGCCCACCGGTGTAATAAACTGCACTCCACTATCTGCATTGTCCTTCTGAGTGAGTTTGCTTCCCGGAATGTGTGGCTATAACATTTGGTGCATGGGCCGGGAAGCTCCTCACTTTGAGGAGACAGGTCTCATTTGAGGCCACCCCGAGGCTTTGTGGCTTGAATCTCCTAGAGGGGGGAAGGCGCCTCGCCCCTCTGGAAGAATTCAGCCTTTCAAAGCCCGGTTTCTTCGCTTTGGCAGGTAGTGGACGGCAGCAGGGGAACTGAGCGCTCAGGTGAGGAGGAGCCCACCCAGCAGGGT
Source organism: Cervus canadensis (assembly GCF_019320065.1). NCBI lineage: Eukaryota > Metazoa > Chordata > Mammalia > Artiodactyla > Cervidae > Cervus > Cervus canadensis. The sequence goes on from NC_057396.1 coordinate 38,871,585, forward strand.
GGAAGACGGGGCCTGATCACCCCCCTGGGAGGGACTGGAAGGAGCGGGGACCCACAGGAGCCTGGAATAGGCAGGTGGCGATTGCTTGGTACACAGGTTGACGAGCGTGCTAGGGTTTAGGAAGGAAATTTGTGAAGGTCATTTAGGAGGTGTGTCCACGCCGTCTCGGAGAAAATTATTACCAAGCGATTGCCAGGGGATTTTTAGGATAGGAAACTGGATAGGATCCTTGTATGCTCGTATTCTGCCCTCCCCCAGGAGGTGTCCTGTCTGCTGTGAAATTCTTGACCCCCTCGGAATTGTTAGGCTAGAAGGAGGGGGATACAGAAGTGAGTCTGAATTGGCTTTTCTGGAGGTGGCCTGGGACATGGGATATTTAACCCACCTGTGTTTTCAAGCCCACCAAGGCAGAACGGACTTCAAGGGAGAAACAGCCGTGGACCATGTGATGTTCTGGTTCAGCCGTGCTGACCGGCAGGTGAAGACATGCCGATCCCCCTTCTCCCTCTGGGATCTGGCAGGTAAGCCTCTTCTCACCCCAATTAGGAAGGAGGCAGAATGGCAATTTAAGTGTCACTGAGTGGAAATCATAGGGTACTGAGAACTTCATAGACAGAACGAAAAGGAAAAGTAGAAGAAGGTCTGAGAAGGTAAGCAAGATGGGGGGAAGTGAATCTAAGGCAACTGTATTGGAGTGCATGATTTAAAATTTAAAGAAGGGATTAGGAGGAGACTATGGGGTGAAGATGAAGCCTAACTGCCTCCACATACTCTGTGAGGTCGAATGGACCCCTATGGAAGCAGGATGGCCACCAGAGAACACCGTGAACTTAAAAATAGTGGAAGCAGTCTATATAGTAGTCACAGGAGAGCCAGAACACCTGGATCAATATCCATCTATTGACTCATGGCTAGGGTTAGCTTGAGAACCTCCTACTTGGACAAGGTTCTGTATCCAGAAGGAAAAGGGGAAAATATTAATGGCACAAAAATTGACTGATGATAAAAAAGGAAATTCTACAGGATTTGGACGGGGATGACCTGACCCCTCCCCCATGCTGGATAATGACGCGCCTGCCTCCCAGTGCTTCACCAGGACCGGAGGCCGCCTTAATGCCCGATCCAGGGCCAGGTGAAGTTTCTGCAACAGCCACTGCTCCTCCGCCAGCTCTCCCAGAGGTTGTAGAGCCACCGTTTGGGCAGGCTCCGATCCTGGTGACAGAAGCCTCTGGCCAACACTTCCAGGATCATACCGCCTCTCCCGGTGAGTACTGACAAGAAGGGGAGGGAGACGTTGGAATTAAGCAGAGACTGCGCTCTGCCAGAGAGCCGGAGGGAATGAAAGAGAACAGACAAGAGATTACAGTGCAAGCTGCTGCTCTGGGAAAGTCTATCTCGGGCCCTCCGGAAAACCTCATCTGCCCCAGGGGCAGGACAGTCCTTCAACTGGTCCCAAGGGAGGCCCCGGGCCTGTCACAGCCAAACCAGTGAGCCCGGTGCCGAGCTTTTGGCCACTGGAAGAATGAATGCCCTAAGGCAAGGAAGGAAGAGGAAGCTCCCGCACTTGTGGGGCTTGCTGACCTGGAAATTAACTAGGGCTGCCAGGGCTCAGCGATATCAGGTCCCTGAGAGCCCATGGTAACCGTAAAAGTGGGGGACCAAAATATTGACTTCATGGTGGATACAGGAGCAGAACTGTCGGTAGTAACAAAACCTGTGGCACCACTGTCCAAAATGACTACCGCTGTAACTGGGGTATCGGGAGAAGAGATGATTAAATCGTTTTGCCAGGCCAGAAAATGTCAGATGGGGGGGGGTGCACCAAGTGATTCATGAATTCCTCTACATTCCTGAGTGCCCAGTACCCCTGCTGGGCGGAGACTTGCTCTCCATACTAGGGGCACAGGTGACTTTCTCCAAGGCCCACCTTCTGGACGGACTCTATGACTGATTTGCCCTCTCTCTCAGTGCCAACCCAAGATGAGTGGAGGTTGCATGAGCCTCTGAAGGCAGAGCCAGGTGGGCCGGAAGAGCATGAGAGAGCTAACTCAATTGTTCCCTGAGGTCTGGGTGGAAGACAACCCCCCCTCCCCCCAGGCTGGCTGAACATCACACCCCAGTAATAATGGAACTCAAACCAGGCACCATCCCAGTTAGAGGGTGCCGGTAACCGCTATGGATGGAGGGCTGAACCGGCATATTGCCCTACATCAATAGGAAACAAGCAGGCATTCTAGTAGAGAGCCAGTCGGCTTGGAATACGCCAATCCTGCCAGTCAAAAGGGAAGGAGGACAGGACTATAGGCCTGTACAAGATCTCAGGCTAGTCAACCAGGCTACTGTGACTTTACACCCCACTGTTCCAAACCCCTATACCTTGCTTAGCCTCCTCCCACTGAGGACTAAAGCTTACACTTGCCTAGATCTCAAGGATGCCTTCTGCATACACCTCGCCCCAGCATCACAGCCCATCATTGCCTTTGAATGGGAAGATCCAGTCGGGAGCACCAGATAACAAAGGCTAACTCCACAGCCATCTTTGGGGAAGCCTTGGCTTCTGATCTGGACTCATTCCATCCGGAAGAGTATGGATGTCAGCTCCTACAATACGGGGATGACCTGCTGCTGGCTGCCTGAGACCAAGGAAAAATGCTGGAAAGGGACAAATGCACTGCTCCAGCTGTTGATGGAAGCAGGTTACCGGGTGTCGAAGAAGAAGGCACAATCTACAAAGAGGAGGTAAGGTATCTGGGGTTTGTTTTAAAGAAGGGCTCAAGGTTCCAGACCCTAATTGGGTCCTATATACTGATGGCACTCACCTGATAAAACAAGGACAACTGCTGTCAGGTTAGCCAGAGCAGAAGGGGCCATCAAGACTGAAAAGAGATGGTGGGAACTGCCAAGTGGCAAATTATTGGTACCAGAGGAGCTGGCACACACTCTGGTAAGCCAAACACACCAAGCAACCCACCTAGGCCATGCTACCTGCTCACAGATTAATGCTGCCTCTTGGGTATTCAGACAAAAACCTCCGGGTATTCAGCTGAAAGGCACACTGCCCCTTGAACACCTGGGAGTGGACTTCACTGAAATGAAACTTCACCGACACTACCATTATCTGCTGGTCATGGTATGTACGTTCCCGAGATGGCTAAAAGCTTTTCCTACCTGGACTGAAAGAGCATCAGAAGTAGCCTGGTGCCTGCTTAGGGAAATGGTTCCCAGATTTGGATCAGGCAATGGCCCGGCTTTTGTAGCTGATTTAGTACAACAAGTAAGAAAACTTTAAACATCAAATGGAAACTGTACACTGCATATAGGCCCAGGGTTCTGAGATGGTGGGATGAACCAACCGGACACTTAAAGAGACTCTTCAAGTGGATCAGAGAGACTGACTGCTCCTGAGTGGACTTGCTTCCAATGGCTCTGCTCAGACTCAGGATGACCCCACAGTCCCAAGGCTATTCTCCATACGAAATTGTGTATGGGAGGCCTCCTCCCATAATAAAACAGGTGTCAACAAATTTGCCTCAGGTAAGGGGGGATAGGATTTCACAGCAGATGGAACTGGGTAAGGTAATAAATCGGGTAACTAAGTTTGTACAAGAAAGGGTGCTGTTCCCCCTTGGGGAACAGATTCATGAGTTTATGCTTGGTGACCAAGTATGGGTCAAAGATTGGAAACATGATTTGCTAGCCCTTTGGTGAAAGGGCCCTTATGTTATTCTAACTACCCCCACTGCAGTTACAGTTGCAGGTATTGTCCCTTGATCCATTACGCCAGAGCGAAGAAGGCATACCACGCTGACCCGGAGGATGCCGAGTGGACCACCCAGAAGGACCCCACCGACCCACGGGAAACCAAGATCATTCTGAGGAGGAAGAAGAAAACGAGGTCCCGGACGAGCCCTCTATAAGATAGAGCTGCTGCTCGGCCTCACCAACGCAATTCTGAACCTGACCACTGTTTCTGCACAGGACAACGTCTTCATCTCATGGGCACACTCTTACGTGAAATTCTACAACTCCTCCAACTGTTGGGTATGTGGGGCTATGCCCCTGTCAGTAATGGACAGACTCCCCTGGTGGGTATCGCCACTCCGTTATGGGGACTTTATACCACTGTGCTCCTTTTTAGAACAACAGAAAGGAACTTTCCTCTCTCTCACCAACCATAACCTTTCTTTGCTCTCCTGGTGTAAGAAGAAGCCATCAATGGGCCAGGGACATAGAGTTACATTTAACATGAACACCAGCCTTACGGAGATAACAAAGGCTTATACCTCATATATGAAACTTAAAGAGAAGGGCTCTCTTACAAAAGGGGGACAAGCCTCCCGGTACCTTGACAATACTACCAGGTCTGGGATGAATATTTCTGGATGACTCCTGAGAAAGGACAGTTGATTACCCCTGCTACTATTTGCTGGGAACAAAAAGAACAGAAAATTGGATTTGGAGACCGCCCCCTAGACCCAAAAGAATTAAAATATATGGGTTATTGGGCCCCTGAACAATGTAAACAAATCTTGGAAGTTACCTGTCACCCCAATCAGTCTGCTCAGTGGCCCGGTTCCGACTGGAAATATAATCCTGGAATCCGCTGGGTAGCCCCCAATGGGACCCAGTGGCTCTGTGGGCTTAACTTATGGCCATGGTTACCAGTTGGCTGGGTGGGGCATTGCACATTAGGATTTGCTTTCACCCATGGCAGTATTAAGCCTGGCCTACACCAGCCTCCAGTAAACCTGCCTTATCTGCATGCAAGATGGACACGATCTGTGTTCCAATGGTATGACTATCTTGCTGCCTTGTTTGTACCCTCTGTAGGGACAACGGATATCATGGTTAAGGTAGAGGCCTTAACTAATTTCACTAAACAGGCCCTCTTAGACAGTACTAAAGCCATTCAAGCTTTGAATGAAGAACAAATTCAGATGAGGAAGGCAGTAATTCAAAATAGGATGGCATTAGACATACTCGCAGCAGCCCAAGGAGGGACTTGCGCCATAATTAAAGTCGAATGTTGTGTGTACATCCCTGACCTGTCTGCCTTGGAGGATAGGCAAAATCAAGTGAAAGCTATGTCTAATGAAAATATTCCCTTTTGGACTTCAGTCCTCTCCTGGGTAAAGGGAGACTGGTGGAAAACCATTGTAACTGTTGTTATAGTAATCTTAATCATACTGCTTTGTGGGCCCTGCTTCCTCCAATGCCTTGTGAATTTTGTAACCCAGAGGTTGATAACATTCTCTCATGTGGGTGGCAGGAGGGCTAAGGTACACTATATCTCAATGAATGATGCTCATTACGGAAACTAAGAGCATCAAGAGGGGGGAATGAAGAAGGAATTCATAGGGCCAGGACTCCATCTCAGGGCTATCTGTGCTGATCACGCTCGGCTGCCTCTCCAGTGGACTCTGAACTCTCTGCTTAGTGCCTGTGGGAACGACAGTGGAAGGATAAGACCCCCTCCGGACAGGGGAATCTTGAAGATCACATCCAGGCTACTCATTGCCTAAGAGGAAACATACCGTAATCACCCCTCTCTCCAGACAGGTCATAAACATTTTCCGTATCTATCAGGATGTAATCACAGGCTTATTGATTATTAACTGGTTGGAACGTGACCACAAGCTTATTGATTATTAACTGTTTGGAATGTAGCTGTGGGCTTATTGATTATTGACTGTTTGAACACATAACACGTGAATGATGGGGTTATTGTAGTTGTATTTACCCTACCTTTGTTTATGTAAGTCTCAAGGGAATTGGGGTGGTGGGTTTGGACACGTACACATGGGGTATAAAAGATTTTCACAAATGCTGGTCGGGGTCCTTGGCTAAGAGGAGACTCTGCCTTGGGCCCACCGGTGTAATAAACTGCACTCCACTATCTGCATTGTCCTTCTGAGTGAGTTTGCTTCCCGGAATGCATGGCTATAACACAGCCAAAAAATAAATAAATAAAAATTATTTTTTACAAAGTCAACCTGACTCAAAAAAAAAAAAGAAAGTTCATGTCCAAAGAGGTTAGGGTCCCAGTTCCTTCAGGCCTTACCTCAAGCCCTCTGTTTCTATCCATCACTGGAGTGGGCAAACTCCTTCCAGGTTTGGTTCCTGCTCTCAGATTGACCCTCCATGCTTCCATCATGTCTAATGTCATCTCATAATTTCTCAGGTCCATCAATTCCCTGTTACCTTCCTCCACCTTCTCCTACATAGATGCCAAAGACATTATGATTGTTGGTGCTTGTATTTTGTTACCTACTTTTGTTATAAATATCAACCTTAGATCTTTAATTTTTTTTAACTAGCTGCTCTGTTTTTTATGTGGTACTTTCAGAAGATTCAAATTCTATGCTATCCTGCTCCTGCCATCTTCTCACATTTCCAGTATATATTCTAATTTTTTTTAGATTCTATGTATTTATTTGGGCTTCCCTGGTGGCACAAATGGTAAAGAATCTGCCTGCTACACAGGAGATCCGGTTTGATCTCTGAGTTGGGAAGATCTGCTGGAGAAGGGAATGGCTCCCCACTCCAGTATTCTTTCTTGGAGAATCCCATGGACAGAGGAGGCTGGCAGGAGTCCATGGAGTCAAAAAGAGTTAGCCATGACTGAGCAACTAACACATACACACACACACACACACACACGTATTTATTTATAATATAAAACACTGAGAAGTCTATAACAAACCATGTTATCACTGTCTATAATAGGATATGCATTATTCTGACCTCTGGAAAATTTGTTGCAATCCCACAATTAATAAAGTTTATACAATATGCATCATTTTTTATTTTTATTTATTTTTTTCACCATACCACATGACATGTGGGATCTTAGTTCCCTGACCAAGTATAGAACCCATGCCCACTGCACTGGATTCTTAAGCACTGGATTGCTTGGATTGCTTGATATAGTCCCTATGTATCATTTTTAAATCAGAGCAAGAGTGGGGAACATTAGATATTCTAAAGTAACTTCTACATTCCTTTTGGAATTTAACCACAGCGATAGGAACTTAGAATAAATTGGCTGAGACAAGAAAGAACATTCAACACATTTGCATGGATAAAGTATGTAGCATTTTGTATATCCTTTTTTTGTGAAATAATTTAGTAGGTGATTTTCGTGTTTGCACATAATCTTCATTCTGATCTTTTTCATACCTTCAGTATGTTTTACTGAGTGGAGGTACCAAAATTTATTCAGCCTGGCCCTTTTCATTGGACACATGGTCTGTTCACATTTTTCTTCAGCTTCGGATGATGTTATCATAAATACTTTTGTGCACTTAACATTTTGTTTTTGTTGAATTATTTCCTATGATAGAATCCCAAGAGTGGGATTATTGGGTCAAGGGTAGGAACATCTCCCTGACTCTGGCAATCCATAATTTGAAAATATGTTTTGAGAGTTATTTTTCTTGTTATAGGGAAAAGGTTAAGACTCAGTTGTTGATGGTAAGGATCACATGAAGGAAATACGACAATTTTCCAAGATCACTGCTATTCTATCCTTTCTTCCAGCTGTCAGTCTTTCCTGTTTATTTCATTCAACTTTCATTTTTCATTGATTTAACCAACATTTTTAGAAGGCTAACTATGTGTCAGATACTATGGTCTCTCATCCACACAAGAGTGAACTCACAAGTATGTGTAGTGCTCTGCTCAATGACTGATCCAACAAACATGCTAGAAAGGGACCACTTAATCCAGGTGTGCCCTGGCCTATACTCTCTGTGACCATGAAGGGTACTGTGATTTGTCCTCACTTGACCCCTCCTGAATGTCTGATACTGCTCAAGGAACCTTGGAATCTTTTACCAGGACAGTTCTGGTACCAGCAATCCATCTTCCCCCATAAACAGGTTTAGTCCCATTCCAAAGCAGCCTCGAGTAGAAAAGGTTGGACCCAAGGAATTTTAATTGTGTTAGCTGATACAGTTGCTGATATAAAAGTAATCTTGTTATTTTTATCCCCCAAAAGCCAGTAAGCTAGAACTAACCCCTAAAGTCTCCTAGTCACAACCTGACAGCTACATTGATTCATTTCATACCACTGACTTTCAGCTTCAGTTTCCCTGACTGTCTTTCTATTGCTCCCCTGAAAACTGAGTCTTGCCCTGAACTCTAGTCCACCCAGCTTGAGCTCTGGTTGTGGTTCTGAATCCCTATCTAACCTAACCAGATTTCCTTTACAGAGGGGCTAGACCCTGCTCCCTAACTCCCAGCCACTGGTTGAGTTTGTGTTCAACAGCCTGAATCTTGAAAACCAAGATTGTTCATGTATCTCTACTTTACACTCTATGGCTGCACCCAAACACTTGATGGAGCCCTGTAGTCACAAGCCCTGACTCACACCTAGCCTGACTTCACCACACATTTAGGACTAGTAGACGCCTGGAACCCATCCCATCTAGTCCCTTGCTGAGGAGCCTCTACAACTCATGTCCAAGCCTGTTGAGTTATGAATCATCTTCCTAACCTCAATGTCTTAACAGGTAAGAAATCCAGGGGCCAGAGAGTGAAAGTGACTTTGCAAAAGTCAAGAGCAATCTTGTATCAGATCTAGACCCAAAGATCAAGGTTCCTTACTCCTAAGAGGAAAGGAGTAAGTGGAAGACCAGAGAAGAAATTTAGGAATAGGTTGCATAGCAAAAGTCCAACTACAAGTCCTGAGGGCCCTCAGGGGTGGGTGGTGGGGAGGGAAGAGAGGCAGCAAAATAGGGATGCAAAATCAGGAAAGCGCAAGCAGCTACACTGACGTCATGTGTAGCCCTAGACCATCAGATTGGCTCTAGTTAAATGCCTCTTGAATCTCCAGGATGTCCCAGAGATCTGAAGCAGGGCTAGGCCTGTAAATGCAGGCCAGGGTTTCACATACATAATTCAAGGGAAAAGTAAGGGTAGAAAATTGAGAAAGGACATAGGGGCCAGGAACCAGACAGGGCCTGACACATAGAGGCTCAGACAGTCCCTCACATCAGCTGGGACCTCCCTACCTCAGGATGGTTAGGCGACCTTTGCTCAAAATACGTATTCCCAGGGCCTTTGGAAGTCCAAAGCTTTCTCTAGGACGTCTGTGAATACTCCGGACATGTAGAGTCTCATGTCCTGCTTTCTCAAGGTAATGTTCTTTGAGTATAGCCTTTGTTTAGCACCATATCAATCTAGGCTTGAAATTTAGCCCTTTCATGGAAAAAAATTAATACACACCATATATAAGATTAATATTTGCTCAGGAATTCTCGGGTGGTCCAGTGGTTAGGACTCAGTGCTTTCCCTGTCATGGCCCAGGTTCAATCCCTGGGTGGGGAACGAAGATTCTGAAAGCTCTGTGACATAGTCCAAAAAAAAGATTAATATTTGCTTAAAATGTTAAGGAGGGGTCACAGGTAAGGAGTCCCATCTTTCACTGTACAACAGAGAATCTAGAAATCCTCATCACACATTCCTGCTGTCCTTAGCCCCTCCAGCCAGGCCCTGATGATGGTTTTCTCTAGTAGCCCCAATACCATAACTTCCTTCACTGCACCCACTCACATATACTCCTCTGGTTCCTCTGTCTTCCTTCTCCCTTCTCTGTCCTCTGCTGTTTCCTCTCTCAATCATCTCTCAAAATTCAGAAAGAAATTCCTTTCCTTATCTCACTCAGAGAGGCTGGAGCAGGGGGGATGGGTTGGGTCATATTCTTGCACCCCCACTGCTTATTTATCAAATTCTTTTTTCAAACAAAGTCACTTCCCAACCATAGAGGAATTCAAGTGCCAGATGTTAACGTAATCCAAATTTTTTTCCATCTCAATATACACATGCAAATAAAAAGTATGCAGAACCATTCTGATGCATAGTTCATGCCTGACCAAGCGCTATGGTTGTCCTGTTCAAAATGGACTGATAAGAAAGTTTAGAACATCCAGCCTGATTCAGGAGTGTGCCCGTGGCCATGAAAGCTCAGCTGAATCCCAGAACTGAGCCTGGGAAAACTGGATTTATCTTGTGCCCCTTGTGAAGACAATTTACAAACTGCTGATATAGGAAAGACACCGAAAGTGGGGTGCTATTTTTGTTAGATGAGCCAAAAAGTAACTATTGCCTATCACACTTTCATAGGATCTTTCAAGGTTTTTCAACCCTGCAGGAACTCAGAATATTCTCAGGTTGCAAACTTTGGGTAGAAATGTGATACCAATCTAGTTGCAAAAAAATGTGCAACGGTATTTCATATGATCAAACCAGGTGACCAGGTAAGTAATAAAGCTTCAAATGTGTGGTTTGTTCTAGTTACTACCTAGTGGTGTAAAACAACAACCAGTTTATTATTCTCAAGGATTATATGGGTCAGGAGTTCAGAAAGGGCATAGCAAGGACAGTTTATATTTGTTCCACAATGCCTGGAACCTCAGTTGGAAAGTCTGAAAGGCTCAGGGGTTACTCAGTGACTAGGTATTGGAATTGTCTGAAGGCTCTTTCACTAATATCTGTAACACTAGAACATCTACATGTGGCCTCTCAAGCTGGAATTTCTCATAGCATGGTGGTTAGGTTTTGCGGTAAAAGGATTTAAGGTGGCCCGCCATGAGCCCTAACTCCTGGTATTCACAGCCTTGTGTAATCTTGTCCCCTTGAGTAACTTGCTCCTAACCAACAAAATATGGTACATTAAAGGAATATTCCATCCATGATTAGGTTACAAAAGATCATGACTTCTGTCTTACTATAAGATTCTCTGTCTTGCTGGCTTTGTTAAAGCAAGTTGCCATGTTGAAGAGGCCCAGATGGCAAGGAATTGAGGGTTATCCTGGCCCATAGCCCGTGAGGAATTAAAGACTTCAATACAATAATCCTCAGAGAATTGAATCCTACCAATAACCATATAACTGACCTTGGAAGTGGATCCTTCCCCATCTGCAACTTCAGATGAGACCCCAGCACTGGTTGGAAACTTGATTGTAGCCTTGGGAGAGATCCTGCAGCAGAGGAACAAGCCAAGCCGTGGTCAAATCCCTTACTTAAAGAAACTGAGATAATAAGTGTATGTTGTTTTAAGTTTAGGGGTGCTTTGTCACATAGTAATAGGTATCTAATACAGGTTCCAGGAGTGAGCATCCCACACAAACCAGGCAAAAATTATATTACTTTTTATGACCTGGGCTCAGTCAGGTAGCATTACTTCTCCCCAAAGTCACAAGCCTGTCAAGTTTCAAGAAGATGGAAGATAGATCCCATCTCTCAAAAGAAGGAATGTCAAAGTATCATCATGGGGACAGCATGTGGGGGGAGAGGTGGTACTGTGGCCAGCTTTGGACAGCACAACTTGCCACATGGCTCTTTGGCCTTGTCCTGCAGCAGCACCTGATATGCTCATGTGTAAATTTTAAGTAAGACTTACTTCTTTTGTTGCTGTGTTAAAATTGAGGTTTTGTTTGTGCTTGTCCTGAAATGTCTCCTCTGCTTTTAAGAAATGCTTAAACAACATCTCAGCATGTCACAAGATGAATGGGAATTGGCCCTCCTGCAACCAGAGAGAACCTCAGAACCATAATTTCCAAGAATGTGAACAGCTATCTGAAGTACAAGCTTCTCTCCCCTAAAGAATGACTCCTAATGAATTACAACATTGCCCTGGCTACATGTTCTGAAATATTCCAGCATTGCCCCATACTCCATGCCAGCTGAACAGAATCAGGACAGTGAGGGACGAGGATGCAGTAAGGAGAACCAACGAACACTAAAGCCCGGCTAAGTCCACGGGTGCTCCCAGCACCCCATAGATTCTAACAACTGCTAAGCAAGAAGGCATCTCAGAAGTTGGTCAGCAAGGGACTTCCCTGGCAGCCCAGGGGTGCACTGGGAAGACCCAGAGGAATCGGGTGGAGAGGGAGGTGGGAGGGGGGATCGGGATGGGGAATACTTGTAAATCCATGGCTGATTCATGTCAATGTATGACAAAAACCACTATAATATTGTAAAGTAATTAGCCTCCAACTAAAAATTAAAAAAAAAAAAGAAGATTTTGCCTCCAATGTAGGCGGTGCAGGTTCAATCCTTTGTCAGGGAATTAAGATTCCACATGCCTTGGGGCCAAAAAACCAAAAACATAAAACAGAAGCAATATTGTAACAAATTAAATAAAGACTTTTTAAAAAAAAACTTTAAAAAAGAAACTAAAAAAGAAGTTGATTGACTCAACTTACACTAGTAATGACAGTAGCTGCAGATAGTAAAACCTGACTGTAAGGGCAAATCCTTTACCACTGGATGAGGTGGATTTTAGTATCCTGATGTCATTCAGAAATGTTTGACTCTCAGTTTATAAACTCAAGCTTCTACTTAATGCCCCAATCATTACAGCTTAAGCCCCATCCCACTTGTCCTCTAGAAACCTAAGCTTACAGGGAACTCAACACTCTGCAATGGCCTGTATGGGGAAAGAATCTAAAAAAACAAGAGTGGATACATGTGTGTGTATAACTAATTCACTTTGCTGTGCATCTGAAAATAACACAACATTGTAAATCAACTATTGTTGTTTAGTCACTAAGTCGTGCCCAGCTCTTTTGCAGCCCCCGTGGACTGTAGCCTGCCAGGCTCCTCTGTTCATGGGATTTTCCAGGCAAGAATACTGGAGTGAGTTTCCGTTTCCTTCTCCAGGGGATCTTCCCATCCCAGAGATCAAACCTGTGTCTCTTGCATTGGCAGGCAGATTCTTTACCTCTAAGCCACCTGGGAAGCTCAAAATCAACTATACACCAATAAAAAAATTTAAAAACAAAAAGAAAGAAATCCAGGCTTTTACCAGCTTCCCCTAAGAATGCCTACATGGCCTACCCATTTCTCCTGTACTTTCCACCACGGCCGGCTGCCTGGCCCCACATGAAGGATGCTGGATCTGAACACCTGCCTCCCTCGAGGTACGACTTTCCTGAGTCCACTCACTGCGCTGCCCCAGCATGAGCTATACAGACCCTTCCCCTATTTTTTCATTGTGATGACACAGCCTGAGAGAGAAGAGGAGAGAATTCAGCAGAGAGAAATGTAAAACCCAGTACTTTTACTCTAATTTCTCAGGCCCCATGCTGGACTTCTGTACTCATCTCTACTGCTGCCATGCGGCAAGGGCCAGCCTGTCCCACAGCAGGAATACTCTTCATTACCCAAACCCTTGTGATCCAGATAAAAGAGGTGGTTATTTCCCCATACTCCAGTCCAATGCCCATCACCTTTGCCTTCATTTCCTGCTTTAGGATCTATTCCAAGAGGCCAGATAATTTAACAGTCCATTTCAGGGAAAACTCCAAATTCTAAACGATATTGGAAAAAGCATTCTGACCACAGGCCAGACAATCTTGAGCCCCATAAAACCCAATTAAGCCCTTTTTCACATTTTCTCCTCTGGAAAGAGTTTATGACCAGGGTGATGCAGCCTTTCAGGCATCTTCAGTGTCTGAGCAACTGAGTTTCTATGATTGACTAGTTGAAAATGGCTCATCCATTTCCTGAAAGCAATAATAAACAAGCAGATGGCAGTCTAAACACGTACTGAGGGAAAAAACACTGCTCCAAAAGAAACGCTTTGGAGAGATTAACTCTAATACAATGGAAATGTCTGGCACAATTTTACTAACCATTTTAGGTTATTGGAGCTACAGAATATCAGACCCTCCCCATTCCAGAGTCAGATCTTTGCTCTACGTTTGCTTAAGGTGCCTAAGAGGCATTTCCTAGGTATTTCCTCTTCAGGAAACTTTAGGAGACAAAACAGTTTGTGAATCTTATATCACAGTTCTTTTTCAATCTCAAGTTTTATCCAAAAAATCCAAAAATCTTTGGGTCCAATCTCAGTTGATTTCACCTTGTTACACCAATGTTAGGGACAGAGGACCCTGAGGATTCATGAAATTCAATAATGTGCCTGAATTACAGCCTTAGAAAATAGGAGAGCTGAAATTTAGGACACTAACAGCCCTAGGTGCAGTGGGGCTTGCCACTACACCAGGCCACTCTTGGTCGGAAAGGAAATGTTACGTATCACAAAAACACGCTGTGTGAAGAGCAGCCAAACATGCAACAAATGGGTCCCATTTAGCTTGGGATGACGAGCAGAACAAACAATAGAGCAGCCTTCAAAATGAACTTCCGTTTCCAGGATGAGAAGGAAACAGAGGGACATGAGCTCTTAGGAGACACCTGCAGGGAGCAGGGACCCAAGCCAATGAGAGGGAGTAAGGAAGAGCCTGCAAACAGAGGCTGAAAGGAGGACACTTTGTTCATTCTTCCATCCCATAAACTTTCACCAAATGAGTCCTTTTCGCCTGGCTTTGTGCTAAGCCACAGGCACGTGACAATGAGCAAGACAAGAGTTCCTGCCCTCTTAGGGGGTCACAACCTGTTAGCAGGGGCAAACAAGTAAATATAGAACCTGCATCCCGCTGATTCAAATGAAAGGGACATCCTGATTAAAATATCTGTGGCAACTCTGAGAACATTTGTGCCCAAGGGAACAGCAGGGGCCTGCACTGGTTGTCATTTCCTTTTGTCTACTAACTCTGTTGTACCTGGAGTAGAGTCCCTGGGACCACATCTGGCTGGGCACCCAATGGGATCCCTCCAGACCTCTGGGCAGCTCAGCTCCCTCATAAGCATTTTACTCTGGAATGGTCTGGCCTTTGAGGTACAATGTGTGACCATGACCATTGTCATCAGGCAAAGAATGACACAAAGCAACTGTCGTTTTTGGCAAAGGCCAGCTGAGCAAACGTGTAACTCAAAAGCCTCTTACAGTTTTCATGAAAACAAATTACATCATTGCTTAGCCAGGAGTCTCCCAACCAGGCTAAAGAGTGTTTTCTTTTGGGAGTGGGCATGTAAGAACTCTGCATAGAGTGAAGTGGCGCAAAAGTTTTCATATCTCAGAGCTTTGTCATGCTCTCAAGCAGAGCCCTTGGAAAACCCGCTTGGCAGGGAGGCAGACATTCTGAGCAGTCTCTGCATGCCAAGCCCTGTGCTGTGTTCGGGGAGATGTGGCAGGTCAGCTGAGGTCAATAGGGAAATAGACTTATACTGATTGACTTTCATGGACCAGGTGCTGGGCCAGGGAGTTCACTTACGTTATCTCATTCAATCGTAACCATGTGTGCTCAGCTCCAAACATCACCACGGACCCACCTCAAGGCCAGTACTTGAGAAATCCACCTCCAAAGCAATGGTGAGTGATACAGAGTTCACCATAGATTCCATGGGGATATTTACATTGTGGACCGCTAGTACATCTTTTTCTTTTTTCTTCTTTGGTATGCCATCCTATTTATTTAATTATTGGAGTATAATTGCTTTATAATGTGGGGTTAGTTTCCGCTATACAGCAAAGTGTATCAGCTATATGTATACATATGTGCCCTCCCTCTTGAGCCTCCCCATTCCCCAATCCCACCTCTCTGTGTCATCACAGAGCACCAAGCTAAGCTCGCAGTGTTATACATCAGCTTCCCACTAGCTAGCTATTTTACACGGGGTAGTGTATATATATCAGTGCTACTCCCCCAGTTCACCCCACCCTCCCCTTACGCTGCTGCACCCACATGTCTGGCAGACCACTAGTAAGTCTTAACCCAGCAGCTCCATTTGTCCTCTCCCTCCTCTCCTCCTCAGTCTCTGTCACCTTCCTGTAGCAGGGTTCTTTCTCTCTCCTCTCTCCCTGTCTCTCCCTCCCCATACATACAGCTTCTTTAAAGTCCTCTCCACCTCCCTCCCTGTCACTTGCCTAACCCCCCATACAAAATCCTCGTAGTTAGCCAAAAGGCAAGAATATCGTATTCCTCAAGGAGGACCTTTGTGAGTTTCACATCATCTCATTCATTCATTTAATAAATTGTTATCGTGTCCAGCACTGTTTTGGGTCCAGGGGATTAGCAGTAAACATGATAGATAAAGATATCTGCCCTCAAAGAGTTTCCATAATCCAATAGCAACCCATTTTTAACATATAAGAAAACTAAGGTGCAGGATCAGTTGATCCTACAGAGTCAGATGCATGGAGCCCACAGGTAAAATCCCAGAAAAAGTAGCTCACAGGACCTATGTAGGGTTGCAGATGGCCAGCCAGCACCCTGAGGTCTGTGGTGAGAGTGGGTGCCTACAACCTGGAGAACTAGATAAAAGTGTCATGGTATAAGAACAGCCCTTGGAAATAACTAAGTTTGGGGTTCAAATTCCAGTTCATCTACCTACTTGGATTAGTTAATTCTCTTTAAATCTCTTTATCCCCATCTGTAAAATGGGAATACAAATTAAACTTACCTTATAGACTATGATACACACACACACACAGTATTTAGCACATGCTGGGCTATGCTTAGTCACTCAGTTGTGTCCAACTCACTGCGACCCCAGGGACTGTAGCCCTCCAGGCTTCACTGTCCATGGGGATTCTCCAGGCAAGAATACTGGAGTGGGTTGTCATGACCCCCTCCAGAATCTAGCACATAGTAAGCTCCAAATATATTAGTTATTGTTTATTTATTTATTCATTTAGTTTTCTAAATTATTATTAGGGGAAAAATGGACCCTCATAACTTGTCAGTTCAGCATCCTTCTTTTTCTTCTGGGAACAGACTTTCCCGCAATCACCTCCCCATCCATTCCTAACCTTCTGGCCAACCAACTCTCCCCTTAGGTTTCATGGAAGCCTTTGCATTTATACAATATGACCCCTCCCTCAAACACTGAACTAAGCTGGACTAATCAGAATTCTTCCCCAGGAAGTTTGCAACCAGAGCAAGAAAGAAGTATCAGTCTCCTTCCAGGGAGCTAAAGCTATTGTTGCTAGATGCCGTATCTTCAGCTACATGAACTGAGGAGCTGAGAGGACCAATCTCCAACAAAAACATGGAATGAAATCGATGTGCAGAGAAAAGCTGAAATGAGATATGGGGACCCAGCATTTGAGAGCCTGATCCTACTTTATTCTTGAGAGTTAACTGAGGTCTTGTCTTTGAGTTCCAGGAGATGATTCTCTAAGTAAATTCCTTGTTTTTCTTGAGCTGCTTGGATTTGGGACTCTATTCTTTGCAATTAATGAGCCCTTTAATACAGATGTAAACCAGCATACTTGGCCTTGATATATGGGTCACACAGGCCTAGTCTCTAGGAAAATCCAATTTCCCCTTAATAGTCAGGATCAAATATTCCCCAGCCAGTTTGCTGTGCACTCAGTTGCTTTAGTCATGTCTGACTCTTTGCAACACCATGGATTGTAGCCCACCAGGCTCTCTGTCCATGGGATTCTCCAGGCAAGAAAACTGGGATGGGTTGCCATTCCTTTCTCCAGGGGATCTTCCCGACCCAGGGATCAAACTTGGGTCTCCTGCATTGCAGGCAGATTCTTTACCGTCTGAGCCACAAGGGAAGCCCCAAGAATTCTGTTAAGCGCCAAGCCACCAGGGTCACACAGGCTTCTTCAAGTCTAGTCTCTAGGAAAATCCCATTTCCCCTTAATAGTCAGGATCAAATATTCCCCAACCAGTTTAGTAACCCCTCTATTCCTGTTGATTTGTTGGCATGAGGAGCCCAAAGTGGCCACATGATAGACTTCACTTCCAGTTTAATGGTACCATTGAGGTGTTACCTGAAGAAAACAGTCCTCCCTTGAGAGATAAGATTTCTAGACCAGCAGAGCCTAAAATGATGGAAATAGAAAGCAAAAATTTCATTAGTGGAGGATGGGTACTTGTATATGTATGGCTGAGTCCCTTCGCTGTTCACCTGAGACTATCAAAGCATTGTTAATCGTTGTTGTTAATTGTTAAACCAATACAAAATAAAGAGTTTAAATTTTTTTTTTTACTAGTGGGCCACTAAATTTGATAGTAAGAGAACCTTGTCCCACTTCCACAGCTTCATTCTTGGATCCATAAAAACTGGCTATAGCAGATATGGCAACATAAGCTGAACATTAACTTAGAGCATATATACACCCTGGAGAACATTGTCCCAGCTCTGCAAACTGTTTTCACCCAGGTGGCACTGTAATTAAGCCTTCAAAAGGTCATACCACCACTTTATCAGGGCAGCTGCTTCAAGGTGATGGGCAATGTTGCAAGACCAGAGAATTCCATTAGCATGAGCCCATTGGCATACTTCATTTGCAGTGAGTTCTCTGCTCAGAAGCAATGCTTTGTCAAATCAGTTCAGTTCAGTCACTCGGTCATGTCCAACTCTTTGAGACCCTTTGGACTATAAGACACCAAGCCTTCCAGTCCATCACCAACTCCCAGGGCTTACTCAAACTTATGTCCACCTAGTCGGTGATGCCATCCAACCATCTCATCCTCTGTTGTCCCCTTCTCCTCCTGCCTTCAATCTTTCCTAGCATCAGGGTCTTTTCCAATGAGTCAGTTCTTCTCATCAGGTGGCCAAATTATTGGAGCTTCAGCTTAAGCATAAGTCCTTCCAATGAATATTCAGGACTGATTTCCTTTAGGATGGACTGGTTGGATCTCCTTGCAGCTCAACGGATGCTCAAGAGTCTTCTCCAATACCACAGTTCAAAAGCATCAATTCGCCGGTGCTCAGCTTTATTTATAGTACAACTCTCACATCCATACATGGCTACTAGAAAAACCATAGCTTTGACTAGACGAACCTTTGTTGCCAAAGTAATGTCTCTGCTTTTTAATATGCTGTCTAGGTTGGTCATAGTTTTTCTTCCAAGGAGCAAGCGTCTTTTAATTTCATGGCTGCAGTCACCATCTGCAGTGATTTTGGAGCCCAGAAAAATAAAGTCTGCCACTGTTTTAATTTTTCCCAATTTATTTGCCATGAAGTGATGGGACCAGATGCCATGATCTTAGTTTTCTGAGTGATGAGTTTTAAACCAACTTTTTCACTCTTCTCTTTCACTTTCATCAAGAGTCTCTTTTGTTTTTCTTCACTTTCTGCCATAAGGGTGGTATCATCTTCATATCTGAGGTCATTGATATTTCTCCCGGCAATCTTGATTCCAGCCTGTGCTTCATCCAGCCCATCATTTCACATGATAACTCTACATATAAATTAAATAAGCAGGGTGACAATAATACAACCTCGACATACTCCTTTTCCAATTTAGAACCAGTCTGTTGTTTCATGTCCCGTTCTAACTGTTGCTTCTTGACCTGCATACAGATTTCTCAGGTGGCAGGTAAGGTGGTCTGGTAGTCCCACCTCTCTAAGAATTTTTCAGTTTGTTGTGATCCACATAGTCAAAGGCTTTGGCATAGTCACTGAAGCAGAAATAGATGTTTTTCTAGAACTCTCTTGCTTTTTTGATGATCCAACGGATGTTGGCAATTTGATCTCTGGTTCCTCTGCCTTTTCTAAATCCAGCTTGAACATCTGGAAGTTCATGGTTCACGTACTGTTGAAGTCTGGCTTGGAGAATTTTGAATTACTTTGCTAGTGTGTGAGATGAGTGCAATTGTGTGGTAGATTGAGCATTCTTTGGCATTTCCTTTCTCTGGGATTGGAATGAAAACTGACCTTTTCCAGTCCTGTAGCCACTGCTGAGTTTTCCAAATTTGCTGGCGTATTGAGTGCAGCACTTTCACAGCATCATCTTTTAGGATTTGAAATAGCTCAACTGGGATTCCATCACCTCCACTAGCTTTGTTTGTAGTTGATGCTTGCTTCCTAAAGTCCACCTGACTTCGCATTCCAAGATATCTGGGTCTAGGTGAATGATCACACCATTATGTTTATCTTTGTGAATACCATGTAAATAACACAATCTCTAAGTCCCTGAATAGTGGTTTTGGTAGAACAACTGTGGAAAGGGAAGGCAAATCTGTAGCCAGAGTGAGTGTCTATTTCACTGAGAACCAAGTTCAGTCCCTTCTCTGACGGAAGTGATATTTTGTAATCAATCTTCTACCACATGTGGCTGGTGCTCCCAGGGAATGGTGCCAGAATGAATGCTCAGTGTTGGTCTCAGCTATTAGCAGACTGAATATTCAACAGTGGTGACTGGAAATCCATGTTGCTCAGTCCCTGAAAAACCTCCATGGACAACTTTGTTTGGTTTCTACTGGACTAAGAGAAGTGGCTAAGGAAAGATGCTAACTGATGTCCACAGACATGTCATCTCATTCACCTGCTTATTAAGATCCTCTTATGATGAGATTTCTGTTTAGGAAGTTTTCACATAGACAGAATATCTTAACACCATGTTCATATTCAGAGAGTTCTGTCCACAGACCTCATTCTCAGACCTTGTCACCAATTTTCCAATCATGATCCTTCTAAATTTTGACCATCCAACCAAACCATCAGCACTGGAGTCAATATAAATCTTTACTTTTGTCCACTGAGAGAATTTTCCTTCACTCCTACCTTTTAAAGCCATCCATCATGGCAGACCTGCAGTGTGACTATCCACTTTTGAATAGCACCAGCATATTGTATAGACCCATCTTTAAACCAGGCTTGGAATTTTTCATTTGCCATAGGAAATGCCTCAAGAAGCCACAGATTCAAGTTGAGGAGGAAATGGCAATGTGAGAGGAGCCTGGGCCATGGGCATTTGTGTTATTTTCTTACATAGCTTACTTGTGCCTTCAGAACTCACTTGAGCCTGATCTTATACATACACTTATGTTTAATAGTGGAATGCTGCTATAAATGTTCAAGTTTATGGCCTGGAAGGTCAGACAACATTCAGTTCATGGTGACCAACTTAGGTTGCATGGAAATCTGATGACATCATCAAGCATTCAGTCTCTACTAAGGCCCATTTACAACCTAGAAACTGTTTCTCCAGAGAATAGTTGTCTTCAGAAAATGGTAAACTTTGCTCCAGAATCTTAACAGTCCAGGCTATGATTCACCAGTTGGAGACTGCTGAAGTGTCCCTAAATGCCACAGGCACTTCAAGCACCGCTGGTTTCTGTGTTACACAGCCCAGGTGGTAGAGTCATTTGCATGGCAGCCTGGATCTGAGGCAGAGTCTTCTCTTGGTTGGGGTCCCCCTCAAAACTGGCAGCTTTTTTAGTTTCTCAGTAAATTAGTGAGACTTGCATGTTCAAATGAATTACATGTTGCCTCCAAAACCTAAAGAGACCCATGAGATATTGTACCTCTTTCTTAGTGGTGGGAGGGACCAGGTGCAGCAACTTTTTCTTTACTTTGGAAAAGATAACTCCCTGTGCCCCAGATCACTAGACCTATAGAAATTTTACCAAGATGCCAAGTCCATACATTTTTGTGGGGTTTATTTCCCACCCTGTCCATAAATCTGTGTTTCCAGTGTATCTGCAGTCATTGCTACTTCCTGCTTACCAGGAAGCACGATAGCATCTGCATGATGTCATCCACCTGATGAGCTGGGGTGATTCAGAACCAAGGGCAATCAAGGTTCCTTGGAACAAAAGTATGACGTAGGGCTGAAGAGTTTACACATCCCTTAGTTAGATAGTGAAGGGATATTGTTGGCCCTAACAACTAAAAGTGAGCTGCTTCTGATGGGCTTTATTAACAAGTACAAAGAAAAAAGCATTCAGAGCAACAGCTACATACCAGGTGTGCCAAATTGCTCCAGCGATGAAACTACATCTGTAACCAACATCCGATTAGATTTACAATAATTCATTGTCATTCTTCAAGATGCATAAAGTTGGTATTATTATACACATTTACAGATGGAAAAGATAAAACCACAAAGATGTTCATTTGCTGTTAAGCTGAAGAGCCTATATTTGAATCCAACATCTATTAGGCTTTATCATTATCCCATCACAATCTGTTTTTTTCCATCACAATCTTTATACCATGATTGCTCCCATTTGGGCCATGCACTTACCTTCGATCTAAGTCCTGTAAAGACCTACCAAATCCTCCAGAGTATGTAAGAGAATTAGTTATCAGAAAAGAAATGCTGTTCCCAGAAGACTCTGAACAAGTGCCTGGTAGAGGTACTGATAACACAACAGATACTGATTACACAAACCTTGGCTTTATTAAGGTTTAACTGTAGTCCCTCTTGTGAGTGCTATAGGTAAGCAAACAGATAATTACAATGTAGGGTGAATCAGTGGGATGATAGAAATGGGTTCTGTAGAACAAGGAAGAGGTGCCCTTAACCCAAGTGTGGGAGGCAAGAGAAGTTTTCTGAGAGGACACCATACTTGAACTGAGAAGGATCAGAAGGAGTTAGGCAAAATGAGGCAGGGCAAAGGCTGGGACAAGGAGGAAAAACTGGTAAAGGGGGCAGCAAGCACCATGGCCCTGAGATTAAGAGAGCAAAGTGGACTCATCAGTAAGTCTGGACCTTGGGGTATAAAGAAGAGGAGGGCAAGAGATGAGTCTGAGGGAATTCCCTGGTTTTCCAGTGGTTAGGACTCAGCACTCTCACTGCCAAGGGTGCAGGGTCAATCCTAGCAAGGAACTAAGATCCAGGCAAGGCAAAAAAAACAAAAAGAGAGAGAGAGAGAGGGAGAGAGGCTGGAAAACCAAGCACCAGCCAGATCTTGACAGAACTTACAAAATTTTGTTAGAGAGTTTGTATTTTATCCTGAGGATGATAGGGAGTCATTGAAGAGTTTTAAGCAGAGGGATAGCATGACAGTTTTACATTATAGAAATATTATTAAAGCTACAATGTGAAGATAGGAGAATGAGAAGCTACTGCAGTAGTTGAGAGAAGACAATGGCAAAAATGATGGACAGAAGTGAGTAGATTGAAGATACAACTGGTAGACTGTTTGATGGGTGTGAAAGGGAGGAGTCAAGGATTACATTCAGAATTAGGAGGCTGTGGGCAAATTATGGTGCCATTCTCTGTGATAGGGAATACAGTTTAGAGGATGGAATGTTATGGAACATCCAAGTGGTAATGTCTGAAAGGCCATAGGAGTCTGGAGCATGTGCAAAAGAATGTATACTGAGCTTCAAATATGGGAACCACTCAGCATAAGGTGATAACTAGAGGTCAGGAAGAATGTGTAGCATGAAACCATAAGAGGAAAATGAAATATTAATGGTGAAATCTCAGCAATGAACTCAATAGAAATTGTTGGAGGGAGGAATTCCATGTCAACTGAAGGTCTGGGGGAAAAAATTCCACAAAAAGGGAATTTGCCTTTGAGCATAAGTATTCAGGATTAAGTGTGCAAGTGATTCACAGCTAACCAAATAGTTAATATTTATTGGACATTTACTATGTTCTAGACATATTTCTAATTGCTTGTTATCTCCTTTAATCCTCACAATAATACTACTATTATCCTGGAGTAGGAAATGGCAACCCACTCCAGTATCCTTGCCTGGAGAATTCTATGGACCGAAGGAACCTGGTGGGCTACAGTCCATGGAATCACAAAGAACGGGACACGACTGAGCACAAACAAACAAACACACCCTAAATCCAACATGATTTCATCTCAGAATCCACAACTACATGTGAAAAGATTGTTTTTCCAAAGAAGGTCACCTTTGCAGGTTCTGGGCTTTCCTGGTGGCTCAGCTGGTAAAGAATCTGCCTGCAATATGGAGACCTGGGTTTGATCCCTGTGTTGGGAAGATCCCCTGAAGAAGGGAAAGGCAACCCACTCCAGTATTCTGGCCTGGAGAATTCCATGGACTGTATAGTCCACGGGGTCACAAAGGGTCAGACACAGCTGAGCAACTTTCACTTTCACTTTGCAGGTTCTGGGGGTTGAAACTTGAGCATACCTTTGGGGGCCACTATAAAACCTGCTGCAATCTGGTAAGAAAAGAAATAATAATACCACTATTTTACAGATGAGAAAACTGAGGCATAGAGATTTAATAATATGCCCCAAGTCACATAGGGTAGAATGACTTCTGTTATTACTGAGATATTACTGACATATAATATATTTGTTTAAGGTGTACAACATGATGATTTGAAATTTGTATATGTTGCAAAATGATCTCAATAAATCTAGTTAATGTCCATCAGGGAATACCCTAGCAGTCCAGTGGTTAGAAAAAACAATCCCTTGTCAGAGGACTTGGACTTCCTTTGTGGCTCAGCTGGTAAAGAATCCTACTGCAATGAGGGAGACCTGGGTTCGATCCCTCCAAGATCCTCTGGAGAAGGGAAAGGCTACCCACTCCAGTATTCTGGCCTGGAGAATTCCATAGACTGTATATTCATGTATATGTATATACATGTATATGCATATACATAGGTTGCAAAGAGTCTGACACAAATGAGCGAATTTTACTTTCACTTTCAGAGAACTAAGTTCCCATAAGTCATGTGACACAGCCAAAAAATCTCCTTTACCATACACAGCTATAAAAATTTTATTTCTTTCATATTTACAATATAGTATTATTAACCACAGTCATCATGCTATACATTATAGCTCCATGACATTTATTTTGTAGCTGGGAGTTTGTACGTGTTAACCCTATTCACCCATCTTGCTCACCCCAATCCTGCCCCTGGCAACCACCAATCTGTCCATCACTCATGAAGGCTTTGGGGTTTTTTTGGATTCTATATATAAGTGAGATCATATGTGGTATTTGTATCATATGTACGGATCATATGTATGGATGTGAGAGCTGGACTATAAAGAAAGCTGAGCATTGAAGAATTGATGCTTTTGAACTGTGGTGTTGGAGAAGACTCTTGAGAGTCTCTTGCACTGCAAGAAGGTCCAACCAGTCCATCCTAAAGGAGATCAGCCCTGGAGGTTCATTGGTAGGACTGATTTTAAAGCTGAAACTCCAATACTTTGGCCACCTGATGTGAAGAGCTGACTCATTTGAAAAGACCCTGATGCTGGGAAAGATTGAGGGCAGGAGGAGACGGGGACGACAGAGGATGAGATGGTTGGATGACATTACCAACTCAATGGACATGGGTTTGGGTGGACTCCGGGAGTTGGTGATGGACAGGGAGGCCTGGAGTGCTACAGTTCATGGGGTCGCAAAGAGTCAGACACGACTGAGTGACTGAACTGAACTGAACTGAACTGATGTGGTATTTGTTTTTCTCTGACTTACTTCACTAAGTATAACACCCAAAAGGTCCATCCATGTTGTCACAAATGGCAAGATTTCATTCTTTCTTATCAGTGGATAATATTCCATTGTATATATATCCTATATTTTCTTTTATTAATTTTTATATTTTAAATTATGAGAGTATGATAACATATTTACAGGAGACTTTGAAAATACAGAACAAGGTTACATGTAGTTCTACTATGTGTGTGCTAAGTTGCTTCAGTCCTATGCAACCCTTTGCAAACCCATGGACTGTAGCCCACCAGATTCTTCTGTTCATGGGATTCTCCAGGCAAGAATACTGGAGTGGGTTGCCATGGCCTCCTCCAGGGGATTTTCCCAACCCAGGGATCGAAACTGTGTCTCCTATGTCTCCTGCATTGACACTATATATTACAATTATTTTTTAAGTAGATAAATTAAGATTTTTAGTTGGAGTTTCAATATCAAACTCTCAAAAATTAATAGAATGAATATGCACAAAAGTAGAAGGATATAGTAGACCTGAAAAGCACAGTGAACCAATTCAACATAAATTAAGATTTATACAATTTTCACACAACAGTAGGATACAAGTCATATTCAAGTTCCCATAGACTATAAACTAGAAGACAATGGAATATATCCAGAGACATAAAACCAGGTGCAGAAATTTCATGGTCTAAAGGTACAGAAAACATACAGAATCTGTTCTTTTATTACTATGGAATTATGTTAGAGATCAATATCAAAAGATATTTGAAGATAATCCACATAGTTTGAAGTGCAGTGTGAAATTTACCAAGAGAGATCTCTGACTTAGCCATCAAAAGCCTCAATAAAGTGAGAAGACTGAAAAAACATGGAGGATGATTGCAGAGAAGAAAGCTTTTAAATGAGAATAGTATCAAATGAGAAATTACTATTAAAGACACTTTAAACAAAATCCCATGTATTTGGAAATTAAATGTCCACTTTTAAATGATAGGTGTTGTGCTACATTTTCTTTGCTAATTCATCTATCGATGGACACTTAGTTTGCTTCCATATCTTGACTACTAAGTAACGCGCAGTGAACATGGAAGTGCAGATGTCTCTTCAAGTTAGTGATTTCATTCTTTTGGATAAGTACCCAGAAATGGGATTGCTGGATCATATAGTAATTCTATTTTTAATTTTTTGAGGAATCAACATACTGTTTTTCACAGTGGCTGTACCAATTTACATTCCCACCAAGAGTGCCCAAGGATTCGCTTTTGTCCACATTCTCACTGACACTTCTTGTTCCTTGCCAAGAGCTGGCATTTGAACCCATGCTTTCTCATTCCAGAACTTGTAATGCAATGCCTCCCCACCATGAGAAGGAAATTAGCATTTATTTTACAAGACACTTGGTAAAGTCACAACATTAATACTTTGCGGCCCAAGAGTCCTCACTCTGGAGCAAGAGGTCTTTTCAACAGAGGAATAATGAAAATGTTGCACTCAATATGTCAGCAAATTTGGAAAACTCAGCAGTGGCCACAGGACTGGAAAGGGTCAGTTTTCATTCCAATCCCTAAGAAAGGCAGTCCCAAAGAATGCTCAAACTACGGCACAATTGCACTCATCTCACACACTAGTAAAGTAATGCTCAAAATTCTCCAAGCCAGGCTTCAGCAATACGTGAACTGTGAACTTCCAGATGTTCAAGCTGGTTTTAGAAAAGGCAAAGGAACCAGAGATCAAACTGCCAACATTCTCTGTATCATCGAAAAAGCAAGAGAGTTCTAGAAAAACATCTATTTCTGCTTTATTGACTATGCCAAAGCCTTTGACTGTGTGGATCACAATTAACTGTGGAAAATTCTGAAGGAGATGGGAATATCAGACCACCTGACCTGCCTCTTGAGAAACCTCTATGCAGGTCAGGAAGCAATAGTTAGAACTGGACATGGAACAATAGACTGGTTCCAAATAGGAAAAGGAGTACATCAAGGCTGTATATTGTCACCCTGCTTATTTAACTTATATGCAGAGTACATCATGAGAAATGCTGGGCTGGATGAAGCACAAGCTGGAATCAAGATTGCCGGGAGAAATATCAATAACCTCAGATATGCAGATGACACCACTCTTATGGCAGAAAGCGGAGAAGAACTAAAAAGCCTCTTGATGAAAGTGAAAGAGAAGAGTGAAAAAGCTGGCTTAAAGCTCAACATTCAGAAAACGAAGATCATGGCATCTTGTCCCACCACTTCATGGCAAATAGATGGGGAAACAGTGGAAACAGTGGCTGACTTCATTTTGGGGGGCTCCAAAATCACTGCAGATGGTGATTGCAGTCATGAAATTAAAAGACGCTTACTGCTGAGAAGGAAAGTTTTGACCAACCTAGATAGCATATTAAAAAGCAGAGACATTACTTTGCCAACAAAGGTCCATCTAGTCAAGGCTATGGTTTTTCCAGTAGTCATGTATGCATGTGTGAGTTGGACTATAAAGAAAGCTGAGCGCCGAAGAATTGATGCTTTTGAACTGTGGTGTTGGAGAATACTCTTGAGAGTCCCTTGCACTGCAAGGAGATTCAACCAACCAGTCCATCCTAAAGGAAATCAGTCCTGGGTGTTCATTGGAAGGACTGATGTTGAAGCTGAAACTCCAATATTTTGGCCACCTGATGTGAAGAGCTGACTCATTTGAAAAGACTCTGATGTTGGGAACGATCGAAGGCAGGAGGAGAAGGGGACGACAGAGGATGAGATGGTTAGATGGCATCACTGACTCAATGGACATGATTTTGGGTAAACTCTGGGAGTTGGTGATGGACAGGGAGGCCTGGCATGCTGTGGTTCATGGGGTCGAAAAGAGTCAAGACACGACTGAGCTACTGAACTGAACTGAACTGATTTTTATATATAATTTTTATTTATTTAGCTGCAACTCGAGACATGCAGGATCTTAGTTCCCCAATCAGAGTTCAAATCTGTGCCCCACTGCAGTGGAAACTCAGTCTTAACCGCTAAATTGCCAGGAAAGTCCCCATTTTTTTTTTTTTTTAGATATGCTATCAATTATAGCAGGGCTCTTGAAAATGTTATATGTGCTGATTTCAATCTCTCCTGGTTCTCAAAGTGATTTGCAACTTTAAAACATAAATCAAAAAAGATGATGGTTCTTCAAAAGAACTGACCCTCAGAACTGAAACTTGAGGCAAGTACCCAAAGAGGAGGATTTTAGTACACAAAACATGAGGATTACATCAAAGCTCACCAATGCCAGTGTCAACATTTTCTATGTCTTACAGTTAAATGGAGAAGGAAATGGCAACCCACTCCAGTATTCTTACCCAGGAAATCCCATGGACATGGGTTCACAAAGAGTCGGACTGGACTGAGCAACTGGCACAGCACTGAACAGCAAAATAATTAACTATGGTCATCCGGGTTATCTAGCAACGTCACTTCTCAGGTCGTACTTGAACAGCCTTTAGAGGAATTTTTATAATAAAAAGCTAATATACATTGGTATATGCAGATAAGAAATTTTTTAAATGGCACAGCACCATGAAGATTGTGTATCCCCTAGGGACAGTAGTAGAGCTGGAGCTGATTGGAGATGGGGGAGTTTATATGCTCCTATTGTTTAAATATAGTTTCAACATGTGTATTGTAACAATAGCACCCACTTGGGAATAACAACAAAACAAAAACAAAAAACGTGGTTTAAAAAAAAACACTGGTTCTCAAGCTTGGCTGTACATTGGAATTCCCTGTAATTAGAAATTATGGAATCTTAAGTTCCCATCCCCAGAAATTTCCATTCAACTGGTGGTATCAGAGGTTCTTTAAACATTTGGCACCCTAAGCCTTCACAGGTGATTCTCATGGGCAGCTAAGTTTGGGAGCCAGTTTACTAGTAAAGAAGTAAAGGGTTGTTTTTTTTTTCCCCACATAACATGAAATCCAGAAGCAGGTGGGTCAGGATCAGTACAGTTGCTAAAGGATGTCATGATAGAATCAGGCTCCACTATTCTCAGCTTACACTTCTTATTCTCTTGGTCCCAAAATGGCTGCTATCTCCAGGCATTGTATATAAGTTTCATGCAGGAGAAGGCATAAGGGCAAAAAGCTTCTCCTCACAAACCTTTGCTTTTCTATTCAGAAATGGAAGCCCACCACAAGGACTTCTGGGAACTCTCCATGAACCCAGACTGTATTTCATGACCACCTCTGGTTTGAAGGAGGTCTAGGAATTCATGTAATTTGCTTTCCAAACTCTATAGTAAAAAGACAGGGGAGAAATTAGTTTCAGTGTTTACTGAGTAAGCCAACCTACAGTATCTGCAAAGCATGGATATACCACTTTTGTAAATTTTTTTTTTTTTTTACTGTAAATATAGTGGTATGAGGAACTTCCCCCATTGCTCAGCAGTAAAGAATCTGCCTGCAATGCAGGAGACACAGGTTCGATCCCTGGGTCAGGAAGATCCTCTGGAGGAGGGCATGGCAACCCACTCTAGTATTCTTGCTGGGAAAATCCCATGGACAGAGGAAACTGGTGAGCTACTGTCCATGGGGTTGCAAAAAGTCGAACAAGGCTGAAGTGACAGAGCATACACACACGCACATAGTGGTAGGAAGACTAACTATAGTGGTATAATGACATACCTGGGAGCAATTTCATCATAACCTGACCTGTCCACAACTCTACTTTCCACTTACGTAAAACTCTGTCCAAACCCCAGAATTCTTTGCTACTTTTTCTGAGGCTATATTAATTAGTTAAAATAGCAGCCTTTTCAAACCCCAAAGTTTCATTCTAGTAGAAGAGAAGCAGTCATTAGCCTAAGCCTGGTGAGTGGAATGACCACAAAATCCTCCCCAAAGTGCTGGCCTCCTTTTGCTTGATAGTCTCCAAAATAAATTTAATTTCTCTCCTGACCTGAAGTTCACATTAAACTACTTGCTGCCAAGGGTTTGAATTACTGCAAATATGTCCCTTGGGTTTATCCCAGTTGAATTAATAATCAGCGCCCCCGCCACAATCTCTTGTTTGGCAGTTGCTCTTATTCCATGCAACCTCCCTCCTGAACCCAAGACTCATGATTTCCAATGCCTGCTGGACAGGAACATCTTGATGGTCCACAAGCACATCAAACTTGGTATGTCATTGTGATCTCATGATGCTCCCCCCACCCCCCAGGCTCCTGCATTCCATCTCAGTGAATGGGCAAGTCTAGTGATCAAGTCGTTCAAACTACAAAGTCTAGAACTGTGCTCAAATCCTCTTTTCTTTATTTTGTATATCCAGTCAGTTAAATTCTTTCAGTTCTAACACTTATACACTCTCTGACCAGGTCCCTTTTCCTCTAATTCAGGCCCAACTCATCTTCTACCTGGATTATAGAGCAAAAATCACTCAAATGTCCTGAGGGCAGCAAACCTTGCACCTTCAAATTGTTGCTCAGTCACTCAGTTGTGTATGACTGTTTGCAACCCCGTGGACTGCAGCACACCAGGCTTCCCTCTCCTTCACTGTCTTCAAGAAATGGACACAAAAACCAGTGGGGTTGAAGCATTAAGAGCGAAGAAGAGAGTGCCAGGAGATGAGGTCAAAAGGCAGGCTGGCGAAAAAAGAAAAAAAAAAGAAAAAAAAAAAA